>NW_025335985.1:2653628-2818176 GCF_004798865.1 Varanus komodoensis | reverse complement strand
GGCTTTACACATTCACAGTACTAATTTCCCAAATATACAGATTGCAGAAATGGGATAATACCAATATCCCAAACGCCTCTCAGCCAATCTGGTCCTCTTCAGTGAGAGAAAATACAAACTAGCAAAATTAGTACCAAACTGTCAAATACCTTATACTGCTCCCTCATCCTTGCCCAAATCAGCTATTACTTTGTGCTGTTTGTATCTGTGACACCTAAACTTATGTTAGCCATGAACTTGTGAGACATTTCCAGGCCCTAGTCAGAGCTTTAAGGAATAAAATAGCCTAAAACAACCATCCTTAGTCTCTTGTATTTGAACCATTTTAAAATTATTTTTCCAAGTTTCAGAAACTGAGACCATGCAGCTTCTGATTTCATTTCAAAGTACTGTGAGAAAGCTTCCTTTCACCCATGATCACTTAGTGTTCCCAGTCTGCATGTGCATGTTCACTACTATATATATTTCCCTTACCCTAACTGCAGAAAGAAGAAAAGCTAATCTGAAACATTTCAGAAGTCTTTGTCGAGTGTAATTTAATTACAACATAGAATTCTGTCATAACTTAAAACAAGTACAAAAATGAAAAGCCTGTGCTTAAAATAATATTCAGTTTAATATTTTGTTAAACTTCTGCCATGCCAGAGTTAGAGTTCTTCTGGGAATGATTCTGTGACATTTGTCAACAGCTAAATTGCATGCATCTCAAGATGCACTGCATTGTGCCTTTACTGTATTAATATTTTCAAGACAATAAACTTACCATTTCCTAAAGTGATTGGAAAGTTGTTCAGCTGAGCTCAAAGCAGGAACACATTTTAATTCCACAAATAGCTGGTCATGGTCCCCCCCACCACCCTTGTAATTGATTCAGGTTACCCTTGACAAACTGGATGTCAGCCTTCATTAGGATTTCTTTGTTTTATAGTAAGTTTGGAAATAATGACTCCTACTTTGAACAGTGGCTATCAGTTTTCATGAAAAAAATCAGAATAGAATCAAAATCCAGAACAGAAACAAAACAACAGCAGTGAAATACTTTGAACTAGTTATTTCCTTCCCCATTTCCCCCCTTTCTTTTAGGGAAAAAACTTGAAATGCTTAAACAGGGCAAGGGTCAGTTAAATTCTTAAATCTAATTTGCCCTTCATGAATTCCAATCAAACAAAATTATAACCTGATTAAAGTAGTACAGGTAAGCCATGGTTATTTTCTCATTGATGATAAGAAATACATGTGTGTTATCCAGCAGTAGCTGCCAAAATTAATACTAATGTACACCCAGCCCCAATCTAGGTTTCCCTTTTTCCAACATGGAGCTTAAACCCTGAGAGTGTTAATGTTGGGAAGCAGCTGACCCTGGCCTCAGATACAATGTATCTGGTCCACCTTCAGTTCTATCTTGTAACTCACAAGGTGCATGAATCTTCATAAAAGTTCTTTTTCTTTGCCTTTACCTGGCCTACAGAAATCATGATCCCTATCCAGATGCTAGGGTGGTTAGGGCTAATGTAGTTCCAAGCCAAAAAAAGCTGGAAGGCTTGACATTGCCATACATGTGCTAAACTCAACAAGAATGAAACAACTGGTTGTCCAACTGGGGTGCCTGGCTTACTCTAAGGGTGCAGGCTAGAATCTCAGACCAGGATTTCTTCTTGGTTCCTACCTTGTGTGGGAGCAAAAGGGCTGATCACACAAGCACATACTTTGTGAATTCTCCAGAATTCTGACTCATCATCCCATGCAAAAGCAAAAGTTTTCCAAAATTGTGTTAAAGACCAAAAAATTGTGACTAAAGGTAATATTTGTGCCCACTTCAGTACCTTGAAGCCTTTGACTTCAAAATACATTTATGTAAAATTTTTTAAAAGGAATATTGTACAAGTTTTGTATTGTACAATAGAATAAAATATTGAAATGTACATTGTTTTACAAAGCGCGAATTAACAGGTGCTTTCCCAGTGGAGAGCTGGCATTCTATTTAGATATGTCATGTAGAAACTTACTTAATTTTGTACCATTTGAGATTCAATTCAGTTTTTTCTCTGAATGTACTTTTATTGTGCAATGGCATAACTCCAAGAGCTGTTTTAATTGATTGACAAATTCAATTTAACCCTGCTGCCTTACCAACTAAGTGAAAGCAACACATTGCTACAAATTTAATAAAGACCTTAACCAAGCTATTGTGTACTGAAAGCTTTAAAAAAAAGCAATAAAAGCATTTTCAGTTATTTTCAGAAAGGTATTTTTCTTGACTACTCATAAGAAGGTTCTAAAAGTATATCACTAAGTCATAACAAGTAAAAGCAGAAGAAGGTGGTGGTGGAGGACGAGGACCAGCAGCAGAAGCAGGAGGATGAGATGAATTTATATATTGGTACAATGTTATATAGGACAGTGATCGTACTATGTCATTAATCTGAAACATACTGAGAAAAATACGTTCAAATGAGAATATTACATTTCCATAAATCTGTGTTTGTATAACATGTTTAAAGGACAATCTTGATAATTTCTATTTACCCTAATTCATAGAAATGTCTGGATAGACTTCAACCAACCCTTTTAAAACGGAGACACAAAGGGCTAATTGACAGGCATGTTTGTATCACCTTAAATTAATACAGTAATTATAATTCTTCCTAAAAGAATTCAGACATTTTGTTGAATAACTGAGTTGATAAACAGTGATATATAGGGAAAAATTTTTCCTGCAGATTTTACTCTGCTAGCTGAACAGCTTTAGGGAGTGACACTCATCTCTGTTTGAAAGGCCATGAGCCAGCATGGTCATGTAGCCAGCATGATGTCATGGGATGCTGTTTCCTCCCCGCAGAAGTGGAACCTATTTACCTACTCGCATTGCATGCTTTCGAATTGCTAGGTTGGCAAGAGCTAGGGACAAGGGAGTGGATGCTCACCCCACTGCACAGCGCCAAACAGTTGGACCCACAGCGCCACCATGTCTCCTTAATGATACATGAATCAGTCCTAAAAGGTCTACACTGTAGTAACACATTCAGTATGCTAGATTTTACTAGATTCCATATTAGTATCCACCATGTTTTTTCATGACTGCAACTGCACACATAGCTTATTCAAGGCAACTAGTTTGTGTCTTTCACAGAAATCAAACTCTGTACTGGCTGAAATAGTGGATCAAAAATTATGCATCAGATTTTAGATGAGTATCAGATTTCAGTAGGTCAAACATCAGTAGGTCAAGATAATTAGCCTGGAAGTTTATTTATTTATTTATTTATTAAAACATTTCTATGCCGCCCCATTCGCCGAAGCCTCGGGGTGGCTCACAACATTAGGTTAAAATACAAGAAATAACAATATAAAATAAGTCGCCCTGGCAGTTCTGGGGCAATAGAAAGCTTTATTGTTTATTTCTTTAGATACCACTTTGATTTTGTCCCTGTGTACTATCCATTCAGTGGGCTTTTGAAATGTGTACAGAAGCTGTGATCATGCGACCCTTTTCTTTCACATGGGAGATTACCTATTTGAAAACATCTCCACTACTCAGAGAGAGAGAAATTAGAAGCTTTCTCTTGAAGTTTTAACATAGATTGTGAATGTTTTGAATTTTTCCTCTCTCACACATAAACCCTTTGGCTTTTTCACATTTTGTTAATGTTAACAGCTTGGAATTGAAATTGATGCAATTGGTAATTACATCAGTTGGACAAGATACTCAACACTGGGAAAGTGCAAAATGTATTTTATTGTGGTGCAGAAGTTAGCAACAAAACAAACTGGCATTTGCGTGTTCCATAAATATTCACAGCCGAGTCTATACTGGGGAGAAGTACCTTTGACAGCAATTACAGCTGTAAGCAGTTGGATCCTGGAGTGTTTGCTCATTCTTTCTAGAAAAATTGTTCTAGTTTTGTCAGGACCGTGTGTGAATGGCAACTTTCAAGTCTTGCCACAGATTCTCAATTGGACTCAGGTATGGGATTTGAATAGGCCATTCTAAGATATTTGGATTAAAACACTCCAGTGTAAGTTTGGCTGTGTGTTTAGGGGTATTGGCCTTCTTGAAAATGAGCCTCCTCTCTGGTCCTCATTCTTTGCAGCCTGAAGCAGGTTTTCTTCTACAGTTGCCCTGTATTTGTTTCCAACTGTCTTCCCTGAATGTGAATCAATTTTCCAATCTCTGTGGAGGAAAAGCATCTCCATAACATGATGTTACCACTAGCATGCTTCAGTGTTCATATGGTATTCTCAGGAATATGAGCACTTTGCCAGAAGCAGATTTCTTCCTCCCTCTTTCTTTGTCCAGCAGACTCAGAAAAAACTATAGAAGCACCATTGAGTTATGAAAACTTGACAGGTTATAGAACAGCATAAATCAAAGCAGCTCCTTGAGATGTGGGAGAAGTATCTACCCATGTAAAGAGTAGAATCCAAACTGAAACTTGCCCTCACGGCTCATGCTGATTGAGGACTAGATGATGAAAATTCTGGACATGTCCTAATTGGTCCACTCAGTTCACTTGTCAAGAAACACCCCCTCAACCTCCTCCCCCAGGTCTGAAATGTCTCCCTCCTTTTGTAAGTCTGACTGGTTCTCCTGTTCTGAGAATCTTCACTAGGTAACCTTGAAACTTCTAAGTCATCTATGCCTAACACTGTGCCTCCTGCTCAGAATCAGGTAAATCTTTCTCAGCAGAGTGTAACATGTGAGAGCTGGACCCCCTCTCTATCCACTGGTAGCTCTGTGCCTTACACAGCATTTTGTAATAAGGCCAAAAAAGTCATTTCTGGTCTCAGCAGACCAGAAAACCTTTTCCCGCATGTTAGCTGTTTATCCCACTTGCCTTTTGGCAAACTCCAAACAGGCTTTCCTATTGGTTTGTTTCAGCAATCTGTTACTTCTCTCTACTTTTCCATAAAAGCCCAGCTTTGTGGAGCATCTAGGAGAAAGTTCTCTGCCCCATTGCAGCTGCAAATTTCTCCTGCTCTTCCTGAGTTTCCATTGGGTCTCTTGGTTGCTTCTCTGTCTAATGCCCTCCTGGCCCAGTGATTGAATTTTGGTGGACAACCTTCTCTATGCAGAGTGGAGGCTGATCCATATTCCTTACATCCTGTAATGATGGTTTTAATAGTACTCCAAGGATTGCTCATATTTTGGGATATATTTTTAGATCCTGATCATGACTGGTTCTTATGCACTATTTTATCCCAGAGTGGTTTTGATAGCTCCTTGTTCTTCATGAAATGCCAGCAAAGTCTGGGGCCTTCCAGAAACGGGTATATTTAATCTAAGGTCATGTGGCATTGGAATTACACACCGGTGGATTCCACTGGTTACACTGTGTGAGGCCTGGAGGCACTGGATTGCATCAGGATTTATTTAGGCATGGAACAAGTACATTTTATTTTTGTTTGCCTTGCTTCAGTGCGGCAGTGAAAATATTTTGCACCTCCCAAGGGCTGAGTATTTTATGTACATCAAGTGACTACAGTGGCAATTACCTCATTTTCAACTCCTGTTGGTGACACAACAAACCGGAAAATTTAAAGGATGTGTGAATATTTCTGCAAGGCACTGCAAGTGTTTTTTGAGAGGACTGGACTGTATCAGGTAGCCTATGATTATGGGAAGAAGTGCATCCATCACCCAGCTGAGCAAACTTGAAGATTTCCTTTTCTCCCTTAGATTGTAAGTCCATTGGAAGGGACCTATTTTTCACATACAGTGCATATGAAATAACAAATTCACATTTATTAATGAATGAAATGCAAAAATAGTCAATGGAGGTCATGTGACAGAAGAAATAAATCAGTGAATTTATTGGGTAAGAGCGATGGAAGGAGAGTAGACACATGGCAGTGGAAGAGAAACTAATGTGAATGAAAAGCTTGGCAGTGAAGTAAGAAGGCCATGGGAGCTTAAGGGCAGAAAGAAGGATGCGTGAGAGTGAAATATCAGTAGTGAGGAAAAGCATATGTAAGGGAATGCAAAGCAGAAATGTAGCAAAGTTTGTGGGCAGTGTATCTTGGTCGTATACAGAGTTTGGGAGCCTGTGAGAGGAAGATTGATCTGAAACCTCTTCAGGGGGGCTTGCATATTGAAGCCAACATTCTTCTGCTGAACCTCATCTTCAGTTTGCTGTATCTACCCAACTAAGAAGTCTTTATGCGGTGACTATGGAAACAAGGACTTTTGGATTGTTTCCTCCTGACGCCAGTATGAACATGGCAGCCTGTCTGACTGTGGGGAAAGCAGCTGTGCAGCATGAGGAAGTTGCTTGACTGCAGTAATCGTGTTTGGCAGGTCAAGGGTGATTCCTTGCCTGCAGGGATTTGTACAATGCAGTGGGCTTGCAAAGTGGTGTTATAATAAACCCCAGATGTTTCCTCTGCTTTCAGTATAGATGGTATGCCTAAGGACCAGTGGTGGTGGTTGAGGGGGGAAGGAGGAGGAGCAGAATTGATTTTAGTTGCTTAGAAATGGCTTTTCTATCATGCATTTATTCCCCTTTGGTGTTAATGGTTGCCTGTTTAAAATAGAAATTTTTCATTTTATTCCGTAATGGTGATTTTCTTCCAAATGAGTCATTCCTGGTATAGTTAGGAAATGTAATACTTTGCTATAGTTCTAGTTGATGTATTGGTGGTAGTGAAAGAATATAACCCAAGGCAACATGGAATTCCTACATTGCCATGAGCAGGGGGCATCATTTTGTATTTTGATCTTTGCACAGTAACAGTTGGATTAATTCTAAGAAATGCCTTATTCCCTCTCTAAAGCATAAATGTGTAACTGACTATAATTTCTCTACATAATTCTCTGGAAGCTCTAGGAATTGGAGAATGCATTGAGAAATCCTACTGCACAGTATACATTTCTGAGGCACATTTAGGAGTCTGCAATTTAGGAGTGAGCCCCCACATTCACATGCATGTGAGGGATTTATTTTAACGTTTCAGCACTTCTAGAATAACTTAGGTTATAATCCTATTCATATTTAGACCAAAAAAAGAAAAGGCTGGCTGGGAATTGTAGAGCTTTTTTCAGGCTAACACTGAAATGGTTGCATCCTTAAGATGAATATACAAGTTTCCAACTTCTTTTGTAAGATTGTTGGTGCTACATACCATCATGTTATCTCCTGCTTATGGTAGCCCTATGAATGAATGTCCTTTCTTTCAGTCCTTCTCTTGTAAGTTGAAGGCCGTGGAATTGAACCATTGCATAGCTGGTCTTTCTCATCTGCCTTCAACTGTCCCCTAGCATTATTGCCTTTTCCAGTGAGTCTTGTCTTTTCTTGATGTTCCCAAAGTGTGACAGCTTCACTTTAATAATTGTTGCTTCCAGGGAAAGTTATGATTCAATTCGATCAAAAATGGACTTGTTCATCTTTCTCTTGGTCTAGGGTATTCACAAAGCCCCAGAACCATTTCTGTTTCCTGTCAACTTTCTTCACTGTCCAGCTTGCATACTTATGCATACCTTCAAGACCACCCATCCTGGTCTCAGTCTTCTGATTTCCTGGCTGTCCTTAAATTGATGATTGAGCCAAGTTGTGCAAAAGCTTTCACAATTTCAGTTTCTTCATTGTTGACACTGAAGTTGTGTAATTCTATGGTATGCATGGTTTTTGTTACCTAAATGTTCAATCCTGCTTTTGCACTCTCTTTCATCTTCATCAGTTTTTTTCAATTCATAGCTGCTTTCTGCCAGTAATATGCTATCAGCTGCGTATCTTACATTATTGATGTATCCTCCAGAATTTTTCTTCATTCTTCCTCTGATTCTAAATCAACTTTCCTTATCATATGGTCTGCATCCAAATTGAACAGATAAGGAGGTAAAATATACCCTTGTCTAATGCCTTTACCTATAGGAAATCAATGTTCTTCTTCCTATTCTGTCCTAACAGTAGCTTCTTCCCCACAGTACACGTTAGACATGGACAATTAAGTGAACGTCCATTTCTTCCAGAATCATCCATAGCTTCTTGTGATACACACAGAAGCTTTGTTGTCATTTATAAGCATAGACTGATCTTTTTCTACAATACTTTGGTCCGTTCCAGTACCCAACATACATTTGTGATATAATCTTGAATGCCTCTCTCTTTTGAAATTGAGTTTGAATATCAGGCATTTCTTGCTCCATAGGGTAAAATTCTTTGAATATCATTTTGAATACCATTTTGCTTGCATGGAAAACTGTGCAGTGGTCTTACATTTGCCACGCTCCTTAGCATCTTCTTTATTGGGAATTGCTATGTATATTGAATGTTTCCAGTCTGTGGGCCATTGTTTTGTTTTCCATATTTCTTGGCATTTTCTTGTTAAGGTTTGGACCAGTTCAGTCTCTGCAGCTTGGAATATTCGTACCCTATCTATTCTGGGTGCTTTATTCCTTTCAAGTGCTTTCAGAGCAGCTTTCACTTCACTTTCTAATTCATTGCAATATTAGGTTTCTTCTTCCAAGGAACCTTACATCCTTTCATGTCTTCTGTATAGTTATTCCATGTACTGTTTCCAGCTTCTCTCTATTTTATCTTATTGGTCTTTCAACATTCCTAATACCTATTTAATTTCCCTTTGATTTCTTGGATCTTCTGTAAGAAGTCTCTTGTTAATAATGTTCTTTGTCTCTATGGGATCGTCACTGAAAAGTTGCATTCAGGATTCTGATTCTTTTTCTGTCACCTTTTGCTTCTCATCTGTAAATGTCTCTTCTTTCATCCATCTAGACTTGCTATTTCTTTTGTCAGAGGAATTGCCTTTTGGCATTCTTCCCCAATAAGGTATCTGGTTTCAGGCCACAGCTCTGTTAGCTCACAGTCAGTTGAGTTGAGTAATGCCAATCTGTTCTTCATGTAGACTTAAAATTCTTCAGGAATCCCACTGAGGTGGTAATTTTGGAATTTTGTTCCTGTTAGTGATCTTTTTCAGTTTTACTCTCTCTTTTTATAATAAGAGTTCACTAGCACGATCTGCCCCGGTCTTGTTTTGGCAACAAGCAGAAAGCTGCTCCATTTCCTACTTCCAGTTACATTGTCTGTTTGATTTCTGTATTGATCATCTGGTGATGTCTTATGTGTAAAGTCATCTGATCAATTGTTTATTTACAATAAACAGATTATTGGTTTCACAGAAGTATATGAGTCATTTATCTGCTTTGTATCTAACTCCTAGCCAGATTCTTCCACAGCATTTTATTCTGCTTTGTTTCCAACTTTGTGTCGTAGTCACCTGCAATTATCAGCATGTCTTGTTTTGGTGTGTTACCAGTTTCCTCTTGAACCTGCATAAAAGTGTTTGATCTCTTCTTCAGCATCTGTTGTTGGAGTGTAGACTCGAATGATGGTTGTGTTGATAGGTTTCCAAGGTTGGTCTTTGCATTATAGTGCCTTTCTCCTGGTGCTACATCTTGCTTCTGTATTACAGCCCCTATGTGTCTGGCTGCAGATGTCTCATTTCAGTCCACTACAGCTTGCTGACACCAAGTAATTGAGATGTTTAACCATTCAGTTTCTTGCTTTACAAGTTTTCAGTTTGCCTTCATTCAGACTTCTCACATTCTGTGTTCCAGTCATGCAGCGTTGGACATCTTTCACCTCTGTACATGTCAGTCACTAGCCTTCCTTTCAACTTTGATCTAATTGCATCATTAGCAACAGTGCTAGTAGATGTGTCTTTTGCTGTTCTCCTGGTTGAGTACCTTCTGACCTGGGAGTCTCACCTCTTGAGGAGTTTCTCTGCCCTCATCACCTTCAGGAATATCCATTCTCTTCTGTAGATGCCTCTTAGTCTAGTGTCTCAGCTTTAACCATTCCATCTTGGGTGACCCTGCTAAGTGACCAGACAAGTGAGAGAGGCTGTTAAGGTGTACATGAAAGGACGGGCTATTATGAGGTATACTGAAATAATTAACACCCATTTTATATTTATGCATTTAATATTAAGGAAATTAAGCATTTTAAATTGAAGATATACAGAAGGTGTACATTCTATACAGATGTCCTACATGTTTACAATATAGAGATACTGGTGACTTGCATTTCATCTGATTTCTGACATCTGTATTGTGTTTGCAAGCAGTCAGTTAGTAGTGTGTTGCTAAAATTTGCAGGTATTGGTTGTAAACAGGAGAGGCAGACCTTTACCATTGCCCTCAGCTATTTTATTTAACTAAGGAATTCAGAAGTAGTATACTTAAACACCCATATCTTTGAGGGTATACAAAGTCCAAATGGTGTAGACCAGCCTTCCCCAACCTGGTGGCTTTCAGAGGCATTTGGACTGCAGCTCCCAGAATTCCCATCCAGCAGGGCCATTGACTGGGAATCCTGGGTGTTGGGTGATGGTCTAGATCTTCTCAAGAGATTTGTATTGCAAACTTATCACAAAGGACCCAATAGGTTATTACGGCGATAAAATCATGCTGTTTACTGATGCAGATACTAAGATAAAATAAAACATTTACACTGTTTTGATTTAAATGCATAGACGTGCTTGTATGGGTTTGGATCCAGGAATTTGGTAGAATGCAGATAATTTCTGCTGACTTAGTCATAGTTGGCAGTCTACAACATTTTTTCATTCCTTCGCCAGTTTGCTCTATAGGAAGGTTAAGAATTCTACAAACTCTAAAACTATCTAGGGAATCTCCATAGCCTTTGTAGTTCTCAAATTTGATCAAGCTGGACAAATAAGTCAGACAGCACACATGCACAAACATCTGTCATCTGTATAACATTCAAAACATCTTTATTTCTTCTCTAGCATGCATATGTGCCCTCCTGTGCCGCATCCTTTTCATCCATCGCTCAAATGTCTAAGTATCACAATTCTTTTTTGTTTATTTTTTGACAGTTCTTTACATTTCATATTTAGAATATTAATTTGGTGCAGTTTACAAACTAACCCTGGTTTGTGGTAGTCTGATTTTTGTAGTTGAAGAATTTCAGTCCTAATGCAGAAATATTGCCCTTGTATGCAATGAAATGCTGCTGTCCCACTAATAGAAAACATATCTGACATTAAACATTTTTAACAGCTCCCCTGTGCAGGTGTTTGTAAATCTCATTTAAAAATTCTTTTCTGTGATAAACTGTATGATTTTGTTTTTCTTAAGAGGCCTGAAACCTATGCTCATACTGATATCATTTATTCTTTATTTTTCATATACAGTACAGGCCCAGAGAGTATTTTATAAAATTAATAAGAAAAATGCTTCATAAAAAAGGACACCTGCCTGGGAAGAATAACCCTTCTCATAAGTTTTTGTATTTCTTGCAGCCTAAAGCATTAAGAACTGAAATGTTATATTGGTGAAACTTGATCTACTCTTGTCAGAATTTAGAAAAAATATTACTGTTGTTATGCTACTTTTATTATATCATTACATAGGAAGCTAAAGCCCAAATAAGGATTTATCTGTTCTTTAGATTAAATGTGCCCCGATTTCATTTTCCTGGAGCAACTTCTCTCTTGTGTGAATTCATTGTTCCACCAGCAGGGGGACTGAGGGTGTAAAATTTTTCTTCAATGCTTGTGTTCCTTACCTTCCAGCATTATAGATTTTACTTTTTCAGACCAATATTGGTCTGTTCCATTTAAAACAGTATTTGTTTCAAAATTACAGACTGGTGGACCCTCTCTTCTCCTGAGACACAACATGAGAGACCATGAGAACCATGCAAGAGACACACAGACCTCAATAGTCTATGCTTCTGTTTAAATAATCCATCTTTTTCCTTGCATATGGGGAAAGAAAATGCCATGCAAAAACCAAGATCTGTTCAGTGAAACAAAATTGCTTTGTATACCCCTGTTTTACCAGAGTTGTCCAAATTAAACCCAATTATTTAACCAACTAATATTTGCTTCCATTCTACCAATGGTCTGCTGCTCCTTTCCAACATGACTTGATTTGTTCAAAAATAGGGGGAGTTACAACTTTCAGAATCAGTAGGATAACTTTTCAGTTCTTCAGTACATACTGGTGAACTTATATTGGCTCTTCTCCAATATTATTATCATTATAAATAAATTTCAAAGGCAAACTCCAGCATAAAACAGCTGAATTACCCAAGAAGTTTGATTCCAGTCATTTCTTGTCCTACTATAGCTTAATTCAGCAATTCTATCATGATTTTGTTCATTTATTATATTTCTACCCTGCTCATCAGCCCAAAGTCTCCTTGGGCAGTGATTTGTTATCACCATTTGCTGCCAATGTGAATGGTCACTGTTTAGTTTGTGCATATTTAAGCATTAATGGAATTGTTACAGATTGTACTTTTTGAATTACCTTGTCATTTGACCTCATTGAGTGTATTTTTGCTAACTGAGGAATAACATTTATGCATATAACAAATTGGATTCTTGTCCACAAAAGCTTAGCCACAATGTTTTAAGATGGTACAACATTTTGTATTTGGGTTTTTTTTTTTCCACCCTCAGTTTTATGGAAAGGGAAAAGAAGCATTTCCTTTTCAGTACACTTGGCTGTGCTTTACCTTGCGTGAATAATTGCAGCACTACAAAGAAATAAAACAAGGAGTTCTGTTGTGGATGGAACTTTACCACGTTGCATTACTGCTACAGTAAACATCACTATGTCATTCAGAACAGCAACTTTAAAAAATAAAAGAGTAGTGATGCTGTACAGTAATATGCATAAGGACCCATAGCATCTCCAGGTCGTCTCCGCAGAGGACTAGGAAAGATCTCTTTCTAAGACCTTGAAGAGTAAGTGCATGTGATTATAGATGATAATGGGCTACTTTGACCAGAGTGCTTATGTTTTGACTGCTAAGCTAAGATTTTAGTCTTCTCAGTTAACCTTAGACCTGCACATCCTCTTAGTTATTCTTCCATAACAGCCTCTAAGCTTGTTCATCCTTTGAAGTGATTCCACACTGAATCAAAGACTGAAATGGGCAGAGTCTGCTGCCTTTGGTAAATTCAGGGGCACTTCATTTGTTTGCCTGATTTTGGGAACTGGCATAACAAGACTATTGGTTCAGAGGGACCAATTAAGCCATTGGGCTGCCATTTGCCCCCCCCCCCCCCCGCTGCCCCCACTGTGTTGAGTTTTCAGTGTGGAAGACTCCTGGAATACCTCTGATATAATCTGAAGAGGTTTACATACAATTCTAGTAGGCGTTAACTCCCATTGTTGTAAAGCTTTAAGATCTCATTGAGGCTCAAACTAATTTGCTAAGTTTTTTTCGTGTAGATATATTTTGCCATTAATCCCCTTGGCTGTCTTTATAAAAGCAATTTTTTGAAGACAAGAAACCTGAGTTAAATATTCAGGCATCTGAGTATCCCATCAAGGAAATTAGGACAATATCAATTGCTGTCAGCAGGGGAGGGGAGAACCCTTCAGCCATATGTATTTACCTAAAATGTCATGTAGGAAAGTAATGGGGAAACTACCTTGTCACTGTTTTTGTTGGAATACAACAAATTAGTCCAAATTAGGGCAACATGGAGGACTGAAAAAAACGGCCTTTGGATTAAGAACCAAATTTAGAATCTTTCAAAGAAATGTCACATTTATGGCTTCCTGCAAACTAAACTGAACAAGCCTAACAGATACACTCCCACATGATTTAGCTAAAGTGGGATGAAATTCTTTGTGAAAACATAAATTGATTTAAAGCAGGCTGTTGTCCTTTAACTTCAATTGGTAAATTACTCAACCCAAATAAATATTATTTATGACAAATAAACCCCAAGACAGAGTTCAAGAAAGACAAAATTAAGAACAAATGCCTAACAGCAAACAACCCCCCAACAGATCAAAATTGACCCCATATGAAAAACAGTTAAAAATTGTCTTCTCTGCCCTCCTAAAGCTCATCTTCCATGGAAGTAAATTCTACCATTTCAGTACTGCCACTGGAGAGGCCCTGGCCTGCACTCTCACTTCATTAATGCCTTCATTAATGGTGACACCTATAATATAGGGAGTAGATGCACAATATTGCTTAACCCTGAAGTATGTAAACTCAGAGCTAATTCATGGAGTGAATGAAACAAGACCATGTAGGGGAAGTTTAGTATATGCACCTGACTGTAATTCTCCACCCACTTGCTGTAAGTGAAGATAGCTGTCTCCTAATTGCAAAAGGTACTCTGACTCATACTGATTTTCCCCACTCAGTCAAGTGTCTGCACAAATGATTACATGGAAAAATTCAGCAGTGTTGACCTTTCCATTTTGATTGGAATGAAACACAGGTAGGCAAGGGGCAGATTCATTTTTTCTGAAAGACCTTTGCTGCTACCTGAAGCTCCTCTGAGAAATATGGGGCCTCTATTGTGGATTTTTGTGGAACTATCCCATGTAAGAATTCAGTGAAAGAGAGTAAATTTCTCACTAGAATGTATTTTGAAATAATGTGCTTGTATGTAGAGATAGCTATGAAACTTGATTTCAATTTTGAAGTCCTATTTTTGATATTTTGAAAGATAAAAGAATGCATGGATTTATACCAGTCTAAAGTTGATAGTACTTTGTTCACACCAACATGGGGCCAGGTATCTGGGAGGAAGGAGGAGGCTGGGAACTCCAAGGAAAGGAAGTGGTGGGAAGGAGTTGAGATGCATGTACACTAATGCTAAGAACATGGGTAATAAGCAGGAAGAGCTTGAAGCTCTCCTGGGAATAGGAGGGTATGACCTGTTAGGAATCACAGAAACTTGGTGGGATGAAAGGCAAGATTGGAATGTGAACATAGAGGGGCATCATCTTTTTAGAAAGGACAGGAAGGGAAAGGGGTGGGGGCATGGCTTTATATGTCAGGGAAGGGATAGGATGCAGTGAGATAGTATGCAGCACAGATGGGGATTCGGCAGAGGCAGTCTGGGTGAAACTTAGGGGTTTTGACAGGGAAAGGGACCTGATAGTGGGGATATGTTATCGCCCTCCAGGTCAACTTGAGACCCTGGATGATGTCCTGACAGGCCAGATTCTAAGGATATCTCAGGGGAGAGACACAGTAATTATGGGAGATTTCAATCTCCCAGATATTAGTTGGAAGACTCACTTGGTGGTGACAGCCAGGTCACGTCACTTCCTAGAAGCTATAGAGGGAGGGTTTTTCACACAGAGGGTCTGAGAGGCGGCAAGGGGGGGGAAACATCCTTGACTTGGTCTTGACCAATAGGGAGGAGCTGATAGATGAAGTACAGATTAGGGGAGCTCTGGATGCGAGTGATCACTCCATCCTTTGCTTTGAGATCAAGGGACTGGGGACGTGCAGCAGGTTGAGCACTAGAAGCTGGGACTTCAAGAGGACCAACTTTGGCCAACTGAAGGCCAGACTGGGGAAAGTCTCCTGGGATAGGTTACTGGAAGGTAAGCGAGTTGAGGAGGGGTGGATGGCACTCAAAAGGGAGGTTTTGGAAGCGCAAGCCTTGACGATACCTCTAGTTAGTAATGTGGGGAGATGGAGGAGAGTGCCGCCATGGATGCGAAAGGAGGTGGTTAGATGGATTAGATGAAAGAGGAACCTCCATAGGAAATGGGTACTGGGGCAAATAGACAAAAGGGTATACCGGGAGGAGGAGGCCCATTGCAGAAGGATTCTTCACAAGGCTAAGGCTGATTACAAGCTGATATTTGCCAAGAATATCAAGAGCAACAAAAGGGGCTTCTTTCAGCATGTAAAGAGGAAGAGGAAGGGGAGACAGGTGGTGGGACCACTAAATAAGGAGGAAGGAGATCCAGTGACTGATATGAGGGAACAGGCACAGATGCTATGACTATTTTGCCTCTGTGTTCTCCCCAAAGCAGGACGGGGGATATCCGCATAGGAGATTAGATGAGGCTGGGGACTTAGGGGCACAGATTAGAGTCACCCCCCCTAGAAGTCGAGGGGCTCCTCAGGGCATTGGACATTACAAAGGCACCAGTCCCTGACAGATTACATCTGAGAGTACTTAGAGAGCTGGCAGGGGGTCTCTCATGTCCCCTGGCCTCCATTTTTGAGGCCTCGTGGAGAACGGTGAAATTCCAGAGGACTGGAGGGTGGCATCAGTGGTCCCAATTTTCAAAAAGGGTAGTAGAAGGGACATAGGGAATTACAGACCTGTTAGCCTTACGTCCATTGTAGGAAAAACAATGGAAAGGCTCATAATAGAGAGAGATCTAGCAATGCTAGATAGGGAAGGGAGGCTGGCAGCCACACAACACGGCTTCCGCATAAACAGGTCCTACCAGACAAACCTTGTGGAATTCTATGACAAGGTTTCAAGATGGCTAGATGGAGGTAATGCGGTGGATGTGGTTTACCTGGATTTCAGCAGGGCCTTTGACAGAGTGTCCCATGATATCCTGGTGGAGAAACTGAGGAGTTTTGGGATACACCAAAGCACTCTCCGGTGAATTAGGGCATGGTTGACTGACCGAAAGCAGAGGGTAACTATTAGTGGGGAATCGTCGGGATGGCGGCCAGTGCCAAGCGGGGTCCCCCAGGGCTCTGTCCTGGGGCTGATCCTGTTTAATCTTTTCATAAATGACATGGAAGAAGCGGTGAACAGTCTGCTGATCAAATTTGCAGACGATACTAAAACTGGAGCAGTGACCACAACTGAGGAGCAGGTACTACAGATCCAAAAGGATCTGGACAGACTATGGAAGTGAACAGGAAATGACAGGATGGCGTTCAGTGTGGATAAGTGCAAGGTCTTGCACTTGGGGCATAGGAATAGGTGTCATAAGAACAGGTTAGTGACAAGTGGCTGGAGATCGAGAGAGGTATTACTACCACTCTATGTGACTCTGGTGCGCCCACAACTGGAGTATTGTGCTCAGTTTTGGGCCCTTCAGTACAGAAAGGATATAGCCAGGTTGGAGTCAGTGCAGCGTAGGGCCACAAGGTTGGTGGCCAGTTTGCAGGGAAAGCCGTATGAGGCGAGACTGAGGGAACTCTTCAGTCTCTTCAGCCTGGAGAAGAGGAGACTCAGAGGGGATATGTTGGCGACATGCAGGTATGTGAGGGGATGTCACATGGAGATGGGTAGAGACCTGTTCTCCCCTGCAGAGGAAGGCAGGACGCACTCCAACGGAGCAAATCTCAGGGAGTCAAGGTTCCATTTGGATGCCAGGAAGCACTTCCTGACAGTTAGGACCCCGAGGGTGTGGAATGGGCTTCCACGGGAGGTCGTTGAGGCCCCATCGGTGGGGGGGTTCAAAGATAGGCTGGACAAGCACATGGTGGGCATGTCGTGAGTGGAGCTGGCTGGAGCCGGGGTCAGGCTAGATGGCCCAGGAGGCCCCTTCTGACTCTCTCTGTTTCTATGTTTAAAGTGCTCCTTCTGTTGGCTAGCTCTAAATATATCCTTTGCCATGAAAATACTGTGTAGGACGACACCCCTAAAGAACCCTGCCAGAAACATCATCCATCAATATTGGGCAGGTATTTGATTCCCATAGATATTTGAATTTCAGGGCTTCTGCTCGCAACCTTTGTGTGAGCCCTGCTTGACTCACTTTGTTTCTCGTACCTCTTTGGAGGGCATTGGTCTCCTGCCTACCAACAATCTACAGGCAGAAAGCTGGCCCTGAAAATATTTAAGTTTTTAAAACAAATAAGGAGGATTTCATAGGATATATATATATTATTTCCAACTTCCAAAATCATAAAGGCTGTTTCACTAAAGTATTTACATCCCCACTTCCAGTTTTACAAATTTCACGAAGCCTTAAGAGTTTTTACTTATGCAGCTCATAAAAATATCCAGAACTGGGAGATGACCTTTCTTGTGCCTACCAAGTAATTGCTTTGCATCCATGTATTATGCGAAGATTTCCCCAGAGTTATAATGTTATATTGTTCTTGCCAGTTTGGTAGCTAGTGAGACTGTATGATAACTGTCCTGCTATCCTAACATCTCTCACGGCAGATGCAGTGCAGTACTGCATGCTGATGCAGTACTATGAGCCTACTCCACATTGGTGTAGATTTACTGCTTTCTTTCAGCAGGACTGAAAAAAAAAAAAAGAGACAGACAACAAAGCTTTCAGGAAAGCCTCTAAAAAGAGCAATGCCTCACTTGACAAGGATTATAAAAAATTAAAGGGAAAAAACAAAGAAAATCTATAGTGAGAGAACTTGCCATTTTCATTATCCAATCAATGATTTAAAGAGTACTGATTCTGCAAATAACTGTGAATATTTTCCATAGCCTATAATCTAATGAGCACTTTAATTTAAACTGTAAATCGCAAAGTTGTTTTTCTCTTAACCTTAGGTTTACTGAAGTTAAAAGCTTGGCTTCCAGCTTTGACTTTCAGGACTTAAACCCTAACTTGCTCAAGGCTGTTGATACCTGATGAAAAATGTCTTCTGTTATTTGCTCCTCTTGGCAATGGCAGGGCAAGAGCAAAACAGTTGTTCTTCGTGGTCTCTGTGTGGTCACATACATGGGCACAGCAGCATAGGTGGCAAGGAGCTAAGTGTGTGAATGCACAGATGACCATTCAAAGAACGACAGTTACAGGTAAGCAACCTGCCTTTACATGTGGGTGATTTGAGTGTCCCTCTTTTTTTAATTATGGAGGGTTAGACAGCTGTAGAATAATGAGTCTACAACTATTTTGCAGCACTGCTTGATTATTGATTATTACATTTATTCCTAACATTTTCTGATGCAACAAACCAGCTTTTCATGTTAATTCCCTGACCATTTTGCAAGTTTCTTTTTAAAGTACCACAAATTCTGGCGTGCACTTTTGTAGAATTTTATAAAAACACACCAGAAGATATAGAAGAAACCTTTCATAATATTATTATTTCATAAATGTGGGTATATATACAATTATGTACATGGTAAACCAGGGGCCTCAAACTCGCGGCCCGCGGGCCAATTGCCGGGAGGGGTGGGGCACGGGGGAGGGGCCCTGCGGCCTTCAGAGCGCTGGTGGTGCCCGGGCTGGCATCCGGATGAGCGGCCCACCCCCACCGCGATGGTGGAATACTTGATGCGGCCCAGCCTCACCCAGCCTCTACTTCCAGCGGCCCCCAGGTAAGTTGAGTTTGAGACCCCTGATTTAAACCATTGGTCAAGATCTGCAGATGAAACTTGCGTATGAAGCAGATAGTCTAATGTTTCAAAACATTTGTACTGGCAGCAGTCTTACTCCTTGCTCCTTAAGATGCAGTATGGATGGTAGGGATGGAAGCTTATAATGGAATGAACACAATAAGGAGGTCATGGGCACCCTTGTCAAGGGGTGTGATAGTTCATAAGCTCACGGCATAGAAATGTTCTAATAATAATAATAATAAATAATAATAAATAATAAAACTACTTGCCGTCTTGGAGTAGCTTTAGGATCACAATATGACTTCAAAATACGTGACTGTGCAAATTAGAAAGATACATGTATCCTGGAGAAAGTCTTCCTTGTAAACCATTCTTTTCAACAAGTTGTGCCTATGGAGTATTTAAAAATTAAAGGGAAAAAACAAAAAACTAATTTCCAAACATTAAGGAATGCAACATATACACACTATCTGTTGCCCTTGTGAGAACTGTAGGTACGATTGGCGGGGTGGGGGGGTGTAGTTCTTATAAGAGGTTTGCTTAATTTCCATTTTTTAATATTTCAGTAAAGTGCTAACAGAGCAAGTGCAAGAGTGGCGTGACAGTTAAGTGCATGTGTCTGGGACTCAGGCAATCTGGGTTCAAGTCTCCACTCAGCCATGCAGCCAACTGGGTGACTTTGAACCAGTCACAGATGCACAGCGCAACCTACTTCACAGGGCTGTTGTTGTTGGGGTAGGAGAGAACCTTGAGTTCTTCAAAAAAGAAAAAGGCAGTATAGAAATATCTAAACTTTAAAAAAAATGTTTAGGAACACTTCCATAGCCCATTTTAGGTCTCCCTCCCAACCCCCCAAATAAGGGGATTTTTACTGACTTTACTACCAGACTTATTTACTAAAAATGATTCAAGGAATGTGATTTCTACCTGAAGTTCTTTAGTAATCTTCTATTTTCATTCCAAGAGATTTATGCTTTTTGCAACTAACAGTAACTCCAATAAAATTAATCTCTTTATTCATTTTGTATGTCTCAGAGGTTCATTACAGAAACCAGAAATTTTGAGGCCTACGGCAAATTTTTGAGATAAACAATTATACTAGGTAGTCATGTATAATTTAAGGAGTATCTAGAGACATGCCTGGTGAAACAACCTCTGCCGCTTTCCTTCCACAGAATTGTGGGGTTGGTTGCAGTGAGATAATAACAGATTGTTGAATATGTAGTAACCTACACCCTTCTAGATAACAAGCAGCTTTAAGAGAAACAATCCCACTTTATGACTGATAAAAAAGATCGGGGTTCCAGAGACTGGAGGTAGTTGAAATTTCAGTGAATGCCAATGCAGATTAAACACCAGAGCTGATTTTTCCACTGTTTTGGCTTTGGTTGTGGCCTCAAGATAAAGTATATTTGCGTAGTAGAAATACATTTTTAAACTAGGCAGAACTATAGATTGTTCTTACAAAAGATTCATTATTTTAATTCTATGACACCTTAAAGATGAACACAGTTACTGCGGAGTGAGATTTTGTAGATTAGGGCTTGCCTTGTCTGATGTATAATATATGTATATATACATACATGCATGCACACAGGCGTGCACACACCCATATATCTACACATACACATGTGTGCAGATACATATTTAGGCAAGTGTTTAACTCTTGAGTCCTGGAAGGCCAAGAAGCACAGTACCAGTTTGTGTCATTACTGCTTGAAAGTTGGCCTCTGATACTAGTTTGTTCTGAAGACATTAGTCATGGTCCTCAGTCCAGGTATAATGGGAATGTATGCTTAATTATAGCCTTCTAGTTTGTTAAACCATTCACATGAAGGGGCAAATGTTGCTCAAGTGCATTGTGGTTTATTAAAGCAGGCTTGATGGCTTACCATGATGTATGAGAATAACCATTATATTGAACCCTGAGCCTTTTTGAAATACTATTTCTGGTCACAGATTGTTGGCTTCAAAATCTTAGTTCATTATAAAGTTTGATGCATACAGTTCTTTCTTTCACCTTGAAAAAAATGGTGTAGCCTTCAAAGGATGTTGATGCCCCTTGGGAAAATCAGTGGAGGATTTTGGATGCAGTGAACTATTTTTGAAATATAAATTATGTTTGTGAAAAATGATGAAATAACAATAATGAAAGAGTACAGGAAAGATACGAGCAGTAATACCAAAACTGAAATACTGTTTATGAATTACTTAAATTGATAGGATTTACTTCTGAGTGGTTATGTGTAAAATTGTGCTGTAAATGTGTGTTGGTTGGCTTTTGTAGCATACCATCTGTCTGATGCACAAGTTTAAGATGGAGAAAAATAAGGATATCATTGTTTGTGCAGCCCAGTCTTATTCATGTTTTCTCAGAGATAGATTTCACTGAGGTCAATGAGACCTCCACTCACACATCCCTGTGATTTTCCTGGGCTTACTGTTACACCATGAAGGTTCATTTGTAATTTGTGACATCTTTTCTTCCCAAACACATTCCTTTGAAGTGCAAGTGGCTTGTTCTTGTGGAGTAGGAAAACCACAGCAGCCAAGTGGCTAGTACAGGGTCAATCAATGACCCATGATGGAAGAGCGAATTGAATAACAGCCTGCCAAGCTGGGAGCTGATATCCAAAGGATCATTTTTTCCCTATTCCTTTCTAGGCAACCTGGGTTGTTTTTGTTTTAATTAAGCATGTTAAAAGAATGTTAGATTGACAAAGAAAGTAGGAAACACATAAAGTAGACTTAAGGCACAATTCTATGCTTGTTTAGACGGGGAAAAGCATCCGTTAGGAGTCAGACTATACTTATCCAAGGGAATTTTAGTATTGCTTGCCAGGCTATCCTGTGGTTTTAAACAGGAAAATATTATGAATTAGGATCTATCTCTAAAAGAAACAGTCACAATTTTAAAACATTGAGTTGAATGGGCCTGATTTTACTCTATTGTCGCTATGCAATCAGCTACCATATTTGCCTCCTATTTGAATGCAGAGTTGGCAATTGATTATGTGCACTCATGCACACATAGGTTTCAAGTGGACTGTCAACCTTAAAAACATTTCTTAAATTGTGCTTGCATGTTTTATGTGATTGGAAGTTAATACAAGTCCTTAAAAAAACTTCTTTAAAAATATGTAAACATTTGATTGGATTCTGATGTCAAAACCATCAGCCACAAAATACTATGCACAGTGAACCTCTGCTTCTGTACTGCATAACAGACTTTCCCTGAATTTGGCCATAGATCGAGGTATAATCTGAAGGCACATGAGAAAGCTGCCCTCCAAATCTGGTCTGCTTATTATTAACTGCAGGGGAGACAAGCTGGACACCATACGTCTGCTGTGTAGGCTTTCATGATGGAATAAATGCAGGATAATAAATATAATAAAAATAAAATGAAGTAGGAACATTTGGCAACAACATTGTGAGTGAACTCTTCTGTTTAGCTGTGTCTGGACGAGTGCTTAGTGAGGTGCACCAGGATCAGTTAGGTTTACACAGCAATTTCTCAGTTATGCTATCAGCGGGATCAAGTTAATGTATTTCTTAACTGAAGGGTTTAAAAAATGAAAAACATGTACAAATCAAAGTTTCTTGAGCTGAGAGTTGGGGACTTGTTTGTCAGTATAGGGTACAATTATGCTCATTTTTCAGAGGAAATTTTAGATGTACTATTCAGCTGGATTCGCAAGTTATATGTGTAAGATCTAAAGCATTTAAATATTCAGAACATGGTATACCTTCAGAAAAAAATAACTTTTCTAAAACATTCAGTTTATTCTGGTACTGGATAATTTTCAGGGGAGGCAAGTGCCTATTACAAAATAACAATGAGGATATGAGTGAGATAAGATACCTCCCCCCACCACTTCATTGGAAGGTGACATTAATTGATATTTGACCCATAAAATGTGAATAGAGGTGCAGGCGCAACAGTTACAGTGGTTATCACTGCTCTTGATGGGATAATAGTCTTGATATATACACATGGCTTCCATGAATTAGCAATTCCTAGTGATCTGGTATTGAGAGGTATAGAAATGAAATTAATAATAATAGTTATAATCCCTGGCTCTTCCACCCCACCTCATTGTACTTGCTAAACTTCACAATTTTGATGTAAAGAATATATTAACTTGGTAAGTCTTAAATGGCCCAAATTGCCCAAATGTCACTTGTCACATTTTCAAGGACTACCTAGTCACTTACACTTTTTCTTTCTTTAGCTGTGCCACCTAAATTGAAAGAGATGAAAAGCCAGGAATCTGCTGTGGGTCAGACACTAGTTCTCAGATGCGAAGCAAGTTCTGAGCACTCCTCTCTCAAATTCAAATGGTTAAAGAATGGAAAAGAAATAACAAAAAGAAACAGACCGGAAAATATCAAGATCAAGAGCCCCAAAAAACAAAAGTAAGTATACAGTGATGTATCTCAAAAGCTAAGATGTAAGAGAGAATTTGAATTATTTACCAGGATTCAGGTGTTACCAGTACCATGCCCAACAATGTGTTGTGTGGATGTGCAGAAAGAGAAATTGATGGAAATAGATTATCCTTTTATTTCCACTGGTTGGATTTATGAAGTAGCTTCTATCATATCTTGTTTCATAATAATAAACTAGCATAACTAATTAATTTCTTTATTTGTTCCATGGGGACAGGTTTCAATTTATAATTCATATATCTAATGTGTAGCCTATTTGTCATTGTGTAAAGATTGAACCCATGCAGACTTTTTAAAATCTTTTTTAAAACAGCTTTGTATCCACGCTGTTTCAGATTCATGAAACTGAAGGTGGCATCCATTGTGGCAGAGTGTCATCCAATTAAGGGTGGGAGGACTGCAGAGGCAAGTGTTTTTTGCCCCTTCTTGGGAGGAGGGTCTGAGGCACCTCCAGGATACATTGAATTTCAACAGACCGAACACCTCCTCCATGTGCCAGCTCTGAAGTCTTAATTGTCGTGTTGAAATTGTAGCCATTGTTCAAAGAATCATATTGGGTACAAGGACAGGGAGAAGGCATTCTATGGTCAGAGCTTTGACCTTAAAACACTTTCCCCCAGTTCCAGCCTTGGAAAAATTTTGGGGTTCCAACCTATTCTGTGGCATTCAGAAGCATTTGATGGCC
The DNA here is from genome assembly GCF_004798865.1 of Varanus komodoensis. Taxonomy (NCBI): domain Eukaryota; kingdom Metazoa; phylum Chordata; class Lepidosauria; order Squamata; family Varanidae; genus Varanus; species Varanus komodoensis. The sequence continues at coordinate 2,793,992 of NW_025335985.1, read as the reverse complement.
ATAGGATGATAGCCGAAATGGTTGCTTGTGAAAGGTACTGAAGAGGCCCTTGATTATTTACTTGTTAACTTGCTACATTTTGAAAGGATTATCTCCTGGTTGGCCTCATCTTCCCTCATAAAAGTTCACGGACCCAGATGCTATTGCCAGAGTTTGCCTGAATGTCTGGCAATTGTGTTGCATGGGTCCATGGATATTAACTTCATTTTTCATTGACCTGGATAGTTCAGTTTTTAATCTTTAATACATTGCTGTCAGTATGGTATAAAGGCTGGGTTTGGACATGGAATATATTCAGTTTGGATCCCTGATCCTTAGGGATTAGGATCAAATCCCTAATCTTCTGTGAAACTTACAAAAACATTTGAATTGCTGTTTCTAAGCATAAGCTACCTCACAGAATTGTTGTGAAGCTAAAATCTCACCATAAATTAAATTAAAATAAAGATTTTATTTATTTATTTATTAAAACATTTCTATGCTGCCCCTTGCCGAAGCCTTGGGGCAGCTCACAGCACAAAATAAAATACAATAAAATACAAAAATAACAATATAAAATTAACAATATAAAATAAATAACAATATAAAAGAAGTCTCCCTGGCCAGATAATTGGTGATTTTTCCCCGACTGAGACTTGCTTTATCAAATATCAGTGTATATGTGGCCTCCACCTCCCTGATTTTGGCATATGTTTCTCATAAGAGGAAGAGAGAACATAATTTCTGAAGCTTCATTTTGAAGAACAAGTACCTGGAGAGCTTACTAGGCTTATTGTCATGACTGCAGTATTCATTTCCAGAATTTTAAAAAAGCACTTAACCTTTAAGTCACCATTTTTCTGCTTTAAATTGAATGTTACACTACTGGAAATATAAATTATCTCTGCTGTTTTGTCCTCATTAGTCACTATGTTAATGATATCAATGAAAGAATCTGTTACAGTGAAAACATAAACCAAACCTGATTGATTGAAACAAAATACTTTGCTTAACAACTATGCAGGGAGGACTGGTAGAGGAGGCTTCATTACTATTAGATCAGCATAAAAATCTCATATGGACTAAAGTATTCCAGGAAGGTTACTGGAAGATGAATTAAAGTTGCTTTTTAAAGAGTAAAATATTTTAGATTTATAGGTAAATACTGGCCCACCTGTATCTTTTCATTCTTAGTACTAATATTGCTCAATAAGTTCCCTTACATGCTTATAGAAATTTAATTTGTAACTCCAGAGATGTCCATTGGCATGACTATACATGTATCAAAGTCACAACATACAAGCACAGAATTTTGGTATTATATAGAGAACTTGGTGCCTACTGAGAAATACAGTGCTTATTAAAAAGAAAAAAAAGCAAGCAGCTAGTCCAGAAGATGTCAGTTTCCTTGTAAGCTTACGAAGGCTTCTCAGCAAGAAGGAAAGTAACAGCTGGCAATCATCTTCAAAAGACCCAATCCTCCTCTACAGAGTTAAGCTGCAGGGCAGTACCATGTGTATTCCAAGGTGTGCACTAAGCTCTTTGGGGTGATGATGAGTGTGACCTTTATAGCATGACACCGAATCCTTTGCAGTGCACTGAATTTCCTTGGCAGTAATTCAGGGATTCCTTCGCAGATGAATCAGTTCTTGGAGATGAATTCACTGAAACCATAAAGTTTTTCAGAACTGCTGGTCTAGAAAGTACATTTGAACTACTGAGGCTATGAGGAAAAGCTTTAAAGTGTGTCGGAAATGCTAGGCAACCTCCCCCCAAAAAAAAATCAGAGGAGAGACTGTACAGGATTCCTAGCATTTTCTCTGTGATTCCTGGGGCTTCAGATAATGGTTTTCATAAGTCTTTGTTCATTTTCATGGCTGGCAGAGGTTGAATAAACTCTGAAAAATAAACAAATATCTCTAGACTTTTTTAACATTGAATTTTGGTTGTTAAAAAAAAAACCAACCGTCACAGTATTGAAATGAGGAGAAAGCATTTATCAGAACTGACAGTATGCATATACAATGCATTGCCGGTTATGCTTTCACCAAATCGATTTTTGATTATGCAGACAATCCCACCAAAAGCATGTAGGAAGGGAGCATCTTACCACATTGCACTAGTTCATGGTCAGACATCCAACAGATGTTCAAACCTCTCCAGAGATTGTCAAAGAGATGATAGAATAGCTAAAAACACTGAAATCTCTTTGTATCAGATTTGGATAAAAAATAGATGTAGATAATACCTGAAATATATGTCATCTTAGAAATACGCAAGTGTGGGATGGTTTAGAGCAGGGGTCTCAAACTCGCGGCCTGCGGGCCAATTGCTGGGAGGGGCGGGGCACGGGGGAGGGGCCCTGCGGCCTTCAGAGCGCCGGTGGTGCCCGGGCCGGCATCCGGATGAGTGGCCCACCCCCACCGCGGTGGTGGAATACTTGATGCAGCCCAGCCTCGCCCAGACTCTACTTCCAGCGGCCCCCAGGTAAGTTGACTTTGAGACCCCTGGGTTAGAGGACTTAAGTGAAGCTTGTAATTTTCTGATTCCAAGTAAACAATTACATGCTATGTAGCCCCACTCACCAGTGCAGTATTACTGTTGCATTTCCCCAAAGTATATTTTATATAAATATTTACTTGAATGGGGATACAGAATTTCCAAATATATGTTATTATTCAGTAAATTAAACAAAAACACAAATATTTCAGGAAGCCCACCGTTACACTTATAGCATATTATTTCTCTCAAAGACATTGAAATAATGCTGACTTCTGATAGTGTTGGTGAAAATCAAACATAAAATTAAATTTCCCTTTGAAATTTTCCAAGGAACATTTCAAAATGCATGCAGGCTGTATAAAACAGTAATTAAAAAGATCATAATGAGCCCCTGGAGTTAATGGACTGGGGCATAGTTTTTGTTTCATAAGAAACAAGCACTTCACATTAGCTTCCTTTCTGACATACAAGGAAAGCTTCTAATTGGTTTCCAATAGCAATAAAACTGTATATTTTTTTTTTTTACTGACTGGTTGTACTTTCATTTTGCTCCGCAATCCAGAATAGGTTTCATGCATACACATTCAGAAGACAGCAATGCTTATGGGCACTCCTGTGAAAGCCCTGAATAAAACCTGAGAGTAATGTGATAGTGCCCTGCTAATCAAAGCAGGCAGTGCTTCTGTTCCTCTCCTTGGCATTCAGTTTCTCCCTCCATGATGCCTGATCTAAATGTTACAGACCCTACATGATGTATGGAGTTTTTGTGTGATGTCTTTGCTCTGTTGCAATGTATATGAGCTGTAGGTAACATGCTGAGGTTCCTGCTGTCTGCCTCAAAGATTCTGTGATAGCTTAGCGTGGGATCAATAGCATTTACTTTAAGTTGCTTGTCCACTCTTATGCTGGCAGTCAGCAAGACAGGCCAGACTGCACCTCTTTTGGTTTGTACAAACAGCCATGTTTATAAAGGACAGAGGCTGCAGACCGCTAACTGCCTGAAGGGATGTGCTTCTTCACCACAAGTCGTCATCACTTTTTTAAAGTCAAGTTCAACAACAGCAACCCCCACAAAAAAAAAAACCCAAAAAACAAAACACTTCACGCAAGACTTGCCTAGAGCACGTATGATACCCCATGTCTGACATCAGCACCTGACAGTTTTGTAAATGTAACATTCCAATTTTGCCAACGTTATGGGGATGGAGAAAGACCAGTACAACTTACAGTCTTGGATGAAAGGAAAGCATATTAGTGATTCCTGCCTCCTATCTCTGTCTAGTGTAAGTTTTGCATTTCTATCACTGAAATAAAAGTCTGTTTAATGTATAATTAATGTAATTATAGCAGTGAGTTTTTACAGAATATAACTTTTCATGTAAGTTTAAGTAAATTTAGTAAGTTTAAGCCTTTATATGATGGTTGAGTAGTGCAGAATTTGTAGTGTAGCATTCTGAGAAGCTTGAAAGCTTACTCTCTTAGTTGATCTAAATAGTAAACAATGCACAGTATTTATTATGATAACTGCATTTTATTTCAAAGAGCTCAAAGTGACTTACATTGCTTTCTCCATTTTATCTTCATGTCAGATCATGACTGGCCCTAGAAAGCTTAATAGCTAAGTTGGGTTTTTGGGGTGGATCTTCTAATCTAATGTTCCAACCATTACAGATAATCTTAAGGTCTCTCCTTTTTCAGGGCTTTTTTTCTTTGACTACCTGGACACATTGCTAAGGAACTTTAGACTACTTTAACACACCTACTCTGTATTGTTTCCTTTCCTGGTACATTCCAGTTGCAGTACTAAGTAACTGATAGCTGTCAACTGCTTGCAATTTTGCTTATATGCAATCTTGCCTCTTCCTTCTGCTTACAGTTTGAAAGTAGAAGCTGACAAGTAAGATTTCATTTATTTCTGACAACCATAATAGCATATTTATGCAACTGGGAAAGACTGCCAGAAAAGGATCCAAATATATTTGTGCACATTTTTGCCCTCTCCCAAAACAGTACAACTGCTTGTTGCAATGAATTTACAACTGCGCTTTTTACAGCACTCCCCCCCCCCCCCACACACACACAGACACCAGCAAAAAGTGGTCACAGTTGGAACAGGGAAGACAAGATGGGTGGCGCAGTGAGTGGCAGTAGGGTGCCCAGTGGAGGACCAAGCGAACAACTCAAGCGAGCCCAGTTGTCTGCAGCTTATTCACACGGTGCATTGCTTTGCTCTGCAGAAGCACCCATAATTATCCATATAAGCAGTGAGAATGTATTGCTTCTGTGGTATTCTTGTATTCAGGCACCTAATTAGCTCTCTGAATTTATTTCATTCTAAGCCTATTTTCACATATTCACAAAATCATCTTTTTGGGTATTTTTTTTTCTTTTGACTTTATTTTTTTATCTGGCTGGCATTTTGCAAATGTGATTATTTTAAATATTAATATTTCATGCTACTGCTTAATTGTGCTTGTTCTATTTTTTAATTGTGTAAGCCACATTGGCAAAACCTATTTTGAAAAGTACCCTGTAGGTTTGAGCAATAAAAATATAATAATATTACATTTGAATAAATAATCCAGTAATTACATGAATTAATATTACTTGGCCTTTTCTAAGTTTTTGTCAAACTAAAATATCAAATAGTATTTCAGATGCAAATATATTAAAACAAAAGCAGTCATTAGGCAGAATTCCATGAAGAGTGCAGGGAGAAAGGCATGTGTGCTTGCAAATACACATAAACACGCAGGCATTGCAATTACCTTGGAAAATATTGAAGATAAATATGGTCAGCTGATAGCTAAATTGAGGTAAATTTGATTTGTGATGCAAACAAATTTTAAAAATAAGCAATAGGTGCAATCTGGGATTATCCACTTTAGCTTTTTTCAAGGGTTTGTTCCACATGTACAATGAACATGTACATGTAAGGATGATCTGCTTTTGAGTATTTTCTGCATCTCCCTATACAAATTATCTTGTGAAAACAAACATGCCTTTTGATTTGAAATGTGGAGAAATCCGCCTCTGTGAAGTCTTAAATCTATCTATGCCCCTCTGACAGTATCTGAAGAAATACTCTTGGATCCCCAGAAATTTAATTTGGTTTCCCTGGGACCCCCCTCAGATCTATTTTTAAGATAGATCTGAGGGTATAACCTCTGAATGGCCTGCATCCTCTGCCCTCGGATCAATACTGGAATTGTTTGTGTTTAAAGACTGTGAAAACTCTCTCTCATACACTGAATTTATCATCAGTATTTGTAGTGACAGTGGCAGCCTGGAAAATCCCAAAGCCTTGTTTCATAGTTTTGAATGAGAGTATGGACGAGACTAGGTAGGCTGTACTACCAAGGTCACTGAATGAGGAGAACCAGTTTGTAGGTAATTCAAGATATGTCAGCAAGTGTGGAAAAACAACATAGATTTTCCTACCTGTGTAATCTGCATTCAGTACTTAGATCTCCAGGTCACAAGGCAGTGGCTATATCATTATGGCATATTTAATTGCTGCAACCAAAAATCAACCCTTTTGGAAGTCCATTAAACAACTGAGGAACAACCCCAAGTTAATGCAGGTTTTATGGTTGAGCTAACTTTGGGTTGTTGAACCTCAAAACAACACAGAGTTTCTGAGTTTGGTCATCACATTATCAACTGAGGAGTGTTCCTGAATTTTTAACTGAAAACAAAAACAGCAAGTGCACAGGAAACAGCATGCTTGCTCACTCCTACTAGATATTGGTAATTCTTTGACTAAACAAACCATGATTTGCTTTTTGATGCAAACCAGGACTTTTCCTGCCTCCTTTATGCTGCTTCTGGCTTCCAGCATTGGGTGATTTTGTTTCTGAAATTCCCCCTCATCATCCCCCTATCTGAACCCTTTCAGTTCTGCACTTAGCTCTCTGCTTAAAGCTTTACTTTACAGCACAGCCTCCTGCTCTCCAAGTAACCCTTTAAAATGGCATTCTGTAATATTTATTTATTTATTTAGAATTTTTGTATGCCACCCCATCGCTTATAGCCTTGGGACGGTTCACATAAATAATATGTTTGTTCTGTTTTACAGACCATCTTATTATACAATATAATACATCATATTATACATGATATTATATCTTGCTCTCTGTGCAGTCACATATGGGCATTGCCACACAACACATCCTTTCTGATCTCTTCCAGCTTCAACTGCCTCTTAACAAATCCTCTGGTTAAGATATAGAACTAATCATGTTTTTAAGGAATTTCAAGCCACAAATGTTAACCCCCTTGACCAATGCAAACAAAAATAGACTTGCCCTCCAGGTTTGTTCAAATTCAGCTTAAACCATTTCTTCTGTAGCACCAATAAACAAGGCAGTCATAACTGTTTTAGACAGTAGATAGAGTAGTAAAGTTAGGCTTCTGTCCTACTCAGTTACATCCTAACTTCACTCAAAGGTAGCTCAAATCACATAAATATCACAAAATATTAAACAGATACATAGTTTTAAAAGTTCACAGAGTGCTAAATCAGCTTTAGCCTGTCTAGTTCATTAAAATGCTTGTTCTCTATTCCAGCAATATTAATGCCATTGAATAACACGCAAAAATGTCTTTTTCGGAGTTGCAGGTGTTAGTGGTGTAATGCTTATTCATCCTGCTTTTCCCTAGGACATTCTCAGAACTTCGCATTTCTAGAGCTTCATTGACTGATGCTGGGGAGTATACATGTAAAGCGAGCAACAGGTTTGGAAACAACAGCACCAAAGCTCAGATAATCATTACAGACATCAATGGTAAGATGTGGTTAATTTTTAATTATTATTACAGCAGTAGAAGGAATTCATGCAAGAATAGTTGGCATTATCACATAAATACATTTATACAAGGGCATTGAAATTGGAAAAGGAAGTACTTAGGTTGACAGCTTTATTTCTTTATTTGATTTATATTCCACCTTTTTTCTTTTAAAGAACTTTAAGCAGCTTAGATGGTTCTCATCCTCCTGCTCTCAGTCTTATCCTTACAACAACAATCCTGGTTGTTTGGGTTGGGAGTCTGTGACTGGCTCAAAGTCACTTGGTTGGCTCCAATGGCTGAGCAAGGACTAGAACCCAGATTGCCTGAGTCCCAGGCCTATGCTCTTAACCACTACACTGCATTGACTCTTTTTTATAGAAAACAAAGTCAGCCTAATATAAATAATACAATCTCCAAATAATATGGCCCAAAATATGCATGTATGAATTGGGTTTTTACATCTTTCAAGACAACTTAGAAGGAAGTATGCCTTACCTAATACATAAGTTTCAAACCTAGTTAAGAAAAACACATCCTTTAAAATGGCATTTTACCCTATCAGTCCTGTTCTACATTTAAGTAGGTACAACTCAAAGTTTTTCATGGGTGAAGGCTTCCTTAAGTGTGAGGTTAGCATAGCAGTCTTCCCATCTTGAACCAATGTCATCTTCAGATGACGTAGCTGCTTAACTACACCCACATGTTTTGAGTATTTCATTGTTTGGCTTGACAAAAGTCATTACAAATTCACCTTCTGTACGTATGGATTTTTGATCAGTTCACTGTCCTCATTTGACAAATTATTACAGTATGGGTTATACAAAGCTCCTTAAAACCATTATCTTCCCTCAGGTAATGTAATTTAGATTTGTGATTGTTAGGAGCAGAAAATGAGACTAAAATAGAACTTCTAAACTGAAAAGCATATATCTTTATAGCTTTGTTCTTGCCATGGGCTAAGCCAGAACAGCTCTGCTTTACTTATCTCAAAAGATATATGAATTTCTGTCTACTCCATCAGGATTTGTAATCTTTACAAAAAGTGTAAAGCTTACCCTTACAGTATATGAAAAGATTGTATCAAAATACTTAGGAATTTTTGTACTGAACTGAACTGAAAAGTAAGAAATAGAATAGCACAGAAATGAACAGATGCATCTATCTCTAATGTTAAATGGATGAACAAAGTAAATTTAGTCAGGATGAAATACTAGAAATGTGAAAATGAAACACATAACATTGTTGTGGTAAGTTAAATTGTTGTAATACTGTTAAAATATTAATTGTTATATTGGAGTACTGACTTAGAGGTATTAAAATAATGGATTAAGCAGGCTTTGCTCTTCCCTTGTAAACTTACTTAGTTCCCATACATAAAGGAGTTGTTTGCTCATAAATCTGCACAGTTTCACACTTGGAATAGCTTTACCAGTTCCCGGTGTTATCCCAGAGAGTCAGGACGCAGCCAGACATGCTAGGCTGAAGTAATGACTCAGATAAATGGACACATGTTTGGGCAGGAGAATATTCATGTACTCTGTTCCAGCTGAAAGAATGGGGAAAGGATCATAGAATGTGTGGTGGAATCTAATTCCAAGCCCTAAAATGTATGTCATAAAACTCTAGCAGAGTTCATATACCATTTCCTATAGTGAAATTAAAGCTTGGTTTTAAGTAAAATTTTTGTAGCACATGTTGAGAACATCTAGAATGTGGTTGCTTAGTAAAATGGATGTCATCATTGAAAAATAAGATTTTAAAGCGTTTCATTCAAAGGTGGTGTATTTCTTGGCAACAGGCATTGGTCCAATAAAAGATAATTGACTGTCCACTTTAGTATATCTTGCTGTTTGATACAACCACAGCAACCATCTTACAGCAGACACCTTATATTTCAGAAGCTTTTGAGGAAACAAGTCAAGCTGGTTTTATAAATGGGAAAGGTTTAAATATGATGCAATTAGAATACCTGTTAAATATGATGTGATTAGAACAAGTAGTAAGCAATAGTTCATTCCTTTTGGGGCTGCCGTCTGGTAGTTTTTTTTTTTTTAATTGAGGTTTATTAGTCAGCACTCAGAAATTGCAGGAAACTATTCTAGTTTTTATGGCTAAATTGTGGATGCTAAATTATACGGAAGTCTTCAAAAAGTTTCCACACTTTTAAAAGCTCTATTTATTAAGAATTCCAAAAACTAATTGCATCACTTTTCTACATAATCACCTTCCCTTGCAATGCATTTTTCCCAGTGTCATACCAGCTTGTTAATTCCATCAGCAAAAAATAAATACAATATATCTATAAAATACAAGAGTGTGGAAACTTTTTGAAGACACCTCGCATATTAAAGTAGGACTTATGCATATAGAGCTAGACCATCTAAAGTTGATGAGAGCTGGTGAACTTGTAAACCACTTGAAAGCATAGTTTCAGAACAACTCTAAAGCAATGACTATGCTATTTTATCGTTTAGTGTTTAAAAAAATTGTTTTGCAAATATTTTAGACTGTCGTTCATTCATGTTGCTTATGTTCTCTGTCCAGCTTAGAGGAGTGGGGGCTAACTCTCCACCAAAGGGGCTATACTTTTCTAGCTGCTTCCAGAATTACTGCTGTGTTGCTGAATTTGCTGCCAAGCTTCAGTGATGTGGTGAAGCCACTTTTTCCCTTTAAGACAAAGTATTTATTTTAAAGGGGAAATTTGTTTGGTTTTGCTGAACTACAAATTTCTACAGTGTGGGGATGTGGGAACTGCAAAAAAGACTAGGTGGGTCATAAGCAGCCCATGGCCCATGCACTGCCCACCCTCTCTCTAAAGGTAAGTTCTGTCTTTAACTAATGAACATCTTGTCTGTTCTTTCTGAGGGTGTATTTATCTTGCGCCACCATCTTGCTTTTGGCCTTCAGATATCAAGAACTGAATATGCTGTCAGTTCCCGGCTGCAACAATAAGGAAAAAATGTGTTTGCGTTTCTTCAGTTTAAGCTGCTGCTGCTGCTGCTGCTGCTGCTGCTGCTGCTGCTGCTGCTGCTATCATCATCATCATCATCATCATCATCATCACTATTTTAACTTTTTTCATTTTTTCTGGTTTTCTTTTGCCTCCTTCTTTGCTAACTATTTTACCTGAAGGCTTTTTGGTCCTCCCTTGTGCCCTCCAAGACATTTTCATACCATTTAGCCAAATACTTATTGACATTGTTGCCTTAATGCAAGAGACTTGGATTTCTCACCTCTCACCCTCAAATAAATAATCATTTTAAACCCAAAGAAAACTTAAAGACCACATTCATTTTTAATCCATCTTAATGTTAGTAACTCATCTGTTCTTAAAAATTGCAAGAGCTCTTTTCCATAGTGGATGTAAAGAAAGTTACTTTGCCACATTTCAACTGCAGCCCTCCTTAGGAGAGTGTAATTGAGGTCAGGAAAGATTTGCAAGGTTCTCCAGAGGAGTGATATAAATAGCAAACACTGAGGTTTGGGTACGTTTGTGTTAATTGCTTTTCACAAACTAATTTGCCACTTTATTTCTCTACAAAAGAGTCTTGCTACATCTTTGTTGTATGGATTTTTAAGTAACTTATTTTAAGTATCATATTATACTCAGCTGAAAGGTACTGATAATACTTTGTGAAAATTAAGGCTGACATTATCAAGATACTTGTGCCAAATATAGTATATTTAAATATGTATTTATACTATTATATAACATAATTATTTTCTGAAGAGCCAGGACCTTGTAATTTGCATTGGCCTAAGGCATTTCATTTGCAGTTTGAAAACATTATACTTACTTTCAAGAACATACTATATTTGTTTGTGTGTGTGTGTATTTTATTAGCTGTGCAGGCTGACTGTAAATCTCAGACAGAAGAAAACCAAAGGTGGTAAAAGCAGCAGCAGCAACACAACAACCCATTTAGATACATTGTGCTCATTGCAGTTATAATGAGATTTCTGGTTAACATCTGGTCTTTGTTGATTTAATGGGCAGAACTCCCAATGTGAATTTATAAAGCTCCTATAAGCTATGGTCTGTCTTCTCTTGAATGCGAGTTGGGAGATGACAAGAGCAGTTCCAGTTAAATGAATACATGAAGCTCCAGTATACTAAGTCACATCTTCATACTGTATAACTCACCACTGTCTACACTGCCAGTAGCTCTGCATTATTACAGATCAGAGCCTTTTCATGCCCCTTCCCAAAATATCAAGAATTGAGCCTGGGACTATGTGCATGCAGGTTGCATGAGAGGTTCTTGTACCTTCAACGGCTGCTTAAAAATATTTTAAAATAAATGAATAAAAATCACTGCAAAACATATTCTTCCACTGAACTGTAGCCCCATCTGTTGTTTTGCAGCATAAGACAAACATTATTGGGTTGATTACTTACTACATTGAAAGTATCAAAAGTATGTCATTCTTTCTTATCAAAATGATTTGACAGTTTGTGAGTTGTTCATTAAAAGAAACCGCTAAATGTGGCTTGAGGTTGATAAACAAGTTAAAAATTTCTAAGGAACAGTTAAAAGAAGCCCATACATCATGGGTCCTCAAACTACGGCCCGCAGGACAGATCCGGCCCACCATGGCCTTCTATCCGGCCTGCGCCACTGTTCCCAGCTCGCACACGTGCTTGCTGCGCAGGTGGGGAGGTGGGGACTTGCTTGCTCACTCAGAGATGGTCTCCGAGTGAGCAAGTCACCACCACCTGCCTCCTGTACACGCCGCTTGCCACTGCCTCACAGCGTGAGCGGGGAGGTGGTGGCTCGCTCGCTCAGAGATGGTTTTGGACTCACTGGGAGATCTCTGAGCAAGTCACCGCTGCGTGTGCCCGATGCCGCCTCGTGCGCCCCCAATGGCACCTCACTGGCCAGCACCCCCAGGCACCCCCACCTCACCGGCCCACGATGGTCACCGCAGCCTTTCAACTGGCCTCCTATTAAAAAAGTTTGAGGACCCCTGCCATACATCATCTGCTTTTCCCCCTTCCCTTTCCTTTTTTTAAAGTACAAATTATTTGAGATCCCAAACAGACCGAAAGTTGCTTTGATGCTAGGAGTCATACTTGCTGAATTTCCAATGTGAGCAAGGAACTCTTCTTTCAACTGGTCAGTAAATTATATTGGCTGAATCTTTCAGAGTATATATTGGGCTAATTTATTTTCCCTTTTAACATTCACACACATACTATAGGCAGTATCCAGTGCAGCAGTTCCACAAATGCACATTGTTACACTAGTGTAAACTACTTATAGCACTTACTGATACTCAAGTTTTCTCCAGGAAACCTGTTGCACCAGAAAGTAAAATTGACATTGCACTAGAAGTTGTTTGCAGTAACGCAACATAATTTATGTCAACAGCGTGTCATTGAATACTGCTTCTATGTGCCTGCACAACCTTATTCCTTCCTCATACCATTTTACCAGATATAGATGGAAAAATGGGAGACTGTTTTTTAATTCTGGAGAATATTTTGGAAGTTCAAATCAAACACTAAAAAATGCACTAATCTTTTTAGAAATAGTACTTCATCTTTGTGAACAGAGATGAATGAAGACAGAGGTCCTCTATACTTCTTCAAGACAGGAAAATATTTAGAAGACAACTGTAGCTCCTTCCAGAAATCTTGTTGCCATCCGTCTTTGGTCAGTGCTGGAGTGCATATGACACTCCTACTCTGTGCATTCCACACAAACACACAGGCTTAAGTGAGAACGAAAGGCTTAGGTCAGAAGAAACTTCTACGGCTCCGCGTCAGGGAGTGAGCAGGGCAGCCCATCCCCTCTGTAGTCCTGCTATAGAGAGGGGGCCCCACCCACTCCCTCAGTTCCTTTTCGACTGTGCACCGCTTAGATGAGATTCACTTCTTTCTCCTTTTTCTCTTGTTAGCTCATTCTTTGTACTCATTGATGGAAACTTTTGCATTCACTTTGAGTTCCTATCAATTTCCTTGATAGAAAAAAAAAGACGAGTGGAATTCAAATAAAACCAATCAAGCAAATATTCTTGGTGTTGCATGGATCCCCAAATCCATGATTTGTTGATTCACAACAACTAATTAAACAATAACACAAATTAGCCCTTCTTATCAGTGAAGGCTCCTCCAAACATGATTACAGCTCTCATCTGGAATCCTCCCACAATCCACAATAGCTTACCCAACTAAACAATGAACTGTAGGAGAACCAAGTGGGAGATGATAATTGCAAGAACTTAAGTTATCTGCTCTTCTGCACTGCCAACCTGTACAAACATCTTAGATGCCATGTCTTCATCTTTAATTTCGGCCATATGTCCTGTTTTGCAGAGGAGAGTTCTCAGTCTGAAAGTCTGTCAGAGGACAGCCCATTGTTAGAAAATGTCCTCTGTTTAAAGAATTACCAAATGTAGGAATGTAGAACCTATTTATAGTCTATATCACTTTTGCATGTGTCCATTCATAAATCTGTTTCATCCTACTTTGACATAATCTGTGTTTATTGCTGGTGGAAATTCACACAAATATTCACATACATTTCACATGAATGTTATTGTAAAATACACATTTTATGCACATTTGAACATAAAACACAGAATTTTGTATTCACTTAAACTTGTGATTAAATGAATTTAATCACTTGTGTATTTTATTGCACATTAGGAAGGAGTAAACCAGACTGGGAAAAAAAGCATAACAAAAAGGAGAACTGAGTTCTTGTAAAAAACTGTCAACAATGAGCACCAAAGATGGCTTAGGCTTCATATGTAAGGGAAGCAGATTTGGGTTTAATTAACTGACTGACTGCTTGGTAGTTCACAGCCTCTGATTGGTATTTATTCTGTGATCTCAAAGTTGGGCTAATTGTAGGTTAAACAATACAGAGATAACCTGTGATCAGTTCTAAGGTTAACTGTGGCTTGTTTATCCTGTGATTACCCCATAGTGACTGGGGTTGCCCATCACGGAACAACCTTTGTCAGGGGATTATACTCAAAATAGCATTTGCATACAAAAGGCATGTGCCAATATTGAGTGCACAGAAGCACAATCTTACTTTGTTGAGATATATTGTATTCCAGTTTGAATTATACTAATTATTTCTAAATCTCCATTTCTGTATTGGCATATGTAAGATTTATGCAAATCAATGTCTATTTTATCTTCTTTACATAAACCATTGTTTCTTTTTTGCCATACATCTAATACTTCAGAGCTAAATTGTGAGCGCTGAAGTGATAAGTTCCATTCTTTTATCACATTTTCTTAACCAAGATGTTACAGCAATGCTCAGCAATAACTGATACTGTTCTGGAAATCTTTTTTCTGAATTTTCTTCCAGTCATGTTTCAAGTATCCAGTGATTCATGAAGTGTTGGTTCTTAGATCTTCCTCTTCCTTGCTGCCTTCCTCTGTTATGCTTTTCAACTTATTAGTGACTAATTCTAGTTTGATCTTTTTATGATTCTTGAAAAATATTAATGAAATCATTCCCATAAAGCTCTTTTTAAAGATGCAAAGTATCTCTATGCACTTCTGCTGAGAGACTTTCCTTATTCTGTGTATGATTAAAACTGAATGGGGATTAACTACCTACAAAAGCTGTGAAGATCCTTACTACTATTGAGCTTTGTAGTTTCTATGGACTGCCAGGATTCTAATCCCACATTATCTTTGTTCTTAAATCTTACAGTGGCATAACCTGCTGACAAGAAGAACTTTTAGTAGAAAGGGGAAAAAAGAATGATAACTTAATGGAAACTGAATTGACTGAACATAGAAGGTTAAAAACATTGCCATTGAAAAGCTTAATATTTTGTACTTTCTTTAATATGAAAAGCTTACTTCTTTAATATAATGCTTTTAAAAGATTCCCTAGACTGACCATAATATTTTGTCTCAGTACTCCCCACTTGTTTTAAATTATCTATAAATGTAACCGTCCTGAGGCGTTAAGCGATGGGATGGCATACAAAAAACTCTAAATAAATAAATAAATAACTGTGCAAGTTGTAAGAAAAGTTTTTTTTTCATTCTTCAAATTCAGATAGAACTGGAGGATGCAAAAGAAAGGCTGTTCATTGCTCTCAGAAGCTTTGAAGAACATATTTGTTAGAAGTCATAACATATAGTACACATGAACAGCTAGTAGTTTGTGTGATTTAGTTGGATAACATTAAAGAAAACTGTCATGCTTTTTACACAGGAAAGAAGATTTCTAAAGTATGGTAGGAATGAAATATTGGTTTGCCACATTCCTCTGCGGTTTTTGCTGATCAGATGTCTGAGATTTCTTAACTATACAGGGCCAGAATGGTTTTGTTCCATCTTGGAAGGAGATTATCAATTCCTTTTCTAATGTTCTATACTGATGTATCATATCACTCATAAGGCCATAATGCGCATTGATGATGAATGCACACACACACATGATGGCTTTTCATACTACAGAGCGAAAGTATTGTTTTGTTGATTAAAAAACTAAACTGAAAGACTCTCCATCAATGAGGTCCAGATCCCAGCATCTTTCTATTAGCTACATGGAGTCACCCTCCCATGAGTTCCATGTAAAACATAAGCATGCCATGTATATCTCATGAACTAAATTTAGGTTTTTGTGTTCATCATGACGCAGCATTAGCTGTAAAAAAAATTGTGAGAACAGATGGTCAGAGCTAGTTTTATTTGTTATCACTTTTTGAAATACTCCTTGGGGTGTAGTTTGTTGAAATCTGCAGGTTCCACTTAGATCAAACATTTTTGGTTGTGCCATTCATGGTATTTGAGAAATACATTATCCCTGGCCCACACACTACTAGTTATTCTTTAATGGGAGTGTGGGATGCATAGAAACTAAAACCTTAGACCTGTTCGCCCCTCAAGAGGATCTAGCTCTTCACATTTTCTAGCCATGGCTCTCAACCATTTTCCTTTTCTCTAAAAAGAGATTCTTGTAAAAACATCGCCCTATCGATTTATATTGGCATTTGAGTTACGTTCAAAGTTTGCTTTGTTTTCTTTGCTGTAAGTTTCATCGGACACCTTCCTTATACACATGGCAATGCACTGACATGTGTAACTGCTTTTGATTTTTGTTTGTTTTTTACAGAATCCACAGGCATGATACCAGTTTTGACAAAAGGAGCAAATACATTCTCACGTAAGTCAAGTTGAATTATTGGCCTCCCTGGAGGTAATTCTACAGATTCAGATCTTTGCTTAGCTTTTCTCTGAATCTTTTCAGTTTCCCCAGGTAGATCTCAGGCATATGGAGGGCTAGTAGAATAATATAATTCCCAGGATCAATTTATCTGACTTTATTTGATGCAATATTGAGCTCTTATTTGGAATTTAGTGTCTCGCATCTTTAAAAATGGCGTTAAATTATCTATTGCAACAACCAGCATGTATGGTAAAGTTCTAAGGATTAGGTTCGCAAAGTGCTAGGTGTTCATCCTTTCTTCTTCTTTCTTAATGGAGTGTTTTCAGTTTGCCCTGGGATAGGATGCATCACATTTCTTCTACTATTGCATGTGCCCTCTTGTAGCATGTTAAAGCAGAATTGTAATAATTTAGAGAAATATAAGGAATAGAACTCAGGTTTAGTGAAGTGAGCTTTTGCCTCTATAGTTAATGTTGTCTCTGCTTCCCTTCTGGGGTGTCCATGCATTTACTTATGTTTCCTGTTACTGGAGGCATTTCAGTCCTTACAGGGCCTTCTTATGTTATCTTTCAGGGAAGGGTTGACAGAATGTTTACAATGCAGCTTATTCAGGGTTTAGTTGTTTTTTTGGTAAACTGCTTTTTATGCAACAAGACTGAGTTCTCTTGTCTAACAGTTTTCTTGTGTTCATACCGCATGCTGCTACTTGTTCAGTTCATTTGTCACATTTATAGTATATTAGAACCATAAATGCCGCATTGCTTTCACTTTTCTGAAATTCTTTTGTCTAACAGAGGCTAGCTATGGAATTCAATGCTGGCATTTCTAAACTAGATCAAGAATAATATTAGGAAGAATACAAGAATAACTGAGTTAATTTATGTTTTATAATTGTCTTCGGCCTGTTGACAAGCTTTATCAGGTCATAGGATGTAAGTAGGTTTTACACTCAATTAAAGAGCTCCTCTGTCTTGTGTTGGCTGGTCTTTTACTCCTCTTGTAATAGTAGCCAACACGAACATTTCAGAAGCCTAAACAATTCCAATTTCCTTCCAAATTCTCTTTATTTCACTAGTTTTCATAGTCATCCATTCTTTTGTCAGTTTCTCTAATACCTTACCTTGCACTTCTACATTAACTAGGTCGAGTTTCTTTGAGCTCTATTCCCTCAGAAATACTTGAGATTGCACCAGCCATTGCGGCATTTCTTTAAACTTGTCTTTCAGGACCACACTCCCTCCCTTCCTAGCATGTATGTTGCTAACATATTTGCCATGGACTTGTAGAGCCATCTAAACATAGCATTTTTCTTGTCTAACCTAGCATCTTCAAGCCAATTTTTTCATGAGCCAGAACTGTTTAGCACTTCTATCAATACATTTCATAAAGTAGCCCTTCTCAGCCTTTGGCTGGCATATCGTGTGCTTTTAGACAGCTGAAAACATTTCCCCAAGCTCTGCCAGCTTTTTGCCAAGGACAATGGAACATTGTTTTAAAAAATATTTTGTGTTAATTGCTTATTCATAGGGTGACTAGGACACTCTGTACTTGCTTTAAAGAAGAAGCTGCTGTCCAGACCTGTCATTTTATTTGTCTTTCAATGGTTTTGCCTTTCGTGGGAAGGCAAGCTTCAAACTTGGGAACACATAAGACTGTGGCATCCCTATTATCATATTGCCTTCTGTGTATTGCAGAACTTGTAGACAAGATTCCAGCTTCAACTGAAGGAATGAATACATCCTCCTGTAAGTACACAATACTAGCAGCCTTCGTGGATCCATATCATACCTTCTTTCTAGTTCCATAAATATACAGACCCAGGAGCACAAAAAAGTTAGGTTTTCTAGAAAATGTTTTGGAATCCAAACTTTGGAGGAAGGGAGAGATGAAGACCTAACACGTCTGTGAGAGGAAGATTCTGTTCTCCTTGGCATGTTCTGGTCTTTTTCCCTTTCTCCATGTTGCCAGCTGGAACTGGCAGAGTTCCATTCTACATATTTTTGGCAGAGAATAGAAGAAAATTATTCTGCTCTGG
This sequence comes from Varanus komodoensis, assembly GCF_004798865.1. Taxonomy (NCBI): domain Eukaryota; kingdom Metazoa; phylum Chordata; class Lepidosauria; order Squamata; family Varanidae; genus Varanus; species Varanus komodoensis. Next base: position 2,775,533 of record NW_025335985.1, on the reverse strand, counting down.
CAAAACTTCAGAACAGATTGTGGAAACTGGAATGGCCTCTGTGATTGATTCCAGACATGTGCAAAAAGTCATAACATGACCGAAAGTTTCTGATACAGTGAGGAACACTTTTACTGACATCCTTTGGGAGTGCAGGGCATCCATTGTTAAAATAATACTTCTTATGAGCAAGACCAATAAAAACACCACCCTTTCACTCAGGCAGAGAGCCACCCAGTTGCAAAGCATGAGCATAAGACTGGAATGGACATCTTTGGAGATGGGGGAGCAATTTCAAGCTCCCAAGGGTACCACCTGCACACACTGCCAAATCAGAGCAGCAGTAAACAGATGGCAGGTTGCTGCCAAATTATGGTGGCAAACTGTCGTGACCTATTTTTTCTGGCACGCACCCTGGCACAGAACACAAAAAGCAGTGAGACTTTTTTTTACCATAGCTGATCTTACAGCAAAAGCATAATAGTTAACACTCTATAAAAAATTTACACACACAAGCAGAGATCAGTCCAACAATAGATTCCGAATCTCTATGGTATATGTGTCAAGACACAAAGATCAAGGGATGTAATTACTCAAAGGTCACACTGAGTCCAAGGAGGGGAACATGGCAGGCTTTAAATATGGCATTCCTGACACAGGCTCACTTGCCCTGATCCAGCTCCTGGTAACGGTTTTTGGGCAGGCAAGAGTTTCAAGTTTGTAATCCATGATAGGACCAGGCAAGTCAGTATGCTGAGCAATTCAAATTGTGGTAAATCCAGATGAGAAAGAGCACCAGGTGATAGAGAAGTTCCTATGCAGAGTCTTTACAAACCATGCTGTCAGACATCCACTGATCTAGAATTCAGGATAGTTCTAGGCAGTTTCTCAGTGATACATGTTTCAGGCAGAGAAGATTACAGATTGTTGGGAAATTGAAGTGAGAAGTGTGTCAGGCAGCTCAGTTAATAGGTGAGGGGACAGTGTTTCAGGCAATAAAGATAATGTTGCTAGCAAAGACTACATAGTTTAATCATGCGCTTCAGTACAGAGGAAGGGTAATAGAGCCTAACTTACGAACTAACGGGGTCCCTGAGGTGTAAATAGAATAGGAATTGGTGGCATTGAAATATAAATAAACGGAAATATAAATGAGCCAAATGCTGCAAAACATATCTCTTCCACCCTCTCCAGTTAACTGTTCAACCTGGGTGACATCCCTGAAAGCTCACACTCTCTGATTGGTTCCCACAGAAAATTGATCATGCTATCAAATAAGAAGCTTGGCTGAAAGCTTTACCTTGCAGCTGGAGTCAAAAAGGAGTCTTGTTCTCCTTTTGTCTGTAATCAGATGGGAGGCCAGGCTCTTCCTGTTCTGATAATCCACAGCCTGAGCAGGCTCAAACTAGCCCCCTTTCCTCAACCTTCTGTCAGAGGGAAACTAGACTGAGCTTGACTTTCAGGCTCTAGGGTTCCCATGACTGAACTAGGTTTTAAACTATTGTGCTCCGCCTCTAAAGTAGATTTGCACCAAAAAACTGTAGCAGTGCTTGGGGTACACCCAACACAAATGGTGACAGTGGCCTAAACAGGATAAAAGTGGCTTTAGAACAACAGAGGGTTTCAGAAGACCTTTGCATTGGTGTTCTCTCAATAAGAGGAATTACATGAAGCACATAGGTAATCTTATAATCTCACTGCAAGTTGGTGGAAGAGACTCTCCATTCCTCTTTGCAACCCTTCTGGCCAATGCCCATAGTTGGCCCTTCCTGCACTTTGACAGTAGACACTTCCCAGAATATTGTCATGGTGAGGCTTCTTGCTTGGGACCCCCACAAGCATGCACTTCTGTACTTGCACAAGATTGACTAACTTAAAAAAACAAAAATAAAATATATGAACAAGTTTGTGATAAAATAAAATAAAGAATGGGATATTGAACCAATGATAGCATCTCTTACATGCCTCTGGGGTACACTGAAAGAAGAAGACGGTTAAAACTTGAAAAAAACAAAAGGGTTACCAATCACAGTCAGGAGAGGAAAGACCAAGTTTCTTGGGTACTGAGCAGAGGACCAAAGGGAGAAAATTCATGACGAGCGCAATTGTTCCACTAACAAGCTTTTCTAAGCAGCTCATTTGCAGGGTGTGTTTCCATATTGTAATGAACTAGATGAGAGTATGTAGTGCATAGAGCATCAGATTTGAACTGGGGAGACTCAGGTTTAAATCAGTACAAGCTATGATGTTCACTGTGTGAGTGTGAGCCAGTCTTTCTCTCTTAGTTCAACTTGCCTTACAATGTTGTTGTAGGCCACTCTGAGCTCCTTGGAGAAGGATGGGATAAAAATTTCATAAATAATACCAGCTAGCCATGATGGTGGTCACCCGCAGGCCACCGTTCAAGGGATAATATTGCCCTGCTCTAAGCTGAGGCTACTCTAAGAAGTAATCCATCTGTCCGAACTCTAAATAGTACTTGGCTAGTATTCAAAATTTGGAGTCCATCATTTTCACCTAACCCCAATTATTCAACTATTTTCCTCAGAGCAGTAGCCAGGCCTAGTGCTCTGCAGTAGGTATACCACTGGACTGATCCCTTTTGACAGCTTCCATGTTCTCTAAAGCTTACTGTGCAGTGCTGCAGATGAACTATATATAGCTGCCCTTAATTCACACTGGTAGCTTCAGTATAAATAAAACAGGGTTTCCAAAGTATCCTGAACTTTTTGGGAGGAGAACTGAGGGCAGTTCATCTCAAAAGAAAAAAAAAATGAAATTTTAGTTTGCCTTTCTAATTCCTGGATCATTTTATTTTAATAAGAATGGTAAAAATTTCAGAATTATACATGCTTTGTGTATGAGTGTGGTTCTGTTTTGCATGGGAAATGTAAATAATAGAAGCAACTTTTTACTAAAGGCCCTTAGCTGGCTTGAGTTCTTTGGAAGGAAAGAAGACAGACATAGGTTAAATAAATAAATAAATTTTATTGTGGTCATGAAGATGGACACTTCTAGACATCCACATTTTAGAACTCTTGACAGATCAGAATCTGCAAACTTCAACCAGGCTGTAAAGCTGCAGTCTTTAAAACTGTTTTGATATCCTGAACATCAGGAGAAACTGTAAATAGTTGCCTAAGCAACTGTTTTTCTAAATACTGTTATCCTTCTTATGGATTTCCGCATAACATACTTACGAGTAAGTATGGATGGAAGCAGGGTGAATATTAAAGTTTCACAGGAACATTGCATGCTGTTTGGCATTTCACACTATTCATACAGCTTGTAACTGCCAACAGGAAGACAAACTAATTCTTCTTTCTTTTCTTTCTTCCCAGTTAAGAAACATTAATATTAGTAGTGTATGTATAAGAAAACCTTTATCTGTACCACCAAAAAGAAAATGCCCAGGCTGCCTGATTTTCATTGTAAAATATTATAGTAACCAGTTTTTCAAGAGTTGTTTTACATTTTTATGAAGCTGCCGCAATGTTTGGAAAACATATTTGAGATCATATACCTTACCTTCAGAATCCATGTAGTAATATAAACATGGTTAAAAAGGTATGTGATTTAAATAATTTTGTTCAGATGTCTTATTGAAATTACTTTGATTAAGATAACAATTTGCAGCTTGAATGGTCAAGAAAGGATCAAAATAAGAGAAGATAGAGAGTCCAAAAGAAGAGAAAAAGATTCAGATTTACAACTTGTTCAGTACTTAATCATACAATAAACTCAAATGTCACTTACATAATGGACTGAATGTAAGTGACATGTTTTGGAATGAAGATTAGTAAACTAAATTCAAGTGACTGTGTCCATTGAGGTTTTTTTTTCATTATTAAAATATTGCACCTGAATTCAGTAAATAAGAAAGAAAAGGTGGCTATTCAGTTTAAGTGGGCAACAACTTTATTTTATAATAATTGGTAGGGGGATGATCTGCACATAGCAGGAGATTTGTAAACAATCTAATTAGCAATATATTTATATGTTGGGACAGAGAATGAAATGCTGAAGTGGCTACAGTAGGTATAAATTGGAAAACATGGTTCAAACTTGACTTAGTCCTGAAATGCAATATATTGCCTTGAGTAAGTTATTATCTCTGCCAGACTATGATTGCAATCCTATGCCTACTTACCTGGCAGTAAGTCCCACTGTAGGTATTTATAAGATTGCGCTGTAACATCCTATGTCATAGAATATCTTTGAAGATTAAACACAAACTATAAATAGTGGCAAGTGTGGCATTGATTACTTTTTTAGGGGGAACTACCTTCAGACATCATCTTCTAATTTTGGAAAATAAAGGTCTTTATTAGATTGCTGTTTATTGAAATTGACACAAACTACTTAACCTTATGGCTATCTGTGCAACAGGACCATCAAGGCAGGGCTGTTTGCCCTCAGCTTAAACTTGGAAAAAGCATGTGGTTGAAATTTTCTCCCATTGCTTCGTCTGCCAACTCTTCACAATTTGTTTTCTGTTTGGAATAATGACATATCCGCATAACTTGGCTTGCCTGAATAAGTATGTGAAAACAAGTTTGCTGAGGCAAAAAAAGTGCCAATTAACATGTAATACCAATATAAGAATTAATTCCTTTTTTATAAGTTAAACTTTAAAAATTTAGATTGAAAATAAGTATTTCTTTTCTAGAATTTAGAAATGCTAAGTTAATCCAGTCTTTCCTGTATTTTTGTAAGAGTGTCTTTTGGCTATTTTTATAGCCATATCTTTCTGCATACTCATTTAACAGATTATATGCCCCCAATGGAGATTCAGTAATATAATTTAAAAACACAAAATCAAAATTGGCATATGGAAAAAGCAAACTTTCCAGATGTGTTTTCCTGCTTTTACTACAAAGTCAAATAAGCATGGGCCTTTTATAACATTTGGATAGGAGTCTTGACATTTTGTTATATATCCAGTGGAGACTTTTGACTCCAGTCTCAGTGGGGGCCTATTTATCTGCTCCAAATTTTACGCACAATGTTAAAGGAGCTAACCTTGGCCCTAAAATATGTTCAGCACCATAGACAGCTCCTTTAAGGTTCAGAGTGGCATCTGACACAGACAAATAACAGATAAATAACTCTGCTTAGACTGATGGAATAAGAAACACCAGTATCCCCCGTATTTACCCACATCTCAAAACTTAGCCCATTGCAAATCATTGGCACCGTTTACATTTCACAGTGTTTGAGGAGCCCATGATTTGTGGGCATACATAACTCATGCAAGCCATGACCCAACAGCAAACCATGCACTGAAATGTGGGGTTGTTTAACCCTTAAAAAAGCCAGCAGTCAGGTGTTTGATGACATGGCTGATGGGTTGTTTACAGAAGCACGACAGGGTTTGCATGCTGTGTGCATCCCCACAAATCATGGGTTAATACTCACAAATGTCACAATTTGCTGCTGTGACATGTGATCCAGATGATTACCTGGGACACCAGTGCCAGAGAATAGATTTAGTTCTTCACAGTAGCACTATTTCTGAGTTTTAGCCTTTATCTGTTGCTCAAACAACAACATCATCAACATCATTTGTATGCTGCCATAGCATCTCTAGGCAGCTCACAATCAAGGAATTAAAACCATTATAAAATTAAAAGAACAACCACCCCCAATAAATATAAAAATCCAATAAATCATTAAAATACAAATACAAACAAAATACAGATAGAGGTTTGAAAAGGAAGGTCTTCACCTGGCACCAAAAAGAGCATAAGGAAGGCGCCAGGCAAACCTCCTTAGGGAGAGTGTTCCAAGTGCAGGGAGCAGCAGCATAAAGGCCCTCTTCCTAGCAGCCATCCCTCTTACTTCCCCAAGGGATGGCTCATGCAAGAGGGCCCCCTGCATCGATCTCAAAGGCCAGGTAGGCATATATGGGTGCAGGCGCTCCTTAAAGTAACCAGGGTAAGCCGTTTAGGGCTTTATATGTCAGCACATGCACCTTGAATTGGGCCTGGGCCACAGTTGATAACCAGTGTAGCTCTTTCAATATAGGTGTTACATGGGCTGCTCTCCCATCCCTAACCGAGCAGCCCGATTCTGTACCAGTTGTAATTGCCAGGCCGTCTTCAAAGGCAGCCCCACATGCAGCACATTGCAATAATTATTTTGGATGTTACCAGTGCTTGGGTAACTACTTTCAGGCTCTGCCTGAAGTTGATAAATCTGGCACAGCTGGAGAAAAACACACCTGGACACTGAATTCACCTGGTATTCCAGGGACAGATCCAGGTCCAGGAGCACTCCCAGACTGTCCCTTAGGGGGAGTGCAACCCCATCTAGGGCAAGCAATGCTCCTCCAACCTGTCCAATGATCCCCTCTAATAGTAGCACCTCCGTCTTGTTTGGATTGAGTCTCAGTTTGTTGACTCTCATCCAGGCCATGGTTGAGCTCAGGCCCCAGTTCAGGACAACGACAACCTCACCTGGATGAGATGTAAAAGAGAGGTAGAGCTGAGTACGATCAGGTATTTATTGCCTATGGAACAGTGTAGATTTTGTAAACCAAACCAGCCCTGCATTTGGATGGCAAAAGGAGAAGGGGACGGAAGAGGATGAGGTGGCCAGATGGAGTCACTGGGGCAGTGGGGGTGGGCTTGGATGGACTCCAAGGGATGGTGGAGGACTGGAGCCTGGAGGAATGTTGCCCACAGGGTCCAGATGGGTCAGGCACGACTTTGTGACTGAACAAACATGTGACACTAAGCCACCCTGAGAATAAGGCAGCATCACCTTGTTGCTCACAAGCCCTGTTAACTCTGACAGGCGATTTATACACATAGCAGCTTGTTGTGGCTTCTTCCCCACTCAGTTCTTCTGGCCACTCCCAAGGCATATCCTAACTGCCATTGTTACACTTCTCTTAGTTTCCTAGAAGCTGAGATACCCACTGTGGAGGGAAATTCCCTTCCTCACTCCTTTCCTAAATAATTTTAATATTCTCAACTTTTTAAAATGCGATCCTTTGAATTCACTTAAATAGGATCTCAAGGCTTCAAATCTGAGTGAATGGGTGCTGTCCCCCACCCCGAGACCTTTGCAAGTGTCCATATTTGCAGGATCTTTTTCAAGTCTAAGCAGATGAATAAAACAGAAAAATCTGCCTTTGCTATGGTTCTGTGAATGTCCTCAATTGTATATGTGTGCTGGATCAAAAAAGAAACAAAACCCAAACTGATTTTTAGTGGGTCAGTTTAGTGGAATTCAAAATGGTAAAAAAGGCAATGCTAACTGTGAATAGTATTGGAACTCGAAGAAGAGTACCAGCCAGCTCCACTCACTCTTACATGTCACTGAGTTTCTAGATCTGTATCCATTAGATGTCAGGAAATGGTTAGGACTTATGACTGCTTTGTGAGTTTCTTTATCTTGTGGCTCCCTCTGTGGTGATTTGCTTTTGCCTCTTGATTTGCATAGACCTTACTGTGGCTTTTGATACCATAGGGTATGGTATCCTTAGAACACAAGAACATAAGAAAAGCCATCATAGATCAGATCAAAGATCCTTCTTGTCCAGCATTCTGTATGCAAAGTGGCACACTTTGCCACAGGATCCCTCAAGCAATATGGGTGCAGGACTGGTGGATGCTGGTAGACCACCTCTGGTATAGGACGTAGAACATAGCCAGCAAGGCAGGTAGCCACTGATAGACTTCTCCCTCATGAATCTGTCCAGTCCCCTTTTAAAGCCATCCAGATTGGCGACCACCACTTCCCATGGCAACAAATTGCATAGTTTAGCTATACACTGTGGGAAGAAGTACTTCCTTTTATCTGTCCTAAACCTCCTACCAATCAACTTCATGGGGTGACCCCAGTTTCAAGTGTTACGGGAGAGGGAGAAAAATGTCTACTTTTTCCACACCATACATTATTTTAAACATCTCTAGCATGTTTTGCCTTACTTTTCTTTTTTTCTAAGCTGAACAGCCCCAGTTGTTTTTGTTGTTGCTATTCCTCATAGGGGACTCCACTCTTTTATTCAATGACCGCTTTAGTTTCTCAGCAGCCTTTGGTGTGCGACTTTGTCAGAAGCCTTTTGGAAGTCCAAGTAAACAATGTCAACTGGGTCACCCATGTCTATATACTTATTGACACTCTCAAAGAACTGAGAGTAGGTTAGTGAGGCAAGATTTCCCCTTGCAGAAGCCATGCTGATTCTTTTTCAGGCCTTTAATGTGCTTCCTGTTTCTGTCTTTAATTATAATTTCAAGCAGTTTACCTAGAACAGATGTTAAGCTAACTGTCCTGTGATTTCACAGATCCCCCTGAATCCCTTTTTAAAAACTGGTGTTTTATTGGTCATTCTCCAATCTTCTGGTACAAGGGCTAATTTTAGGGACATGTTAATACTGTGGTAAAAAGATCATGCTTGAGTCCTTCCCAGTAGGCTGCCTCAGTTGGCCACTGGAAGCATTGTGTTGCAAATGTTTCACTCCTACTATTTATCTGTGTATTATATTTCTATAATGTCTGTTAGCTGAAGCTCATGGCGTGGTTCACAGTTCCAGCAGATGGTGCTGAGAGATTATTGCTCTGCAGTGTAGCATTTTCACAGGATTCTCTATTATCCCCCATATTGTTTAACATCAGTGTCAGTCTTTGCCTTACAAGAGTGTATTCCAACACATCTGGAGTGCAACAGTTTGGGGGAGACTGATCCACAGAGAACCAGGTCGAGAGGTCCTCTAGAAATGGACACTGAGGTTCTGCCATTATGCAGGCTCTATCCATTTTTTTCTCTCCTTTTCATCAAATTTAGATGAGGCACTTCTGAATCCCAGATAGACTTCCGAATTTTGTGCTCTCTAAAGGAACAGTTTTGAAGTTTGGGGTTGTTCTTAAGGCCACTGGAGGCACAAGATGCCGCTGTGGTCCTGAGCAACTGCTAACAGATTTGCTGAATCACCCACAAGCAGCAATATTGTTAAATGTGACTCTTTGATATGATTGAATTATACCAGGTCTTTATTTATTTATTTTTTATTTATTAAAACATTTTTATGCCGCCCCATTCGCCGAAGCCTCTTTGACATCCTGTATTGGCTTCCACACTTCTGAGCCTAATCAAGTGGCTGATTTTATCAATTTAAGCTCTAAATTACATGGACCCAATTTACCTGAATGATCCTTTCCCTAACATATATTTACTCCAGGATATTTACCCTTACATAAAATATTCTTCTGAGTCCTCTGTCCAGCTTCCCATGCTAAATGATGCATAGTGGATAGCTACTAAAGGGAATGCCCTTTTCATTAATGGTAACCGAATGATAGTGTACCATCCTTAGTGAGGTTCTCCTGGTGCCAGTTTCATTGTCTTTCAAGAGATGAAGATCTTTTCATCTTTCCAAGATTTAAAACTTTATTGTAATATCTTGATTCATCTTTTAGTGTTAAGATCTGTTAAATGCTGATGCCACCATAAAATTTATTTTATGGATGTTACCTGCTTTATGATATCTTTTATGGCTTTATTTTTGTATTGAACTTGCAGTCGGCATTCCAGATAACTTTAATTAATGACTGGCATATAAACACTGAAAATAAAATGAAATAAAATGTAAGGTAAGTAAACATTGACTTGTGTCTGGGCATGAAGACTTTGGGGTAGGGTTAAGACAGTACTGTATAGAAAAAGTTTGAGGAAGGATTTCAAGGGAGGAAGGGAGTGAGAGAGAGAGCAAGGGAGATACCGTTATCATGTAGGTGTAATCATGTAGGTGTACAGGCAGTTAATGGCAGGAAAAGACAAAGGAACAGCAGGGCTAATTGAAGAGAGCAGCAAAATTTGCGGGGGGAGACTTTGGCTGACAGCTGAAGGAGCAAAATTCAGTGGAAGGGAGGATATAATGGCCAATCAGGACAGAGGGATCAAGGAGCACGTAAGTGGGAATATTTAAAAGTATTGATAAGGAGCTTGATTTGGATATCAAGCTTTGGATATTGATTTGGATATTGATTTGGATTTGTTGTTAGCCGCCCCGAGGCTTCGGCGAATGGGGCGGCATAAAAATGTTTTAATAAATAAAATAAATAAAATATCGCCATGTACTGGTACAAAAGGGTTTTTAAACAGTTTTCAGTCATAGATTGTAGCAGCATCATTCATGAGGGAGAGGTATATGAGATTGTCACAACAGGGACACAGAAACATAGATATGAGATTGGAATTTCCATAGAAAAGGTATCAATAAAAGGGCTGAAATGTACTTCATTTTACTGCTTGACAGGCCTAGAGCACTATAGTTTACTCATATTTATTAATCCGGTTTTTGCATAAAAAGTGTTATAGCATAACTAATCAATAATAATAGGCAGCAGTGAAACAGTATTCTTCAGGATCAAATTGTTTATGTAAATCAACCATACCTCACTTACTAAGAAAAACTCCTGGCTTATAATGTATTTTAAAAGACAGGAAAAGGGACAAGAAAGAAATTATAGGTTTTTGGTGGGCCTGTTTTATTTATTTCTTTATTTATTTTTCAATTTATATCCTGCCTTTTTCCTACAAAGGGCTCAAGGCAGCTTTCATCATTCTCCTCCTCCATCTTATCCCCACAAGAACAACCCTGTGAGGTAGGTTGGGCTGAGAGTCTGTGACTGGCCCAAAGTCACCCAGTTGGCTCCATGGCCAAGCGGGAACTAGAACCCAGATCGTCTGAGTCCCAGTCCCATGCTCTTAACCACTGCACCACACTGTTGATTTCATATGCAGCTCTTGGTTCCTAAATGATTGAAGAGGCTCTGTTTGGATGGCATTCCTAACTAGATGTGGATGGAAATCATTGCCTCTCCTGCGCCTTTCATTTCTGAAATGTTGGAAATTGCAGAACAGATGATAGGTTTGTGTGTGTGGTTTTTTAAATGTAATTCATTCTGCTGATGCTTATGAGACTTTCATTTATGCAAAGCAGAAGGAAATTACTCTATTTTGCATTTCAGGAATGCCTGATCTTCCTCACTTTATATTACTTTTCTGCTTTATTTCATAGTTAAACATAGCTTGCTAGTTCATAATAGTGCTCCTTTCCCAGTCTGTTTAAAATGCATAGTGAGCAGCCACAACAAACTCATTTAGCTCATCAGTAAGTAAGTTGTGGACTTCAAATCACTGTGATTTATGGATATTTGGAAGTGTTTCTCTGCAATGAATATTTACATATTTAATTACATGCATGCATCTTCTTCTGATGGTCCTGTTTCTGTGGCCTGCTGTTATTTTTTCTACTGTGGATATTAATTCTTGTTCCAGAGCTTGATCCACAGTGGGTCACTTCTCAGGCAACATGGCATGAGAATCTCCCCAAATTTAGCTTTGATTTAATGAGTAATTGCAGGACATGAAGGGAAAATATTAGGAAGAATGTTTCAATGAATCAAAATATTCACAAAATGGTTACAAAAACTCACATGTTCTACTACTTTCTATGTTTTTGTGCTTGGACATGCACATGAGAGGCATGTCATGAGTGGAGCTGGCTGGAGCCAGGGGTCAAACTAGATGGCTCAGGAGGCCCTTCCTGTCTCACTCTGTTTCTGTGCTTCTATGCAGGAAGCAGATGGTTATACGATATAAGTTTGCCTGCTTCCTAAGAGTTTCAGAGCAGAGTTTTCTGGTTTAGGCAATGCAAATGCATTGCTTAGGGGCCAGAAGAGAAATTTTTGCTTGTTTTTTAGTAAGAGTCTGTACCTTGAGAAACTCTGGCTCATCCTTTCTGTTTCCCAGCTCTTAAAATTTCATTATTTTGGAAACTGCATACAAAGATGGGAAGCAACTGAATTTTGGCAAAAGATACTGCAAATGAAATAAATAAAATATGATAGTACTGCAGCATTACTATTGGAAAGTCTAGTTGGCCTAGATTACAACTAGCATGCTTCAGTGTTGGCACCCCTAGGGCAAATATTAGTTCCATGTTACTGACAGGAATGAAATTCCAAGCAGTGACCATACAGGAGGCAAAGTAGCAAGCAGTAATAGTTTAATACGTTCTTGCAAGAGCGAGCACTCACCACACAGGTAGCGCACCATTTTCACAAAAGATATTGCCTTTTATTCCCTTTTCCTGGCTCGCAGACCCTGCCTTTTTTCTCCCACTGGCTGGGTTATTAAGAGTTCACAATCTTCTCCGTCCGCCTACATCATACCACTCCTTGATATGTTCCCCCTCCCGCTCATACATCCCATGTTCATGCTAATGAACCCATTACCTATGAGAGGTGTGTCAGTTATTATTCATAAGCCTATTAAGCGTGCGCACTACTTACTGTAAGTTCAATAGGTTGTCTTGGCCTTGCAGCAGTCTTGCTTGATGACCACTTATTTCCCAAAACTTGTGGGAGGATGGGATAGGAAGAACAACCCTTCTTCTAAGCTCATTATCTCCTTCTCCCTTGCACAGGATGGCCAACTGTAAAAGACAATTACCTACTGCCTTCTGCAAAAGTGGCGGTTTAACCAATGCCCTCAACCCCACTCTCCTTGTGTTCTTCAGAACTTTGATGAAAGAAGCACTATTCTACCATTTCTCGTGTGTTCAAACTCAGCCCTACCATAGACTATTAGCCCATCTTTGTTTACTTCAGTAACCAATTTAAACCTGCCTATTTTCTTCTGCTTCCTATTTACAACGCTTTACATAGTTCTGTACTCAGGCCCTTGGTCTTATAAAGGTCTCAATGGCCTTACCCTAGCTCTTTATTTTATCCTTGCTTCAGTTATCACCTTCCTACTTAGTAACAGTAATTTTCCTTCTCTCACATTATGGAAATAATACAAATCATGATGTCAGTAATAGACATAGATGATACTAACTTTTGAACACAGTTTATGAAACTACATACATTAAACAGCATAAGAAAATAATTGCTAGAGCAGATCATGTATGATGAAACCGAAAATGGTGCATTCATCTGCAAAAGTGAAAATCCCACAAAATCAAGGTAAGCAAGCAAGAGAGAACCTCTTCTTGGGTGGTAATATTTAGGACCATTCTAATTGTATTATGTGGCATATTCATTCATTCATTCATTCATTCATTCATTCATTCGATTTCTATGCCATCCTGTTAGCCATGAAGCTCTCTGACTTACAACATAATCAGCAATTGTTATAAAACCAATCATAACAATAAGAACAATAAATACAATGACCAATGGTAGAACTGTCATTAAAAAACAAGCAACAACAACAACAACAACAACAACAATAGGTAAATGGACTAAAGTAAAAAGACGCATGTCCAATTAAAACAACCATTAAAATAGCATACCTAATTAATTTATAATTATATAAAAATATAAAAATGCAGAAGGCGGCAGCAGCAATAATATCAAAACCTTAAAACAATCTTAAAATCATAAAATTTGCAAATTCACTCTCCGAAATGGCTACAGAGCAAAAAGTCTTTAGGTAGGGTCTAAAGGAATGTAAAGAAGATGCCAGCCTCATCTCTGATGGGATTGAGTTCCGTTGTTGCACGCTATAGTAGAAAAGACCCTCTCTCTTGCAGACTCCCCACTCCCTTCACTAGTGCGAGGTACCCTAAGGAGGGCCTCAGGTGATGACTGCAGTGAACAGGTAGGTATATATGGAGAAAGGCGCTCCCTCAGATTTCCTGGCCCCAAGATGTTTAGGGGCATGTGCAAACATCCCTTCCAACTTTATCGATCTCTTGTGCTTATTTAACTATACAGTAGGCAGGGCTTTTTTTTTTTGGATTAGAACACACCGGAACAGCGTTCCGGCACCTTTTTTTCCAATGGATTTTATGAAGTGATTTTGAATCGTAGCAGATTAGCAGCAAACATCATTAACATAGTGCCTTCAGGCTGCTTTTGTGTCTGCTATCTGATAGTGAGATAGTGAGGGCACTGCTCTCAGCTTGGGGCACTGCTCTGCTGCTCGGCTTGGGATTGGTGTGTGTGGTCGCCCACTTACTGCCGGCGACGTGAGTTCCGGCACCTTTTTTTTTTTTTTATAAAACACTGAGAGTAGGTATAGGCCCACCCTGTCATCTCCCCTTCCTTTGCAATTATGGTACAGAAGTGCACCATAGAACTTGCCATCATAATGATTGAGATACCTCACTTTGAATTTGAATCTATTTGCAGAAGGCCAGTATTTATAGTTTTGCATCCCAAAAATTCTCATGAATGAGAAAAGCCCTTGTGCATATGGGACCTTGTGTATACACAATATCCACACGTTATGAATAGGAAGATCAGGTTGAACAAACATGGACATTTTCAAATGTATAGTGTTCAGTAATTGGGTTTGTCAAAGTGAATTATGTGCAGATTATGAATTTTGACATTAACTTTTCCAAGATTATTCAGTGATAAATTCCAGCTGTCCCCCACTGACTCATGGAATATTCAAATTGCTTGCTGTGTAGCCCATATGAAGAACAAGATTCACACGTGATATGTCACCAAATATACCTGACATCATCCATCATCCTTTTTCAAGGACAGAGCCCCAGCAAAGCTTGCATGCCATTTAACATAGGCTTGCAAATATCTATTTGCCTGGATGCAGGTGGCAAGTAAGCATCTCTTTCAGGTAACCAGGAATGGGAAGCTTTTTTAAGTTTGTAAAGAACTAGTTCTGTTCTCTGTTCAGTTCATCAGTATGCCACAAAAAACATATCTATTGAACAGATGGGCTAGTAATTTGTGCTACGATCCTTTGCATTTACTTACAAAAATAAAACATGTCTTCTATAAAATAAGGATGAGATACGTTTAGAGTAGATATGCATGAAAAGTTTATTTCTGTTTGCAAATTATACAGACATGTCCCATTTGTTTTCCTGAATGCAAACATAAGCAGGAACATGGTTCTTTAAAAAAAAAACTTTCATAGTTTCCTGAACTTGTATTCATGTTCCTGCATCCTGTGTTCATAGCTCTCAAAAGCTTGTGCTGTAGATACGCACATACATACTCCTCTGCTGCATTACTTATATTTAATGGGCCCCACTCTTAATTTTTTTCTGCACCTGTGTATTTATAAATAGAACTACCAACCATGGATATAACTCCATTAATTAGGTGACGCAGAAGTGTTTTTGAGACACCAACCTGCACTTTTCCATTTTTGTTGCAACAGACTAAGGGCTATCCTTCCAGAATTTATCATTGACCTTGTATTGATGGAAGGCAGTATTCATGTGTAATAACACAAATTAAGGGGTTATGCTTTTTCTAGTTGCATTGAATAGATTTATTTCATTAGCAAGCAGCCTTTTCCCCTAATAGGATTAGTGTAAAGAATTATAAAGAATTTCCATATCAGCCAGGCACTCTTCTCATACACACCACACACACTGAAGGGCTTTTGAAGGGAAAGTATATGTCAGCTGTCAGAGTTTAGCTAAAGAGGTTGCTGGTAATCAATGGCCACATGGGACAGATGGAGCCATCATTCAATTGGAAGGCTGCAGCTCTTCCTGCTGTGGTCTCAGATTTACATGTACAACAGGAAGAAGAACTACATATTAAATCTGTGGAAATATTGCCAGCTATTATGATGCACTGCTAATAAGAAGCTTTATAACATAGAGGAAGAACCTGAGAACAGAAGCCTGATTGGTTCACAACTTCCTTAAAAACTACTTTTGGAAGGTGAAATTATTTCTAATAGAATTCCACTAAACCTGCTTGTCTGCAATAGACTAACTAGCCATTTTTAATTTTATTTTCTTAACAATTACAATACTGGATCCTGTTTATTTAAGATTAGTACTTTGACACAAAAAGCATCTGGTGTGCCTTCTGAGCTCTTCCCATGGACTTTTTTCCCAGCTTCCAATGATATGAAATCTCTTCTGAACAGTTCTGAGCACTGTGTTCTAAAGAGAAAATTTCTCACATCATGAGAGTATATTGCACACATGAAGTTGTGTTTCTTTTAGTGGAATAAAATGACTAACAGGACTGCACATGCTGATATGGCACATAGATACCTGCAGTGAAAGATCTCTTAGCATGGCAGGAAATGAGTGCTATGAATCTGCCTGCCACAGTCTATGCTTTGCTTGAAATGGCAAAAAACAAGGCTCTTCCATTTTTAAAAAGTACTTGGATTTACTCTTTCCTGCAGACACTAAATTCTGATGCTGCTCCCACCATGTGCCTTCTGGAAATTGCTGAGTAAATATACTAGCACTTAATCACATTAATAGATCAAAGGAAATGTGCAAGCCTATTACAATCAGTTAATTGCTACAGGAATAATTTGAGCTTGTCTGCGGGATTCTGCTGAATCCTGTTATCCCTACAAAACCATGCATATTCATTCCCAAAAATGATTTGTTATTACCTAACTAATTTATTTGGCAAGACTCTAGATCCATCTCATCATGTAATGAAAAGGGCCATGCTTCTCCCGACCAATAAGCCTAGCTTATCATTTGAAAGGTAAACAGAATATATAGAGACAGGAACTCTGCATCCACATAAATAATGTATTAAGCTTCCTGTACTGATAAATTCAGGTTGGGGTGTGGAGGACAAGAGGAAAGATGAAATGGAAGAGGGACTGTAGTGACAAATGCTGCACATACTTGCTCCAATTAGACCCTAGGTGTATATTTTAATTCACCCTTATCTGCTTCTGACTGTGTTTTAATATTGTTGTTTTTTAAATGGGCAGATTAAAGGATTAATTCTGCCCCTTTCCCATGCTTGTTGTAATGTTTTTTCTGCCATTGACATTCTGAAAGGACTCTAGACTGTCTACATGATGCACTAAAATAACCTGGTGGTGTTTCTATTTTTGTGTTAGTTGATGCATCGCTTCATGTACTTAGAGCAGCTTCAAAGCTTATTGTAACTCATACAAAAGATGGGAGGCAGTATAGTTTTCCTTTCCCCTTACAAACTAGTGTTTAATGAAAGCAAGGGTGGAATTATACAGTATGCAGGACTGTACTTATGAAACATAAATTGAAAATACTGTTAGGATATGCCTCAATCCTATCTCTACCTTCCAGGCATACTTTTTTCTTACTCAAATTGGCAACTTCCTGGTGACTAATACATACCATCATACTATACAAGCTTTCTTTGACTCTATGTGGCCTGGTTGCTGATGAGCAAATAGGACATTCCAAGATAGATATTTTGTTTCTATCTGCCTACTAGGTGTGCAGCTAAAAAGACAGTTTTGATTGGATTTTGATTGGAGGAAAGTCTGCATACCAAGTTCTGGAGGGACAGCAAAAATAAGAACTGGCTGACAGAAGTGTATTTGGAGATTTCAAGGTCACTGCTCTTATTTTGCAACTAATACTGCATGTCCACTTACGGCCTGCTCAGTTTGTACATTTGTAAGTAAGCAAAGTATTGTGAAGATACAAAAAGCCCTCCCATGTGCTCTTTTCCAGATCTGGCTACAGATCTGTCTGGGTGCAATTCAAATCGCTGGACATGATGTATGGATTTTTCCATAACCTGGGGCTAGGCTGCGTGAAAGATTGCATTCCCCCATACAGGCCTGCCCAGATTTTAAGATCTTCACAGGAGGCCCCAGGTCTCATGATCAACAGAGGCAAATTTGGTGGAGTTTCAGAGCTGTCCCTCTGGCTTTTATCCTCCTGCTGGTAGACATCCTTTGGAATATAAGCTAGTCTATTGATGAAAACGTTGTAATTGGTTGGGTTATTATCATTTTTAAATTGTGTTTTTAATTTCTATGTTTTTAATTTTTGTTTTAATTACATTTTTGTTTTTAATCTATTTTGTTGCCAGCTACCTTGAACACCATTTTTGACAGAAAGGCCAATTATACAGAAATTAAATCAGCTATAGATAAATGCACAAAGGTGGAGCTAAGTGTTATATTCCATTTCTTAAAGGGGTTTCTTTTGCATTCTGAACTATAGACTGCCAGACAGTGGAACATTTTACCTTTTGAGAGGAAGAGCCATCATGAACAGAATTGTCTAACTTGTTGCAAGCGTATCTTCTTACCTCGCTTTAATCGTCCCCACCCCTGCTCTCCATTGAATAATAAGCCAACCCCTGAATGATGTGGATGTCATGATGCAGGAGGAAGAAAGCTGCCATTCTCCTATTGATTGTGTCTCCTTGGCAATACTTGTCCCTGTGCCAGACTTGGGTTTGTATATCCATTACTAAATATGAAAAATCTAGATATAGAAAAAATGCAGCAGGCAGCATTCTGAGTGTGTTCATAATAAAGGTTCAAGAAAATGCATAATCATGTAGCAGTCTGCCTGCTGTAGCTTCAACAGGTCAAAATAAGAGAAAGAATGAGAGAATCAATCTTTAATTAATTCATATGATTTGCTGGAAGTCCTCTGCAGAAATGATGGTGCATTTGTTTCTTGGCTATGTGAATGAAATTACAAATAGGTCTTCAAATCAATTCCTTTTGCTCATATTATGACTGCTAAACATTTAAATATTCTGGAATAGTTTGTAGCATACTAGGAATAGTTTGTACCTATTTGGCTGTCCACCTAGCTACGCATACACACACCAACATATCGTCATGATCATAGTTGCAGACGGTGGTTAAATGCCTTCTAATACTTTGTTTATATTCTCAGTTTGGTGATATTGACAGATGGTTGTATATTGACTGATGACTTGGATATATTGTTTGAGTGTGTAATCCTTCAAACCTTGAACACATAGGATTATTGAAAGTACTCCACCTTGATAAAAATCTGTAGTAAATCAATACATCTTGTATCATGGGTATTTTAAAGAAGTTGTATAGGTTTTTATATAGGGTCTTTTAATGTTTGTGTTTTTTATTGTGTAGAGAAAGCACTAAATTTTTAAAACTAAACTGAGTAAAAGTTATTGAAATTAACTTAATAGCTTTATGGTTAATGAGTAAAAGGATGGAGACTGAAGTAATATATTACATTACCTGACTAATTACAGAAAAGTGTTAAAATTAAAGCATATATGATGAAGTAATCCTTCATAGTGTGAATTATTAAAAAGCTTCTACTAAACCCTGAGGCATGTTGGCATTTTATATTAAATCTAGATACAGACTAGCAAGCATAAGATTATATTGAAGTACTTGCATGACTAGGGGCATTCAGTGGGAGATGGACTGAAGCTAGGATTTTGAATGTTTTTCACTGTCAGGATCTTTGAAGAAAAACTGCTGAGTCCTAGGGCTGGTTTTGAGACAAGCTGGACTGGTTGAGGATGGGTGAGGCATCTCACTCCAGATAAGACTGACATAGTTGACATAAAGATTTAGGAGACATTCATCCTCCAGCCTCTCAGCTGGGAGACATTCAACCTGTCTAAAGAACACACTTTGTAGTTTGGGGATCACAAATGGACTCAGTGAAATGCAGCACCTTCTATCAGCTTAGGCTGATCCACCATGACCCTATCTGGACAAACGGAGCAGTACAGTAACCTGCAGTAATCCATGCTCTGGTAACCTCTCGTTTGGACTATTGTATCATGTTCTACTTGGGGCTGCCTTTGAAATCATTCTGGAAACTTTAACTGATTCAAAATAGAGTGGCACAGCTGTTAATGGGGACTGGCCCTTAAGATCATATTATGCCAATCCTCTTTCAGCTGAAGTGGCTCCCAGTTGAGGTCCAAGTCTGATTCAAAGTGCTTGTACTAACATTTAAAGCCCTAAACAGCTTGGGTCCAGGTTATCTGAAAGAATGCATCCCCCTGTATGTACCTACCCATGCCTTAAACTAATCTTTTGAGGTTGTTCTTAAGGAGCCCCTTCCAAGGGAAATGAGGGTGACAACCAGAAGGGCCTTTTTGGTTGTGGCACCCCATTTTTGGAATCAGCTCCCCAAAGAGGTACATCTGGTGCCTACCCTTTTCTCTTTCCAATACCAGGTGAAAACGTTTTTATTTTCCAGATTTTTTAATAGTTAAACCAGGGGCCTCAAACTCAACTTACCTGGGGGCCGCTGGAAGTAGAGTCTGGGTGAGGCTGGGCCGCATCAAGTATTCCACCACCGCGGGGGTGGTGGGCCGCTCATCCGGAGGCCGTCCCGGGCGCTGCCGGCGCTTTGAAGGCCACAGAGCTCCTCCCCCGTGCCCCACCCATCCCAGCAATTGGCCCGTGGGCCGCGAGTTTGAGACCCCTGGTTAAACGTTAGGTTTAATTTTATACCATTACTGTGCCTGTATTTTTAACTTGGTTATGATGGTGATGGCCTTGTTGGATTGTATTACTGTGCTGGTGTTTGTAACTTGATACGGTGATGTTGGCCTTGTTGTTGGTTGTTTTAGTGATTTTTTTGGTTTTACTGTTTTGTTGTATTGTGTCTGCCTTATGTCTTTGATCTTGTTAACCATCCAGAGAGCCTTCATGCTACTGGATAGTGCAAAAATGTAATAATAAGATTTGGAGTTTTGACTTCATCTGGATGAGGCTGGAATAGGAAATCAGGCCTAAAGGTTGGAGATGCTACATGTAGCCCCCATTTGGATTTCCAAGTGTTATTTGTTCTTGTGCCTTTAACCAGCTGTGGCTTTTCTTGGAAGAATTTGATCCAGTATCCCATTTCCCTAGAAGCAGCCAAATTGGGGGATTATACATATGTAGATCTGTAAGTGAAGATTACTCAAAAACTTCAACTGATACTGTGGTGTGATGCTTTTCAATGGACTGGGTATCAGTGAACTTACCTTGCTGTTCCTTAAATAAGATAACTGCATACCAGTTAGCTCCTGGGGACAAGTCAATGTGTTTATTTTACCTATAAAATCCTAAACAGTCTGGAATGGGAATGTCTAAAGGACACTCTTGTATGAACATGTTCCACAGATCCATCTGATTAGTGTCTGGTTTGGGTTGGGGAACTAGATACAAAACTGTTTCATTTACTGTGGTGTTTAGGAGCAGTGATTATTATTTTGCTGCTTGTAAACTCTGTTTATTCTGTGTGTTTTGTTAGGTTTGAAACTTTGATTGTTTTTATTTTATGATACTGTTTTAAATAATGTTGCAAACCACCTATTTTATCCCACCTGAGGATTTTATCCCTAAAGGTTGGGCTAAAATATTTTAAATTAAATAAATTTAATTTAAATTAAATTTAAATTAAATTTAAATTGCATCTTCCATGCATCTTTTGATGCATCTTCCATGATGCCCTTAGAATTTTATATTTAATTTTGAAAGATAATCAGTATCATGAGTTATATCCTGCTTTTTTTCTTTTTTAAAAGAATTCAGAGCAGTTTGCATCATTCTCTTCCTCCTGCTCTCAATCTTATCCTCATAACAACCCTGTGAAGTAGGTTGGACTGAGAGTCTGTGACTGGCCCAAAGTCACCCATCTGGCTCCATGGCTAGTAACACATTCTTAACTACTATACCACACTGGATCTCGTAACACTTAGTGATTTTTGTATACATTTTACAGTATTATGGGATAAATATATTTATTAGGTATACTAAAGCACAGCTTATGCAAAAAAGTTAAATTTAATCTATTTAGTTAGCTAAAACTTTGCTATGCCACCCTCTTTGTGTGTGTGGGGCAGGGGGAGATAGAGAGAGAGATGCAGGCATCTCTGGCACCCAAGATTAGAGACCAGTTTTTCTCTCATGCAATGTATAGAACAAATACATTTCTATAGCTCTTCTAGGAGGCTGTTAATCTCCAGAATCTACTGGACTATTGAGGAATAAGTTTATGGAGCACAGTGCATTTAACAGCTAGATAGTTTAAGTCTGACAGCCCTAGTGGTAATAATAAGAATAATTGTGTTAATTTTTAAAAAGTAAGCAGGCTGTGGTGGGGAAGACATGACACTCGATCAATGGTACTAAAAATGTGTGGCAATCTTGTTGGCAGCAAATGTTTTATTTAAGAAAGATTTCTTCTTTCCTTTATTTTAGAAAGGCCTTTGTTTGGGAGGATCTCACCTCATATCTCTCCTCTGAATTGTATGCTAGAAAGCATTTTATCTTGAAATATCTATGAGTCTTTCTTCAACTGAATTCTTATATGCACTTACCTGGGAGTAAGGGACATTGAATTCAGTAGATCTTATTTCTGAGTAGACATGCCGAGATTGCATTGTAAATAGTGGCTCCTGTTTTTGGTATGTTCATTAAATTCTTTTATTCTTTCTTCTACTTCTTGTGATTTCACAAAAAGATATCCTTGCCATCCTAAAATTATAGGCCTCTCCCTGAACACTGATTATTTCTGCAAAATTTAATGCATCCGGTTCCATCTGATAATGCTTTCTGGTTATGCCGAATGTCAGTGTTATGCATTACTTGAATTGTAGAGCATGTGATTCAGCAATGAAGTTGGGCTTTAAAGTGAACTTGTAGGTCTGAGTTTGTATGCTGCCATGGTCCCTGGAAGTAGTTTCTGTATTATATCACTTGTGAGAAGGCACCTGTCATCCTCTATTAAGTTCTGTTTATTTCAGTCAGTATCTGATTGATGTTAGCAAACAGAAGTGATTTAGAACAAAGTGGCTAAAAAAACTGTATAGGCTGCAGGCAGAGTGAGAAGAAAACATTACAGCAGCTATGTAGAGGTTGTCTAAAGACTGTCATGAGGCCAGGTGGGATAGCACAGACCTGATCATACATGGAAACAAAGAGCAACCATATGGGGAAGACTTTGTAAACTGAAAAAGTGTTTTGTCCTATTGTTGTCTCCTACCATCAGGTGGTTTATATGTAGAATATTATGGATGTATATGGGCAGATATGGTAGTAAAATTGTTACTGAGATGGTGCCCATTAAGAGCAGTTCAGGTGTTCACAATACTTCTACCTGAATTAAGATTTAACACTTCTCCCTGTATTTTAAGTATATCTACAATTGGGGTCTAATTTCAGAAGGAGAGCAAAGCAGAGCAAAAAAAAAGAATGTGGTATCTTAGAAATCAATTGATCACTAAGTTTCTTCTTCTAGGTCTCTGTGCATCATGTATATGGGATCTGTGCCTGCACAGAGCCTTGCTTTGGGAAGCTTGCATATCGGAGAAAGATTTTGGCAAGAACCCTTCCCGCTCCCCATCAGGGTAGTGTAAGCCTATGAGTTTCTGCCCATTTTCCTTACAGGTTTTCTCTTCATTGACCACCATTCTGGTAACCTCAGGAAGTTCAGCTTGTCTCTGACATGTTACTCAGCTGAGTGTATCTGTTTTTCAACCATTTTTCAGTTTATCTTACTGTTGTTTCCCACTTTAAAAAAATACTGTTATATTTTCCGTTTTTGCCTCATTCATGGAGTAGTGGGTCCCTTTTGAAAGTGTATGAGTTGTGGGAGTAAACTCCTAACCATGGATAGACATGAGAGCCATGCCATTGAGTCTTGTCCTTATTGTCAAACATGTATGAAGCAGGCTTACAGAGATAGGTTAAACACTTAAGAACACTTAAAATGTTTTCAGAACACTGAACACTAAGACCACAAGGCCATCCATGCAGTAGACACACCAAGGTCCATGGAAAAGGACCATCTTTCCACCTCCAGCCCTCCAACCTCTTCTCTCAGGGCAGTGTCCCCGCTCAGGCCTCCAAGCATGGGGCAACCTGACCCCCCCATAACTGGATGTTCCATAGTTCTTTCAGTAGCTCGAAAACTAACATAAAAGTCAGGATCTTGAAGCCTTCTTATGCCTTCATAGCAAAGAAATATAAAAAGCATTGAGAGAATCATTCTTTGCTGACTATGCACTCAGATCCATCTCAGGTGCCTAACCAGACTCTTGATCCCAGAACAAAAACTGAGTTCTGTTGCATTTGTGTCTCAGAATGAGATATGAGATCTTTCCCCATTTTGGGAGTCAATGTCAGGACCCCAACCAGTGTCCCTGATCCCAATTCACTGGGGCAAAGCATTGCTAGCACCAGCTATCTGATGGCTTATGTTGATGGTGAAGGAGTCACTAGGCCCAGAGAACACTCTCAATCTCAACATCAACTTGTAACAGATGTTTGGAATAGTCTCTTCCTCCTACCTGCCATAACTATCCCTATCGAGGTCAATATTTCTTCAGCCCTTGACACTGAAGAGAATTCTCCCCTTGGTTCTACACCAGGGCCATTCATTGTTCCATACATGCTTTTCTCTCCTGATCCATTCTTCTGGCAACTTCCACCAGCTCCTCATGATGTTGCTATTCCTATACAACATCAGTACTTTGTTACAGCTCAACAGGAGTCCACTGATGAGTCAGTCATTTGCCAAGCCAGCATTCTGTTCTACCATTAGGAAATGTTGAAGGCACTCCAAACTGCTGTGACCTCTTGGGCCTCAAGTGACAGAGGAGGACCCTCAGACTATGAACCTGATCTTTCGGATAGATTGCAATCCCATTCAGAACAGCCAATCTATTTCCTGGATGAGAGAACTATTTGCCATACAGGTTGGGTGTTTGTTTGTTTGTTTGAGGGGTTCAACCAGCCCCTTACAGAGTCTGTGCGATGATTTAGGAGTGGCGGGTATTAAACCATGAATTTTGTAAAGGGCTATCTAAAATCATAAAAAGGCTTACTTATGTGACTGTATTCTACAAATCATTGGTGCTACAATACCTTCATGGAATATAATTAGATGTTCAGTATGACAGAGTAATCTGTATATTGCAACCAAAGTAAGCAAGCAAGCTTGTTGATGCAGCAACTAAACTAAGACTGTTGCACCAGCACTGAAGATACAGTTTGAACAGAACCTTCTCCTGCACAGTTTGTATTGTAATGAATGAGAGTTTCAAAAGAGCCCAGGAAAAGAAATATTGGGTTAGCCATTAACATTAGCCAGCTAGTATTAGCTAAGAAATTAGCAGATTACATGCAAATAGAAAGACCCAACACTGAGAAAAGATCTGGAGGTGCTGTCCTTAACGAATTTCACTCAAAATTAATCCCAGATTATTATTTTCTTGTCCATGGAAATGCTGTGTCTGTAAATAAAGCAAGACTAATCTGTAGCAGCTTTGATAGGAAAACAGTGCTTGCTTTTAGTAATTTATTAATACTGTTTGTATGCTGCTGCTTTACAACTAATGAGAGATGTGAATGATCTCTGTCTCATTCTCTGAAAAGCAGTTTCTTTCACAAATGACTCAACTGACAAAACGTAGCCTCTTGCTCCTCTCTTTTTATCTATTTAGCCATTATGAAGCACATTTTTTTCCTGCAGCTATCTGTTTGGTAACCTAAAGATGTTTATTATTATCATTAATATCAGGCATACTTGAGCTCAGTATCCTTTCCTCTGTTCACCAGAAATGGTATGCCATTTCTTTAGCAGTCCTTAGGACACCAAGCTCATATCAAAGAAGAAACGTAGCCCAGCTCAGCTCAATAGAAGCATGGTAGATTTATATGTGGAGATAAAATATACTTTTATCAAATTTTTATGGGGGATTTTAAACAAGCAAGTAACCCCTTGTGTGTTTGAGTTGGTTATAGGTTTCTGATTAGAATAACTCGTTATATATACCAATGTTCCTACTTTACAAATAGCACATCTCAATTTAGTATGGCAATCCTTGCTCTATATGTATATGAGTGAGATCAATCCATAAGTTCGATCTCTCAAAGCAGAGAATTTGTGATCCCTGAAAATAATTAAATAAATAATGCATTCATGTATATGGGTGTTTTTCATTTGCTTATATTATTCTAAGCACTGGCAGTGGGAGGAGCACGTCCTGTGCCTCATACTATACCTGGAACTTTATCTATTGCTACCTTGGTCAGTCCTTTTTTATGGGGACATTTGTGATGTCAAGATCAAGGTTTGCTCACAGCACCATTTGACCAGCTGGCATTTATTCATTCATTCATTTATAAACTTGTATTCTACTATATTGGCCAAGCGTTCTCTAAACAGATGAACATGGGGAACAGAACTGCAAACACTAATAGTAGAGCCACCCTAGAAAGTCATTGTCCTGTGAGATGCCCGAGAAGGCCAGCCTAATCTCTTAGTTCTTCAGCCTGTCTTTTCCCCTTATCCTTTGTCTTAGTCTGTAATGCCCAAGAGATTCCTGGTTTATATATTCCCAAGCCTATTAATCACCAGTCAAACTCCTATCTTGCAATTAATTGTTTATTAGGACCAAGGTGCAAGGACAAGGATCAAACAGATAGCATGGATAAAAGGATAAGTCTTGTCTTGCAAGGATTTGAAACCATTTAGTTGGTCTAAATGTCTGCTCAGCAGTGAGAGCTAGCAGAAAAGTCTTTTGAATCATTAGCAGTCTATACCACAGAAAGGGGTAAACTGGTGTACATTAACATTAAGACTCTTTTTGACCCACAATCTCCTGTTCCAGCAGCAAGTCTCATTCTGGAGAGACTTAAGTGATCTTAAGGTCATGCATACAAAACAATGGGAGGGAATCCGCATGGCCACACTGTATTATTGCCATCATCATTGATCCATCATTTTAAGGGCACTAGAAGGGTATGATTGCAAAGCTAAGTGTTTGGTGGGTGGGATAATAATATTCTCAGAGTCACACAGAAAAGCAATCTTTGAAACCTGCAGTTAAGTTCTGGGAACAACTAAAATTAACTACTTTTTATGTCCTCAACAAAGCCTTCACAAAAGAAAACAAAAAAGGCTTAAACATGCCTACAGCCATTATCATTAGGACAAGGGAGTGGGGTTTCTCTGAACCATATAGCAGCGTTAGCATTATCATTTTGAACTTCTAATGGTTTGCAGAGAACTTAAATCTTACAGTTAAGAATTAAGACGGGTTTGAAAGACATATTTTAACAAAGCAGAATCCAATTTTCAGAACAAGGCTTAAAAGACAAAGACATCCTTCTTGCCAAAGACAAAGTCAAAAACATACCCTCTGGCTGATGGTGAAGAGGCTTTTAATTACATGAGGTGATTGGCTGCACTGGTCCCTCCCTCCATTTCTTTCTCCCTTTCTCATATTCAAACTCAAGGAAGCAAACCACTTGTGTTGTGTTGTGTTGTTTTTTAAGTCGAGAATAAGTACAGAGCTATGTAGGTGGCTTTAAGCCATTGCCTCCTGCTATGGGGGCATATATCAGCAATTTATAATTTAAAAATTCAATTTAATGCATTTTTAAAGTAAGGTAAACACGGTTTACATGCATTTAAAATAACACACAGGCTTTCTGCTGCTGGTGGTGATGGTCTTCTGGCTGCACAGCAGACAACAGATCAAGGTTGGCTCATCTCTCCACCATTCTTGAGTACTACTCCTGCTCTCGAAGAGAGAGAGAGAGGAAACCATCTGCTTGCTTCCTATGGTCAGACATCTGATTGACTCTAAGCACCAAGCCTTGGTCCTCCTGGTTGCCTGGAGTAGAGGGCCCAAATATGGTCCCAGGCAGTGAGTGTCCCTGATGACTTGTTAAGAATGAAGGTCAGAGCATTCACCCGGCTCTGTTCCTTTTGAGCATGCACAATCAATTCAAGTTACGACAACTCAGATTCAGGCTGGACATCAGGAAAAGCTTCCTCACTGTCAGAGCAATGCAACAGTGGAACCAGCTGTCTGGAGAGGTGGTGGGCTCTCCCACACTAGAAACATTCAAAAAGAAACTGGACAGCCATCTGAGTGGGATGGTGTAACGTGGTGTCCTGCAACAGCAGGGGGTTAGACTCGATGGCCTTCATGGCCATTTCCAACTCTACTGTTCTGTGATTCTATGAATGCTGCTTCTGAAGCAGACAAGAATCCCGAGTTAGGGAGCTAGGAGTATCTGCCACAATCAGGAGTTTCCTCAAACCTGGCATATTAAGATATGAGAATCCTCCTGGGATATACACAATGTTAGGTGCAACCAAAAATCTAACTGGAGTCCACAAAGTAAAATGTAAGCCTTGGAATAAGCACCTGAAAGGCCCCAAGAATTGAAATCAAATGAAGCTAAAAGTGAAGACGTATAGGACAATTAATGGGTGTTCTTGACAGGGAACATTGGTATACACCTTACATGCTAGGGAGGGTGGTAGAATAGCTAATTCTTAAAATTGTGTGACTAGGAATAGAGGATTTTTCTCCACAGGACCATCCTTTGACAGATTCAAGGTCTGAAAGCTGAGAATAGTAGTCTTCCCACTATCATGCGCCTATGCAAATAGAAGTACAGTCAAAATTCACCTTTTGTGGGTTTCACTTCCATGGATCTGATTATTTGCAAGCTTGCCAGCAATAATTAAATGCAAATTATTTTGGAGTTTTGCAGCCTACTGCAGAAAATCATAATCACCAGAGAATGGGGGTGGGGGATTTAAAGGGGAGGGAGGCCTCCAAAACTTGCCTTCTTGCTCCACCCATACTGAGAAGGATGACATTTCCTTGCTGAGAGTCCAAGCTAAGATTGTTTGAACTAAGCAAATTTACAGTTCACCAGGGCGGGCAGGCTTCTGGGTTATGGGATCGACTTTCATTTTGTTACTTAGAACCCAGAAGGTCACCTACTAGGCACAAGTGCAAAATAATGACAGAGGGAGGAAGAGCCAAATGCTGGCTGCTGACCTGGGAGGCAGAGTCAATTAGCTACTGCACAGCTCCCCCATGAACCTGCATTCCAATGATTTCGCTAGCAGACTAAAACTGGCCAGCAGAACTGCACCAAAAGCTTGCAACCAGTATGTTTTGTATGTTGGGAAGCACTAGGATTAGAGGGAAATAATTAGTATTGAGTTTAAGATCAGTTTCTTTTTGTTGCAGCTATGCTTGCTGTGATTAAACTATTGGGAATAGAAATCTTTGGTAATTTACTGCAAATAACTCAAGATCTGCCAGTATATCCTGCTCTGTCTTCTGCCTACCCATGCTTTACATGGTTCAATTCCACCTTGACTTTTTGCTACTCGCTATTTGAATCTCATTACATTTATGTGCTTGGTATCTCCCCCCCCCCCCCCCATACACACATACATACACAACATCTTTAGTGGTTAGATTGGTTTAAACTTGAACAGAATATGTCTTATTGTGTCATTTTTGCATTGGCTCATGTTGGAATGGATGAATTATCAGAATTAATCAAATTCGTCTCTGCCATATCTTGACTGAGGCTCACAGAGTCGCAGTAGTCTCAGTCATGCCAGAAAAGCTGATGCAGTGCTCAGTCTTGAGCAGCTTCTGATTAAGTGTTCATAACACGTTCCATCACTATATATTGACACATTGGACTGCAAAATCTCCAAAGGAGCTCCTACAGTGCCTATAAATCTGCTTTATGCAAATGTTACTTACATTTCCCCAACCATGCTCAGACTTCTCTTTTGTGCAATGCAAAGGGAACTGCATTTTAATATTTCACTGAAATGGCATTAGTCAAAAAGATTAGAAGGGCGTATTCAGTGCCCTGATATCAGCATTGTATTTGACCTGGAGCTCAACCCTATGCATGTTTAGACAGGAAAATGCCCTACAATTCACAGCATTGCCTGACCAGCTTGCTAAAAAATGCTGAGAGTTATAGCACTTTTTTTTGGTTCAGATATGCCTAGGATTAAGCTCTAAATTGCAAAATAGTCATGCATTTTAAAAACATTTTTGTGGGTGCTTTCTAGGCATTATAAATATTAGTGCTCTTGAAGAATTTTCACATGTGATCTAAAATGCATGTAAAAACAATGGACAAATGATGCCTATATCCAGAACACCTATTGCTGCACAAGACTAACCACATATGTGGATATGAGTCTGTTCTGCGTTAGTAGTAGATTTCTAATGGCTTCAGCGGTTTAGATTAATGAAAAGCCTTTGTTCAAAATCCATATTTCCAAAATGTACAGTGTACCAGGATCAGGGCTGGCTCCAGAGAGTGACAGATACAAACATTTACTGAGGTCCAAGTCCAACTATGGTGAAATATCAGAGGGGAATTACCAGAGTACCCTTCCAGAGAACCAACAGAAGGTGGTCTGTTTGAGCCCCCCAAAAATATTTATACCAATGAAGTCATATTCGTATTCAAGCATTTTGCATGCAAAGAACATGACGTTTGATTAAATTGCTTCTGCTCTACTATCTGAGGTTGAAAAACCAGGTTTCTAATTTTTTGTACATATTGCCATGTGGCTTATTCCTTAAAGGGTAAAATTGTAAAGTGCAAGGTGATAAATTATATACTGGAACTCATGATCTATCCATAAAAATTACTCAGTCTGCTGTAATCCTCAAGGTTAGCAAGATCATATTTGTCCATTTTTTGTTGGGAGAACAAAAATTTCTATTAGTCCATTTGACTAGTGGTAATTTGTATCTACTCAAATTTAAACTTCTATTAACTGCTTGCTATAATTTTATTTGATCTCAAGAGTATTTTTGATGAAATTTCACTCAGTTTTATTAGTAAACAGCTGCTACTTGCTGTACCTAGGACAATGAAAAAAACCAGGAGCAGAATTAACCTTAACTTGATTCACCTTAATTTCAACTATTTCAGGAAAAACTGAAATACTTTTGGTTTTCTCAAAACAAGATTACCTTTTTGATATAGGGTGTTGGTGTGTGCTTGCACATGGGAGCAAGGCTTGCTCTTACAGCTGATGTACTGCTGATAAAGAATTAAATTAGAAATATTCTGTGAAAATAATACATCATTTACACAAATGGTATGACTGAAATGCAAGGTTTTCCAAAGTTGGATTTATTTTAAAATGCAGAACAACCATGTCCTTGAAATCATAATGGTTCTCTCCCTCATAAATGCAACCGGCTAGTTGATGAGAAGGCAAACTTTATCTGTAGGTAGCAGGCAGAAAGAAACTGCAGCTGAAAGGCGTATGTCTCTAGGGAGGGATCCGATATCCGACTGTCTTAGCATCAGGTCCAGCCCATAAGGCTGCCACCTACAACCTTCCCCGCCCTCATCCTCATTGCAGCTTTGTTAGATCGCTTTAATCGATTGGCATCCTTTCGTGACCACACAGTGGGAGAAAGAAAAAGAGAGAGTCTTACTTGCTCCTCCATGCCTCCTTTTGATTTTTATGGCCTCTGTTCCATCTAATTGGATAAAATAGGAAGTCACTGGCAGTCCTGTGTTGCCGGGTGTGCTAATTTAACTCAGACCAGCCCTGCAGAGGGATGGGGTGGGGGTGGGGAGAAAGCAAGGAGAGCAGAGGATTCTCTGCACGAGAAGAACAGAGTGGAGGAAGAAAGGCAGGGAGGCACTAAAGGAAAAGAGTACTGGGAAGGATTTTTTTCTTTAAGAGGAAGTGGAAAGAATTAAGGACAGAGTTGCCCTTCTCTCTTTTTTTCAATCGCTCTGTAATGATATTGCTTGCAGTGATGCTCAGGGAGCGGGCACCTGCTGCTCTATAATGATTCAGCCTCTTTCTGTCGGCTCTTTCGCAAAACAGGATGCTGTTGCTACTGTCATTGCTGCCGCTGCCGCTACCGTTCTCACTGATTTTCCTTTTGCTTCTTCTGCATGACGGCTGTGTTTTCCTCCATCTAAGCAGTCACCAGCCTCAGATATCCAAGGTGAGAAGCCAGCCTTTCACTGTGGACTGTTGGTTCACTTAAACAGTTTTATTTAGTATTTCAGCTTCATTTTTCCCTCATTTTGACTCCCTGAAGAACTGAGATGACTTGAGAGGAATTAAAGAATTATAAGAAAATTAAAAAGTGATCACAGAGAAAGAGCTGAATCATTATGTAGGTCATTCTTTCTCCTTTTTGAGTATTTGGAAGGATTTTTTTCTTTACTGTCTGTATTTAGATCATGCTGTTCTATGTCAGCAGCATGATCTCTCTTCTGATCCCTATGCTGTACTGCTGTAAGATTTCTGTGGATCTTTTTTCTCTTCTCTGGTTTGCTTATTGATAATAATGAACTAAGATAAGAGCTTTTAGGGCCTTCTAAAGCAGTAATTTGAGATATATATGCTTAAATATGTCTGAAGCCACTCTGGAGAGGTTTCCTAACCCTTCAACCCAGCTGAGCCCCACTGCATCGTTTGAGGGGCTCCCTGTTGAAGAGGACATGGCAGAGACTCAAACGGAGGAAACAAGGGTGCAGGGAATAGCAGGCCTTGCTGCTACTTGCTGTGTGTGCCTGGAGGCAGAGCGACTAACAAGCTGCCTCAACTCCGAAAAGATCTGCATTGTCCCAATCTTGGCATGCCTGATCAGCCTCTGCCTCTGCATTGCTGGCCTCAAGTGGGTGTTCGTGGACAAGATCTTTGAGTACGAGTCTCCTACCCATCTTGACCCTGGTAGGATTGGGCAAGATCCATTCACTTCTGTGGAACCTACTGCACTATCTGCTTGGCTGCCATCTGTAGTGCATACTTCATACTTTCCAGTGCCTACCAATGAAGCTATATTTGAGATTACAGGGCAGCCTGA
Source organism: Varanus komodoensis (assembly GCF_004798865.1). Lineage (NCBI taxonomy): Eukaryota > Metazoa > Chordata > Lepidosauria > Squamata > Varanidae > Varanus > Varanus komodoensis. The sequence continues at coordinate 2,743,193 of NW_025335985.1, read as the reverse complement.
TGGGCCCTTTATAGCTACCTCTGAGGCTGCTCCTAAGCCATCTCCATCAAATAATGGCTTAGATTATAATTTCTTACCTTCCACGGCAGCCCCATTACTTTCATCTAGCCTAGAACCTGAAGTGAATGGACCTACAACAGCATCTCTGGCGCAAGAAATTGAAACCACTATCCAAACAGCTCCACCAAAACAAGGTAAGTGTAACAGCATGTCCCCTACCTCGCATGCCACTATAGGAATTTGCAGGCTGTCAATACATAAAACACAGGTCCAATCTGTATTTAATAAGACTAGTATGATTAGCAATCTGATAAGATGGTTTTGCTGATCACCAAGCAAGAGTGGTTTAGCTCAGGTACTAGCCTGTCCTTTAGTTAAAGTTCAGAGAAAGCATCTTAGAAGGAGTTGCAAGTTACTTAATAGTATTATAACACAAGATTGTGGTTAGCTTATTCACTAGATGCGGTTTCTAAACAATGTGGGAGGTTATTTAAATAATTTTATGTGAAAGTTACACTAGTTTGTTTTTTATTTCAGTTCCTTGACTTAGCCTGTAGTTTCTCTTCTGCAACTTTTCGTTTCTGTGCCCTGACAAATTATGCTGTCATTCATGCACAAACATTTCTTCTCTTAAACTAAGGAGTGAGTTCAGTGTTAATCTGGTACTAATTCTAGGAACTCATGCTTAGTAGGACTTTTCACCACAGTACCAATCTGTACCAATATGAACTGCCGTATTTAGTCGCAATAGTGTCTTCTCTGGCCAAGTATCTCTTGACATTCTTTATAAGTATTCATTTTAGAGCTAAATGAAAGAAAAGGCTTACTGTCTTCAGCTCTGGAACCTTTTTCTGCCAGGGACTTGGCCTTGGAATTTGTGGTGTAATGATGAAGGTGAAAGAGCCTCCAGGCATGTGCAGAGCTAGGTTTCCTTCTGCATAAAGTAATTAGAGCCAAGCCACACATACCTGGGAGCAGGGGACAGCATTTTCTATTTTGGAGGATGTAGTTTCAGGGTTGAGCCTGACAGTTTTGTGGGTTTTTTTAGAATTGTAATTTTAAGAATCATTAGAAGGAAATTTTATTTATTTATTTATGTGTATGACTCTGCCCTTTCTCAGCAATATCTTGACAGATTCATCGTAATCTCCCCACCCTTTACTGTTTTAGCTCTGAGTTCCACAGAGGAGCCTAAACTGGTAGAACTAAATTGTAGAGCCTCCTTTCCTTTTAGAGTTTAAATAAAAATAATGCATAATTTTACCATATAATGGGGATATTAATCTCCTAAACAAAATTTAACAAAGTACCTTGATACAGGAATGAGTAAACAAACAGTTTTATCAAAATGGTCTTAACCTTTGCTATTTAAAATGTTTTAGAAGAATAAAGTCCAGTGCTAATGAAATCGCTAATATTTTTTGAAATGCAGCTATTGAAACAATGCAGTTTGGGCTGTGGACAGGCAATGTGTTGGCAATTTTTTAACAGAAACTTAGAGTGGCAAACACTGTAAGTTCCTTTGATTTGTTTTACTCTCTTGTAACAGGATTGCCAATCTTTGTCTCCTCTCCTCTCCCCATTCCCTTGGCTATGATATTTTTGAGATGTTATTTCTGGAGCATCATGTTTTTGCCACTTAGCCATATGTGAGAGACATATCAGATAGAAAAAGATTTGCCTCATCACTGCTTATTCTGAATTCACAATTATGCAATTTACAAATTGATTTTGTAGGACTCTTAGTAGGTCTTTTCACCACAGTAGGTCTGTTTAGGATTACAGTCTTCATGTGCTGGATGATATGGACTATGTAAATAAAAAAATCCCCATTGCTTTTCAGTGGAGCTACACCCATGTGTAGCAGCCCTGGATCTTGTCCAGTTATAATAATAGTTCTTATCTGAGTTCTACAGATCAGGAATTCAAAAAGCACAACCTCACAGCTTCTTCAGGTATCTTCTGTCTTGAGCATTCATTAGACAAATACTTGGTGACGTACAACTTACCTTGAATTGCTTATCTGTCAGATAGACAGATTGCTGTGCAAGTGAAGGACAGTTTGTCTGGTACAACAAAGATTGTTTAGGTAATTGCCACATACTGAAATTGCCCTAGGTAGTTTTGTGCAAATGAGAGTGCCTATATTTTTTATATTTTAATTTCAAAAGCTATTCCTTATCTTTTTATTTCAAAGTGGCATCATTGACAGATCTCATTGAAATAGTCTTGCCGCCCCTCTCCTGCTGGCAAACTGAAAATCATTTGCAAAAAGTGGCTTCTCTTAGAAACAAAAAGTGACAAAGATCTCTAAAAGCAAAACAAAACACAGGATTTGTTGTGTTTACACAGTTCTATAAGCAGAAGGAGCAGGATTTAAATCACTCAGTATTTTGTAACTTAAACAAAAGAGAAAGTGGGTTTCTGACAATAAAAAAGATGTCCCAACACCAAATCAGTATTGCCTGCAGTCTTCTCAACCCACATTTGCTGAATAGGGGAGCAGGTACTGTTGCTGAAGAACTGTAGCAATTGTTTTGTGTTGCCTTTTTTATCTGAGTTCTATACATATTTAGAGAAAAAATCATCACTGTTTTTTATTTTTTTATTTGAATTGATCGAGGATATTTACATAAATTGCAATCTTATTCATAACTACTTATGCATGAGTCCCTTTCAGCTAAATGAGGCTTGTTTGAATAGATGTATGTAAGATTCTGAAGCATAATCATGGCAAATATTGGAGCTATGAAAATTCCTATGGAATCAGCATGGAAAAGCAATGCTGTAGCATAGCTGCCATAATATGTATAGCCATAAAAAGTGAACTTGTGCACTGTTGTATCTTATGCAGTGCATGTCATTGGGAGGATTAAAACAGAGTGGGTGGGGTGGGTGAACATTAAGTAAGTACATATATTATTACTAGGAAGCCCCCAAATTGTCATTTTAGTATATCTTCAGAAATATGTTTGTGCAGTTCATGGTTGGAGACTAACATATCAGCTTTGGAACTGGACTTCTCATCATAAGCTGCAGAAACTCATTTCTCCTCTCTCCTTACTATCTAATTCAGCATATTCTGTTTGGTGCTCTATCCTTCAAGGTCATAGTCTGACAAGAGCTAATTGATTCTTCTCTGTGCTGGAGTCTGGGAGAGAGGCAATCCTAGTAATTGTCTCCACTGCATTAGTCTCAAGAACCTGTCTACCTTTTAGTACCATATACTTTGTATGCTATCACTATAAAAATAATCCCTTTTCTTCCCCATGCCTTCTCATTTTAAATTAAATGCCACCCCTATTCTGCCTGAAATAGGAAAAGCAATGCAGCATTTTTATGCATTCATAGACATGGAAAAAGTATATATGTTAGTATATGAATGTTGATAACAGTGTTTACACAGATGCCCTCGAGGTACACAACTTTTAACATTACCTGTAATCTTTCTGGGGGGAAAATGTGTTAGTTTCATGAATACTGATGCTCAGGTGAAATTGTATATTATCTCCACAACCTTTCAGAAGCACCTCAACTAGTTTAATGACTGTGTTTAGAGTATTCCCATCATTTTTGTAATAATAGCAATTTTGTATTGCATTTTAAACTTTTTTTCTGAAACTATTTTAAAGTGGCATAATTGGCAGATCTCATTAAAATAGTGTTGCCACATTTCTTCTGCTAGCAGACTGAATATAATTTGCAAAAAGTGGCTTCTCTTCGAAACAGAAAATGACAAAGGACTATAAAAGCTCTTTATTTGAATGTCTGGCTTCTAACAACTGTACTTCTTATTCCCTTCCTGGTTCTACCTGCTATATTTCTAATCTTCTTTGTTTCTTCATTTGCTGCATAGCTCTCAAAATGTATGGGGCAATGCTACACAGGCATTCTTAATCTAGTGCCTTCATGTCACTGAAATTCATCAGTGGCAGTAGCTCTTCTTGAGAGTATCCTTGATACTCGGTCAGTAGAAGGACATAACCTTTTTAACTCCTGTCTCCAGTGACATTGACCTGAATGTCAAAGAAAGCCTAGCTAAATCTAAGCTTGCAGGAAATTAAGAACCAAATGTAGTTTGAAGAATGATTTTAGACACACACATAGAACTTCCTAGAAAAGGTGAGAAACACATTTAATAAAACAGACAGACATTTTACCATGAAGGAGAAAAACCAAGTTGAATTAGACTGATGAATGGAACTTTAGAAGTAGTGAGTGTGCAGCTAGTATCTTGTGTCCATAGACCACTAACCAAGTAGGTGTGGAATGTGTTATACTTTATTCATTTAATCATTGTGTACCCAATACAAAATAATGAGTGGAGATATTTGGGCCGGGTGTAATAGTATATAATGTAAATATGGTGATATAATTTTCCCCTTTTGTGTTCTCTTTCTCTAGTAATGCAGATGACTTGATTACTATACCACTGCAAGTTATAAGTGCTAATGGAATCTCCAGCTGTAAACTTACCTCCTTCTGTATTGTCCCTCAGTTAGAAAAACAATAATCACCCCCACCCCCACCCCTGGACTTGTTACCCATTGTGCTGTGTAGACTCTTTAAAAATATGTATTTATTCTTAAATTCATAATCACTTCTGGTTTGCTTTCTTTCAGTCAAGGCTACTGTTGTAATTCACCTTTGTTCAAGAGTCAAAAGTCAAGCCCATACAAAGTTGTGATCCACCAAGCAGAACACAGCTTTCCAGCCATGTAATGTGGCACACAGGATGCCCCAGGGCCCACTTTTACAGACTTAGACAAGAAACCCATCAAAAAAGAAAAACAGCACCAGGGTCCTAGGTGGGTGCCCACACATGGCACATGGACTGTGTTTAGTTTTCTGATTCACATATTGACCTAGTTCATAATAGTGCTGTGGTGAACAAGCCACAGTGGCTCATTAACCCTGCCCTACATGCCATTCAGGTGCTGGCTGGATTTCCCTAATTACTTTTGCTGGACAGCTTGCTGTGTCGTAAACCCAAGTGACATGGTTTGATTGTGGAAGCAGCAAGCATCAAATCCGTGGGCTATTGCTGGGTTGTGTGAAGGCTCCTCTCCACAAACAAGCTGTGCCACCCAGGTTCAGATGACATGGCAGGTTGTACCAGCAGAAGTAATTAGGGAAATCTAGCCAGCCTGTATGGCAGGGAAAATAACAACATGGGCTGATTTTGCTTATTTCAGTTGAGCAAACCACCCCATTGTATAGACCTATTTAAAAACAAAAAGCCATGTTTCTTACTATAAATTATGAATTGATTTTGGTGATGCCATATTTGATGTTTGTGCATAACAGATATGACCAAGCATTTTTTTCTATGCAGTCATTCTTTTGCAAGGGAAAAAATCAGTCTTCCCAAGCTCCTGTCAACAAAGCAAAATGTTACCCATACCCTATGGTTCGAGTTGCCTTGTAGTTGTGTGTTTGTTCAGTATGCAGCTAGTCTGATATAAATGGAACCTTTTATGTTTTGATCATTTCAGTCTTCCTAATGGTAATGCAATAGATTTTGCTGCAGAAACCTAACTCTGAATCAATATTGTTGCAGTGAAACAGCTGGTTCAGCAATGGAGCATTTGTATATATAGAACACAAGACAGAAGTATGCAGGTTCCTGAAGGCCGTGGTCAGTTTGGGGTAACAGAATACAATCAAATTGGGAAAAGCAGGCCTCAGGAACACCTCACTGGTGGATCAGATAGTGGTGGGTCTGGAGTTGGGGACTGACCGAGTTCTTCACAAGTGGTTAATCATTGGGGTCTCCATTGAAAGGTGGTGCAATGGGTTCCAGGATCCAAGACTAACAATGGCACCAGGAATTTTGACCAGAAACAGGACATCTGCTTGGAATGTGATAAATTTTAGTGTAATTCCCTGTTAATGGCTTTCTGAGTCACCTTCTGCAAAATGAATGGGGCACTGCATGCTGTGCTGTTTGGAATAATGAGTATCTATTTCATTTTCTCCAGTAGTATTTAGTTTCTCCAGTAATATTTTTCTTGTACTTGTGGATTATTACATCTAATAGGAATGGGATTTCCAGCTACATCCAGAACATTGTAAATGTATCCTTCAGAGTAGGAATGGTACAAGTCTTTATTTAGTTGCTATTTGTACTATTTCTATACCACTAATTATTAAAAATCACTAAAGTGTTTCCATTTAAATAGTAAAATTACAATTTAAATATTATTTAAAATACAGTTGAATTAATAATACCAAACAGTACTGGGGCACTAAAATGAAAGAGCATGGATAATTACTGATAGCCAGGGAAAACCTGAGTTTACAGGTGCTTAAAAGATGCCAAACTGTCTGGCTCCCAAACTTCATGAGGGAGTTTTTTTCCACAGGGTGGGTGCCACCACTGAGAAAACTCATCAACAAATGATTACATGACAACATTTCAGTAATTTTGGAATGACCAGCAAGACCTCTTCTGGTTATTTTCATGATGTGCTCTGTGTGTGTGTGTGTGTGTGTGTGTGTGTGTGTGTGTGTGTAATAAGAAGGCATTCTTCTAAATATCATGGTCCTAAGTTGTTTATAGCTTTATATGACAACAGCAAGAAGGAAGTGGTAATTAGATTGCTCTTGAAGAAGTCTAATCTGCTGGAAGCAGAAGAGTTGACAAATATAAGCCAGTTGTAAACTTCCCCTTGTGCACTCAGTGAAGAGCTCTCTCAGGTTACTACCAGCCAACTTCCAGCATTGTTGAATGAAAATATCTAGATCCATTTCAGTTGGTCTTCAGGCCTGGTTTTGAAATGTAAACTGCCCTGTCACCTGGTGGGATGACCTTTGCCAAGAAATGCAACCCTGTTGGTTCTCTTGGATGTCTTGGTGACCTTTCATACAATTGACCATAATATTGTTCTAGATACAGTATCTAGGTTAGATGCTGGAGGTACTGTGGTAATTCTACTCCTACTTGAATGGCTGGTTTCAGGAGGTAGGGTCAGTTTCTTGATAGTTATGTTATGGGATTTCACCGTGCTCTTTTATCCCCGTGTTCGTCAACATCTACATGAAACTGATGAGTGGTAACAATGAAGTGGTATGAAGTAGAATGAAGTGGTAACATCTATAGAAAGTTTGCCACTATGTCTACATCTGTGTCACTGGTGGTGAAGACAACCCCATCTCTTCTACTAGAATCTGACCATGTTTGCAGAATCAATCTGCTTCTGAAGGAAAGTTTATTGACCTCATTTCAGATGAATTACAGGCAGACATTCATAGTTTATGAATTGATTTACATAAATATGAAAATAATTCAATCACTGAATTAGGCTTTTCGTACCAATCCCATAGCATCTCAAGTTTTGCCCACTCCGTCTCACCATTCTCCATACTGATCACCACTGAACTAGCATTAAAAGACCTTTTCAGGCATACCTGACTCAGTCTTGTTCACCATCTGTTTATAGATAGTTCCATTCCCCATCAATTCTCTAGCATTTTGGAGGTTGTACACCACTACAGAGGAGTGCTCGAGCTATGCTTACCTTTGTCACTATTACTGTTTCCCTTATGCTCATTGGTACCAAAGCAAGACACAATTGCTGCACTGTTACGTAGGAACACCACTAACCAGCCTCAGCTACTGACTCCAAGACTCCTCTGTTTCTTCCCAAACCTGTAGAAGGAAAGATTCTGATTCTACTGCCCTAGCCATAATAACGTTGTTACTTTATACAGTATTCATGATACTGGTGCCATTACTACATCCCTTATTCTCCTATCTTTGTCAGTACTGATTTCCTCATGACTTACTGTCATAGTGTTAACCTTGGAGATTTGGAAACCATTGGTTCCTCTGGTGTTCTTAAGTTCAAATTCACATTCATCATTGACTCAGCTTCTAATTAAGATACCTTCTACAGTTTCAGAGTATCAGATATGTGATAAAATTTTCCTCTTTCCCTCCATGAAGACTTAGCTGCACTGGCAAGCCATCTCCTCCTTTAACAGCATCCATCTGAAAGGGAGCAGTGGAACCAGGACCCAATAAATCCAAAGTGAGGGGATTTAATGAAGGATTATTCACTGTATCCAAGAAAAATAGGAGGCTCCATCCCTTGCCATTATCTTTGAACCTCTTCATCAGGTCCAGGAAGTTCTGGATAGTGAACATCTTCATCTTGTTCCAGCAAGTAGGTTGGCAGAGTCCTAAACCCATTATTTTTTCCTCGGGGACCATGGCTTTCATCCTGGAGTCTTGTCATTTAGGCTGGCCAAGAGCCTGAGTGTTTTCCAGAAGCCTATGGCTGTCATTGCTGCCAAATCCATCTATGGGGCATTAGGATCTTCTTGTATATTGATGACTAACTACTGGTCACATATTCTCACTGGTTCCACTTCAGCATCATGGTGCACCTCCTGATGCTGTGTCTCAGTATCAACACAGAAAAATTGTGTATGATTCCTTTCCACACACTCCAATGGATTAGGATGGCTCTGAATTCTGTTGCTGGCCAGCCTCATTTACCTAGGGGCAGGTTGGAGACACTTGTCTAACTGGCTTTTCATATCTCTTTAACATGAACTGACATGTTGTTCAGAGCCACCTGGGTCTCATGGCATCCATCCGTTCCTCTGTCTTGTCTGGATGAAACTTCACCTTCGTCTATTCCATTGCTTACAGCAGACATAGATTCAAGAATATCAACAGCTCTCTTGGACTAAGGTTTATGGTTTAAATTGACTTTCTACTAGTGATCAGTAGTTGGTGATTTATAGTATCGTTACTTGGGGTCTGGAAATAAGAATCTACATGATTTTGATGTTTTGCATTGGCGCAATATAGGTATTATTTGTATATGTATGTTTCTTTGCTTTTTGATTGGCATGCTGGTAACACTTCAGTTCAAAAACTCCAACTTCCCCCAGTGGTTTCATATAGATGTTAAATAGCACACCAATATACAGGAGAGGAAAGAACTTCAACAATTAAGAGTCACAAGGTTTGAACTAGAGAGCAAGGAAGAGGAGATCCAGAGAAATCAGTTGAGGGCCTGGTACATGAGTAGCCTGACAATCGAATGGACTATCAGGAACTTTTAAGTTAGAAGCAGAACTGACCCTAGTCTTCCATTACTCTTTTCTGTAGTTAAGAAACATTAAAGGCAACTTTTTTCACGTGATTGGCTGTGGCATACTACTCCCTATATTATCTCTACCTGGTTCCATTGCAGTGCAAACGATGCATTTTAAAACTCTGCTCCAAGTTCATTAATTGCCATCTTTGGCCTTGGCATTTAACCTAGATTCATAATGTCCTAGCACCAGATAAATCTAGTTGCTTCCCCTATCAACAATTCTTAAGTAAATTCTAACATTAGCTTCTGGTTCACCAATCACAAATACAAGAAATCCCCCTTTACTATTCTTTTCCTCTTGTTTCAGTATAGAATCATCCAGTTTCCTGTATATTGTGAAGAGACCTTATACATAATGACAAAGACATAGATTCAGTGACTTAACTTTATTTAAAGGTGACAAAGACCACTCTTTGGAAGGCAAAGCACTTAAGCTTAGAAGTTATAAATCAGTTAACACAAGAGCTAATGGCCCATGGCATAGATTAAGGAAGAAGAGTCTAGAAGCAATTACACAGCCATAGTTAGAGACTTAACTGTTCAGATGACATTATGGGGTTCAAAGCACTTAGGAAATCCAGATTCAGGATACAAAATTGAAAAAATAAGCTTTAGTTCATAATTCACAAAAGGGGTGGAACCCAAAGATCTCCATGACCAGGAGTCCCAAACTGATTCAAATTTAGGCTCAAGAATAGTTGCAGCCAAGCAGAGTCCTATTCTTGTAGTTTATTTTACAGGATTGCTACATGGCAATGGTCCAAGCTGAATTCAGTGCAGGATTTATGAAATAAACAAGCCAACCAACCACCACCACCACTGCCGGCCAGATAGGGACACTCCTAAATCCAGGCCTGATTGCACACGGGCACTTGAAGTGACCCAGGTTCAGAATACAGAGCGATATTCAGCCAGTTAGTGCACCCAACATTGCCAATGGGAGGATTTGGCTAAGGAGTCCTAAGCAGCAGAGAAGTTTCCCCTCCCCTCTACTGAAAAGGGGAACTGTCAGAACCTGCACTGGGAACCAGGTCTAAAATTAAACCAAATTAAGCCTAGATTAGCTGCATCTTACAGCAGACTTTGGTTCAGGGGAGGCAAGACCTACTGGGATGCAACAAATTCCAACAGATGTCCCCTCTATTAGGACCTCTATACACCTCAATGTTAATACTGTACAAAGGCTCAAATCAGGTTAATAGCCTTTTTCGGTAAGATATCAATAACAATCTCCCCCATTTGTAGATCCGTCAAACATATAATTTTAGTGATATATGGCTATAGCTGCATTCCATTATGTGGAAAAAGAGACAGTATTTTAAGAACAACAAGGCAATCAATATGTTAGTGCATAGAGTTTATTTTTTCAATGCTAGTTAAGTGAAAGATGATTTATAAATCCCACTTTCCATCAATAAAAATGAAAGCAGTAGCAGCAAAGCATCTACAGGTTTTTATGAATATTAAAAGGACTAAGGTTAACTATGGACAGTGGCCCTTTTTAAAGCTGTAAAAGCTATATGTGACATCAGATTCAAGTATGAACAATGTTGTAGAAAGAAAATCTGGATGGCCTGGGAAGGTCCCCCTGAGCCAGAAGTGTTCCCATAGCTGCCTCTCCAAGGAGCCACTGTGACTGCTTTTCCAGCCCATGCAACTTTTCAGAGAGCTCGGTGACCTGGCAGAACAGGCAGAGTAGTGGCAGCAATGTAGTGGGTGCGTAGGTGGTGGGTGGGTTTAGGAGGAAGACAGACTGGGTGAACAGAAGAGGGAGATGAATGAAGAGGATGCAGGGACAAGGGAGCGTTTAGCTGATAGTGGGAGTATGAACCCTGAATCTGGTAGAGCGTGCCAAGTCATTTTTCACAAGCAATAAATTATACAATTTAAAAATAATTATAAATTGTATAATTTATAATTTGTAATTTGTATAATAAATTATACAAAGTGTCATGGTAAGTTACTCAAATTGCAGGATCCTTGCATTTTAAATATGTTTTTCTTCTATTACCTGTTCTTTGATTGAAGTATTATTGATTAATTGATTTGATTTATAGCCTGCCTTTTTTTTTCTTTTTAAAGAACTCAGAGCGGTTAACATCATTCTCCTCCTCATGTTCTCAGTCTTGTCCCCCCAAAAGCAACCCTATAAGGGAGGTTGGGCTGAGAACCTGTGACTGTCCCAACATCACCCTGCTGGCTCCATGTATGAGTGGGGACTAAAACCCAGATCACCTGAGTCACAGTCCCACACACTTGACCACTGCACTGTTTTGTCATACAAACAAAGCAACAAAACTAGCTCAGAAGTCAGAAAATGCTATGTGTTGTTTAGTGGATAAACACCTAAAAATCTTGCTGCCCAACCTGTCAATTCAGCAAAATATGTATTTTTCAGTACTTCTGGCCAGGATTGATACAAGGACAACAAAATTGATAATGGGTCAGATCTTCCACATCTCCCAAACTACAGGAGAATAAGTTTTATAAGGAATGTTAGTGTAGTTCTCAAGTTCAATTGCTGTGTCCATAATACGAAAGAGAAGGGCACTTCCAAGATTTAAAGATACTAGAATGTAGCTCTGAAAGGTAATTTGGCTGAATATATAACTGACTTACGATGCTGGAATTCATTGTATCTTCTTGCCTGTGGATATCTGAAAAACTCCATGAATGCTCAGTTTAATTCATCCTGTCACAATTTGACATCCTCTATTTGTGCTGGATTGCACTTCCCAGCATTCACAGTCAGATTGTCTAGTATTAGACACATTTGAAGAGAACCTGGTTGAGGAGAGCTGATCTAATCCACCAAATCTCTTATTTCAGTTAAAGCTAGATTACTTTTCTCTACAAAGCAAAGCTATTTTAGGTCTGTTATCATTGGTGGCATTTTGCATGAAAAGAATCTTTTCTGTCTTCATTAGCTCTGGGCTCTCATTCCTTGCTTGACATACTGCTTCTCCATCTATTACACTACAATTACTGCTATAGCAACCAATGTGAAGTAACTTATGCTGTGTTATAGTATTGTATTCAGTGAAATCCAATTCAACTGCTTAACCTTTAAGTAACTGCCTTTTTTAAAGCCTGCGTTGCATTGGGATTGATACCTGGAAGACATCATGACAAGGAGTTAGTTTGAACAGCATCTAACACAAGTCTTTAGAGCAACCCTAAAAATAACATATTTGCATAAAGTTCACTTGCTTTGAAAAACTTGTTGTGTAGTGAGGAGCCTCAGCTGCTAGCAACTCTAAACTGCTTACTTCATCCTTGAAATAAGGATACTTACATGTCCTCCTCCCAAAGTTAATTGGAATAGTGGAGTCCTCTCTTGTCCTCCCTCCTTTCCTCTCCTAGCAGCTCTTGGCAATTTCCCACAATTTCTGGAACAGAGAGAGAGAGGTGTGTAAAATCTTTAACCTGCTAGCTTGCTCTTCTTTGTCTTTCTGCTATGTGCAAATGTTGAAACAACTTAGTGCCCTGGGGTAACATCTGTCACTTTAGGAAGTCCCAAGGCCAGAAGGAGGTTTGTGAGCTTTTCTTTTGCTTGTTTACTAACACCCTGAAAACATATTTACTCACTGTATTAAATAAGCTATATGGTACCTTTAACACAAGTGTATTTGTTTTTCCCAATCATCTTTGAATCTGAAGTGAGGTGCCTTTGCTAGATGAGACCCCTGGAGCGAACATATAGACAGTGCATAGGTGATCAAACACATATTCAGATGAATACCTGAGGCCTTTCATACACCTGCCACCCTCAGGATACTCATATTTTAAATGTTGTTAATACAATTTGGGGGGGGGGGGTCTTCCACAATAATTTGGAAGTGTGTTGCCATGACTACACCAGAGTAAATATGTGCAATGGACCCCTTTGCTTTGAATTGTCCTTATGCTCTGGCTGATTATGACAGTGTGGCTATTCAGTTTCATCAAAAATACAGTCAATGCAAATTAATCTGATCTGAATCATGTAATTCAGAAAAGAACACACATTCCACTAAGAGATTTCCTACAGAATTGGAAGTGAGGTATCAGTTAACCTTTAAACATGCTACAGTGGGGGACATTTTAAAATACAGCAGTATCTGTATAGTAGAGGGCTTAGAAGGTTATAGTCATGTGCTTTATGATAGATGATGCCCTTTTCTCATGAAAAGGAAAGGTAGATAATTAATGCTAAGGAAGAAGTAAGAATGTAATAGAGGTGCTTAAATAGCTATGACCATGATGTCTGACAGCTCCTGTGCATGCACAACCATATATTACTACTTTTATTAATTGAATGACATGTAGCGCAGTAATGTTGATTTGGTGATTATTGAAATACTGTTGGAATCAAGTACCTGTTAATGCCATCCCTTTCCTCTCACAGTTTTCTCTATTCCTTTTCTCAACCCCACCACATTTTGTTCTGTTTCTGTCCCTCCTCCTGCTGAGTTTGGGAGCAACACCATGCAAAGATACATACCCAGGCACAGGTACCAGTATAATATGGCTGACTGGAAAAGCTTCACATGTGCCTCTGGGAAGGATCCCTACTTTTGCTGTGCTTGGAAGGGCTTTAGCTAACATCTTTCAAAAGATGTCAGCAGGTGAAATTCATAAGGTCTCTGAACCCTACGTTATAGGCACACGTTCTAAAAACCAGTCTACATGAATCATGTAGTAAAACTGTTTCTGGAATGTACTGCTTTGGGATAGCCACCTACAAGTTTGAATGCTCCTTTTTATTTAAATAAAACTCACTGTCTGCAGAAAACTAGTATAGCCTTCTTAAAATGTTCATTTTTCAAGTGTAAGGATCGATATCTGCAAACACTCAGGCATTTTCCCAACAGGAGTCCATCCAAATACAATTTTCACAATTCATACAACATGAAACATAAATTATGTAATTAATTAATTAATGTGTTCAAGGACATGTATGAAATATCAAAGGAGGTTGGAAAAAATAAGATGAAATATCATAGGAAAGGTGTTGACTAAGAATAACAGCCAAAATGAAGGTCAGTCTATTCTCCTTTCCTAATAAAAATAAGGTTATAATGGACCTGTCTTTCATTTGCTAATGAATAAATAGGAAATAATGCAGCTTGGTAGTGTTAACTTAGCACACTATGAGGTTTTGTTACATAGCATAAATTATCTCTTTGGCAGATTTGTGCTTTATTTTTTCAAATGATTCTAGACAAACATGACTCAGAAGCCATCAAATCAGACATATACTGCTTGACATTTTCAGGGAAGGTGAATATGTCTGTCTGGTCCAAAATATAGTTAGTTTTTAAAATTACGCATCATGCCATAATATGGGGACAGCACTTCATAGTTTGTATTTGGGAGGTAATGATAGGAAGAAGGGGAAGCTAGGAGATATACTGCCACTTTTCATTTTTTAGGCGCTAGCCAGGTTAAGAGCAACTCTTGAATTCCGTCACTTTTTTCTCAGGCCTGACTATGTAATCATGTGAGAAAATACCAGGCTGAGTTTTGTGGTAAGATTTATTATGCCCCTGTCAGTAAAGTGCTTCCTTCAACTGAACTTTGGGAAGTGGCCCAGTTTAGAACACTAATGTGCTTCAGTCTGGGGAAAAATAGCATTGGTGATTGAAATGTCACTGCAGAACTAGCCCTTTGAGCTGCATGCTAAATGGTGGTGCAATCCTGGAGAGATTGCTCTGTCCCCCTATTCCACCCCCATGTCTGTGATGCAGCTAGGTTTATCACCAAAATGCATAAAGATAGAGGTTTGTTTGTTTATTGTTCTGGAAGCAGCAGAAAATATATTATGGTGATTACCTTATTGGTAGATCCATATGCTCTTGATGTAATTTTATTGTCATTATCAGCATGTGTAGCTAACCTACCCCCACCCCCAAAAGGGGGAGCAAGACCAGCTGGTTTAAAGCTGACTAGTTAAGCGTTTCACTCTACAGTCATAATCAGAAAAAAACCAAAGTAATACTTCAGCATTTGTCATTTGATGGCTGACTTGTTGGCGTTTTTATGTAATGGATCGTTTGCTAAATAGATTACTTGGGAGAGAATAGGGTTTATTTGCACAGCTATATTTTACACAGTGCTGCTATCATTTTACTGTAACCCCAAAATGGGCCCAGTAACTGTAACTTCTTCAAAGATGTAATTTTGGCCTGTATTTGTATTTGGACAGGAACATTTGAGGCAGCTGAAAGGGTTTGTTTTCTCCAAAATGTCATTTTGTTTTTGACACTTCTAAAGCACATAGTACAAAACTGTTTATTTGGTAAGTGATTTGGAAATCCTCCTATACTTTCTAAAATGATTATTTTTCCTCTGATTATTATGGGATTTACTATTGTGCCCCTGATACACTACTTCTGCAGGAACATACCTCTACCATTCTGTATTAATAATTATGAATGACTGTCTTAATTATGCACTCTTGAAATGAGTGACATAGTATTCATCAGTTGGAGGACTAAATCCTAAACTGGAATTTGTTAAAAGTATTTCCTCCCATCACCTGCAAAAACATCACCTACAAACATCTGTATAGATAGATCTATTCCATCCTGCATGACTTGATTGTCTGGGAGTGAAGCTGGATTAAGTGCACTGTTAAACTAGCTCCACCATGATGATGGTTTCTGGAAACTCCTATGATGCTAGATGCATGTTAGACAGTTCCTGTAACTTTTCCTTAAACTCAAAGCACAGTGATTGCAGCCTAACTACATGATAAGAAATTCTATCAACCATGTCCTTAGCTCTTGATGATTGCCAAATAGTATTTGTTGGCCTGACACAAGAAGCAAAATTAGGCAGATTTGCAAGAATGTGGCTGTTCCCTTGGCATAGAGACACTGTAAGCAAAGGAACTTCGTTTCTGGGCCAGAGAATCTCTCTTAGCTTTGCCCTTGAGCTGTGTCTTCATTGCTTCAAAGCATTAAGAAGCACAGTGCATTGCAGCATTGCTTTCTTCAACATAAACTGATAGACAGCTAGAAGGATTCTTTTATTCCCCTGCCAGTTTGCCTCTTAATCAGAATCATGGATGCCATTGCATCCCATTTCATTTTTTTTTTTCTGCTGTCGTGAGCAAAAACCATCACAAACACTTGCTTCAGCTAGAAATCGAGGATTGATTTGATTAGGACTGTCCTCTGACTCTGTACTCTATTGAAATGCATTTTGAACATTTTGCTAGCCTGCTGCAGAACCTGAGACAATGAAATCACTATGACATTTCTTGTGGGGTTGCCATATGATTCCAGAGGGATAAGGTGTGGAAGCTGCCTCAATGCTGTTTTCATGATCTTGAAATTCAGCAGTGTCATAGACATCGATACAGAGGCTGGGGGCCTGCTGGTGAGCTGGGCCTGGGACCCAGCAGTGATGTAGAGCCCAAGATACCCAGGATTTTCAAGCCTGACTAATTTAGGCCTGGACTGCAGACCTCAAGCCAACTCCAACTAGGAGTCAACATACTCACCTCCAAGGGCCTCACATTCCACTGAGCCAGAAGGTTGATGCATGGAAGGAACTCATGGAGAAGCTGTGGAGTGCTAGGCTTCAGGCCAGATAGCTGTGCTTTTACATTTCTGCATTCTGCAGCAGGGGGTGGGCATAATCAGGCTCAGGAAGCATAAAGGGTTCAGTTGGAACTGGCTCCAATTTGGAACAGGTAGCTGACTCCCTGGACTCTGTCCATGGTCCTGCAAGACTGACTACTGATCTCACATGTTTTCATGAATACTGTTTTTTTCCTAGAATCTTAGCTGAACCCTTCCTGCCCTCGCCTTCTCCACCAGACTGTTTGGGCTATTTCTTACTAGGTAAGACAGCTGCTGAAGCACAGAAATCATATCATAATTTACTAGAATAAGGGACTCTCAAGACATATCTGGTTGCACAATCTCTCTCCCTCTCCCCACTTCATACATTCAGGTTCTTGTCCCCAGTATAAAAGTCAAAATCCATTTGCACAAGAAAGGTCACACATTCTGTCTTTCTGCTGTTCTTGCCAAAATCTAGTATTGATTTGACCAATATATTTTCAGTTCCTTTGCACTCGCCCATCAAAAGCATCACATGCTGAAATAGTCAAACCATATATTCAATCAAGATAACTACTATTTTTATATAACAGGAAAAAGGGAGGATTTATATGTTTCTTTGTTTATATTAAACTTATTTATTAGATTTATATCCTTTTTATTTTTAAAGAACTCAGAGCAGTTTACATCATTCTCCTGCTGCTCCCAATCTTATCCCCACAACAGCCCTATGAGGTAGGCTGGGCTGAGAGTCTGAGTGGCTCAAAGTTACCCAGTTGTCTGCATGGCTGAGCAGGGACTAGAATCCAGATCACCTGAGCCTTGGTCCTGTGCTCCACACCATGCTGGTTTACCCAGGAGGTAATAGATGTAAAATTCTTGGCAGAAATGGTAATAGTATTACCATTAGTATACTATTATACAGCTGGTATAAATTATCCTTGTTCGTCTGTGCCTGTACCAAAGTCAAAAGGAGACTGGCCAAGGCTGAGTGCGCTGCAGTGAAGCTAGCTAGTGCAGATACGTAGGCACAACTGGGTCAGACTGTGCAGCACCAAGGACAGCATCCAGTGCACACTCCCAAGAGATCTGAGCTCAGTTGAGCAGGTAGAACTCTCTCAAGCTATAAAGCCTCACCTTCCTCTTATTTAAGAGCCAGTGAGGACTTAAGGGTGCAGTGCTCTGGGCTGGAGCTTTATAGCCTGTATTTTCTGCTTAGAATTTATGTGCAGAATGCAGGCCCTTGTTCTGGTGGAGAAGTGATGGAACTATGTATTCTGATTTATCGTTTGTGGAGAGTAAACACCTTTGTCTCAGCAGTAGAATAAGGTGTTGAATTCTTTTCCTTTGGATAGATTGAGAAGTACTTTTCCTTGGACTGAAACCAGAGCCTGCTCTCTGGAATCCCCGAGGCATCCAATGACTCACATCTCTGCCCCCACCCCCATCTGCCTTTAAATTAAGTGCCTAGGGTGACTGGATCCTGGGATATGGCAAGATGCTGCTTTGATAGGTAAAGCTTAATGCACATTCAAATAAACATACATATGGAAATGAGGAATAGTTTGTACTTTTGATTGGCCTCAAATGAGTCTTCATATATTAAGAAAACATAGGTTTAGTGTCTCAGTTGTTAGTGCCAGAGTTCAGCAATTCTGTCTTTCCCAGATTGCTGGCTGGGGATCTTTGCAGTTTAGCCAGTGTTTCTAAATATTATACTTGTTCATTCAACCTTTGGAGACCTCTAGATGTATAAGCAGAGGGTGCACTGAATTTGGGGTTGGACTAGATGAACTCTGTGGGACCTCTTCCAAGTCCATGATTCAGTAGTTCTGGATCTTTGAATCAGAGGAATGGGCCTGTTTATTTTTCCACTATCTGTGTTGATTTTCAGGCCATTTTATTTTATTTATTTATTTATTTATTTATTTATTAAAATATTTCTATGCCGCCCCTTGCCGAGGCCTCGGGGCGGCTTACAACATCAAATTTTAATTACCCTGTCACAACTGAGCAGGTTTCTGTCCGGCTTGCTGTCCTTTCTATCTACACTAGACTTAACCTAAGATTGTCGTACTGGCAAATGAGTGTTTGATTGGGCTATATGAACATTTGTCCTAACACAGTGTTACAAGCACTGACATTAAATCACTAGTGGCCAGCCGTTTTGGCAAGTGTGCCACAAGTCAAGGTAAATGTAAGAGAATGCCTGTTCATGTATTCAGCTGTCCCTGCCCAGCTGGTGTGGTTTTTACTGAAGTCTATTAAGCCAGGACAAGGCAGTAACACAATGCAGGAAAGACAGGGTAGAACACAGGACTGACTATGCCATAGCCAAGACTTGAGTACTTTTGCTGCTGTCGCCTCTGCATTCCACAGGCTCCTACTGCTTGTGCCACATCAGGACATTTATGTGTTCAGCCAATGTTGCACGGACATTGTGGCAGCTGCTTGAGCCAACACATGTATTTCAGGTACTGATGTAATATCCTTGTCGTGTCATTTTAGTCCCGTATTTTACAAAGCTTGCATGTTTGTACTAAGCATTTATTTTCTCTTGCAGCAAATACTGTCTCACTCTGTAAACATATCCTGTATCTTGGCTCTATAATCTCTGTGTGCATTAATGCATTATATTTGTAGAATAGTATAGCCACTTTCCTACCCTATCTGTACTTGCTGTTACAATGATAGGGCACCGTTCAGTCAATCTTAAGCAGTTCTAAATACCAGTAATTACACAAGGGAGGTTAAGCACATGTTGAAATCAGTGAAATAACCATGTATATTAACTTGATCTAGATTGTGCATGTAGCCTTTAATATTCTAGGAGCATTAATATTGTGATAGGCTGGGATCATACAGGAAGGAATACATCACTGAATAGCTTTAAAACTATAATGATTTGTTCTCCCTTGAGGGTTGTTACTTGCAGTGTGTATTCACAGGTTAATGCACAACTGATGTAGCCATAGTTGTACATCAGGATGAAGAGCCATTAACAAGCCTTTGGACTATTAAAGTGCCTCTTATTTTCATTCTGTGTTTCCCAGAATAAGTGAAAATTTCTCTGTACGTTAAATCATAACTGTTAAAAATGGCTGAGCAAAGTATGGCCAGGAATACCATTTGCTGACAGATTTTTGATGGTTGCAGCAGTTTGATCTATAAAGAAATTGTTAAAATTGCATAAACTGCCAATAGCATTGCAAAAGCTAGCAGCATTGTAAGCACATCCTGAAACATC
Organism: Varanus komodoensis; assembly: GCF_004798865.1. NCBI lineage: Eukaryota > Metazoa > Chordata > Lepidosauria > Squamata > Varanidae > Varanus > Varanus komodoensis. The sequence continues at coordinate 2,723,280 of NW_025335985.1, read as the reverse complement.
TGGGATAAAGAAAAGTTTTTCTTGCCTTTTAATGCTCTACAATCTTACAGTTTCTAAGATTTTTGAAGGCCCAATGAACATTAACAAGTCTTGGTTCGATATTACCTTCTCTGTGAATTCAACAAAGGGACCTTTTTAAAACTACTTTGTATGAACCAAGCACCTCATCTGCAATATGGGGACATAAGTTGATGATAATATTATTGTTGTGGACATACGGAGAGGAGAATGCTGTGTTTTGAAATCAAATTAATCCTACTTCACATGCCACAGAAAGTGGCATAGAGAATGTGCAAGAGACCTGTGCATTCTTAAACTTCATTTCGCAGTAGTGTGGTAAGAAGTAACATTATGTTTCTCCTTCATTGGGAGATGTGTGAGCACTATCTAGATCTACATAAATTTCATTTTCTATTGTATGAAATCCTTTGTGTAATATTTAGAATTGGGAAAAGAAGCCTGCAGTCACTTGGACTTTTTGATGTTACTGTCTTGTGATGTACAAACCACATCTCAAAAAACTCTGTGTGTGTGTGTGTGTGTGTGTGTGTTAGATTTATATTTCCACTTATATCTCAGTTTTTCCATAGCATGGTCAATGTAGCTAGTAAAATTACCTTTGCATAAAACAGTCAGAATTCAGTACAATCTTAAGTTAATATTTCTTGTCCTGTCTGAATAATAGTATGAGACTATAGTTCTTTACTAATATGCAAATCAGACACACACTCACATGGACCTTGTTGATGAAAACTGTCCTCAGTTCTCATGGATGTTAGCAAGACAGTTGGCGTTTCTGTGAATGTGCCTCTTGATTTATTCATCTCTTTTCACAATGTATTAATGAACACTGGCAAATATCATCTCAGATGGTAATTAAGATTGTTCTTAGGAAATATCTATTTTATCAAAAAATCACTTCTAAGAGATTAATCTAATCTAATCTAATCTACTAATATACCCTATTAGTAGAAGGTCAGTCATTTTAGTATCTCTAGCACATTAATATTAAACAATAAAAGAGGCAATGCCTATAAATACTGTAACTTATCATTAAAGTTCATACTAGCTCTTTCCCCCAAAATCATGCACTTAACTGAAATAGTTCTCTCCCACACACATACACACACAAGATGATTTTTTTTTTCATAGCTACCATCTGCTTTTATTTTTCATCCTCTTTCAAAGAGGCATCGTAAACCCATTAATCTTGTGACTAAGCAACTCTCTATGAACTTCAGGTCATGGATTAATAGTTTGTAATCCTCAGGACTGTTCTTTCTGTTATTATAGAGATAGATATTCAAAGGTGTTTAGTAATCAAGAACAAACAATGAGTTAAATCCAATTTTATGTGAGCGAACTTGCCCTTGGTCTCTTCCCCTACCAGAGCAGATTTTGGGGCTACAGGTAGGAAAACAAATAAATTCTGCCAGCACCTTCCATTCCACTGGTGAATGGTCAGCATCAGATCCAGTCCAGTAATAGCACACCAAGAACTTGGAGCAAAGAACAGTTAACCAATGATCATATCAGTTTAGAGGTACAACCTACACCATTGCATAACTCTCCATTTCCTGACAGAGTGAAGATGGTATGTTCACTAGGAAGTTGGTCTGTTTTAATTTCCACATGACAGAAAATCTGGCATATATTACCTCATTATATTTGTGTTTGGTAGACTCAAGGGGATGGACTTCTTCCACCTGAAAAGCTGAATGCAAGTAGGTCTTAGGAATGACCTTTTGCAGTGGGGAGCAAAGCATTGCACAAATGCCAGGAAACCACAAAATGATTTGCAGGTAGAAGAAAGGTATGTGGCCATCTGGGGAACCCCAGGGGCAAAACTGGGACCCCAGGCAGTCTGGATGAAGCCTGTTTATTTACCCATGTTTTAGAGATATAGATCTCACCTAACTGTGGAGTGAGAGACATTTAACTATCAGAGGTCCATCAAAAATGATCACAGAATTTTACTAGGTATCATAAACTAAAATTAAGTAATTCTATATTCTACAAATAATTCTAACATTAAATAATTATCTTCTACATAAATCACAGTTCCTATTCAGTCTCAGGCAAAACGAATTCCTGAAAGATGGTGTATTGGCAGGGAAATAAAATTGACTCAGCAAATTTGTGTTTACTTATCTTTATGTTCTTTATTTATTTATAGGAATTAATAACTTATTGTCTTAGGCACCTAAGACAACGTCTAATGCTCTTTTTTAACAAATCAATTTGTCTGTCATTATCATGAGAAAATCTTCAGGAAAAAGCAAGCACAAATCAGCAGGAGAAACCTAACAATACAATGAAGTGATTGCTGTTTTGTTGAGAGATAAAGGAGGGAAGGAAACTGTTATCTCTTTCTTTGGCAGATCTCTACAGAGCCTTTCCAAACAATTGTACTTGTCAGGCAAGCAGGCTCTACAAATCTAACACTTTCAGCCTGTTCACAGAAATCTTTGTGAACAGCAACCTTTAAATTTGAATTAAGTCATAAAGAGAGCTTAAATTGGAAGTAGATGCAGAGAATCCCAATTTTCAAAAGTAAAAATGAGATGGCAGGTTTAATCTGATTTTGAGCAGTCAGTATCTGCCAAAAAACTTCCAAGGTTTACAGTGTACAGCTTTGTGCCTTGGGTTGCTACATGCCATAGGGCACTCCCAACACTTCTTTACATCCCTCCTCCTTTCACTTAATTCATAACTATCCAGAAACGTGCACATGATTGGAAAATTAAGCATGTCAATGAAAAATTAGATAAGCATAGATACCCGTATATTATATCGATTTGCTTAAATTACAGTGCAGAATTTCTAAACTTCTTCACTGTTGAATTCATCAGGCTACTTAATCTCATTGTAATGTGGTAAAGACAATATGTTGTTGACATAGTTGGGAGGCACCTTGCAATTTAAAGAGGCATATAGATAGGCTGAAAGTTAGCGACTGGCTCAAACTGGTTGTAAGCCGCCCCGAGGCCTTGGCAAGGGGCGGCATAGAAATGTTTTAATAAATAAATACATAAATAAATAAATAAATAAATAAAACTCACCCAGTGATATGCATGGCCACGTATGGATTTGAACTCACATTTTCCAAATCACAGCCATTCACTGTAACCACAAAGATGCACTGGCTTTTTGTCTTTTTCATGAGAAAGTAAGAATTTTCCCTGAGCATTAACAGAAGAGATGACAAATGTGGCATCTTCTTCATAGCATTATGAGGGGACTAGGCTGGGGCTAGTCACTGTCAGGGAAACTATTGCCAGCAATGCTTCTTAATATTCCCCAAATACTATCTTCAGAGGCCATGTGTTCACAATAAAAATTGCTTGGATTTACCAATGTCATATTTTTGCTGTGATAGATATACATTACCAAAAGTGTGATTTTGCAGCCACTGTCTTGTATGTCTGCTGATGGTCAGTAGACTGTATGCAAGATAAGGTTAAAATTTTGCCTTTAGAAGAGCAAAAACTGAAATCCGAAGAGGCACACACTCCTGAGACTCTTCTGATCGATCAGCCTAGCCAAACTGAAAGGTCATTCTTCGTCAGTAGAGCTGCAACACCAAACTCCATTCTGCAATTCGAGATCCATTGCAAAAAATACTGAGGAAATGTATAGTAGACTGTCATAACTTGGAAGCAATACTCTTAAAGCGTAGTTGAGACAAAATGCTAAACTACTGTTTAATGTTGCATGCATCCTACCCTCATCTCATCTCCCATTCTGGTTTGGCCACATGGAGGAGATTTGAGGCATCTGCGTTGTTCTTGAACTTCTCAGATTTCTACAGTACATCCAAAACCAGGGAAATTCTCTTCAGAATAAACTATGGTGAACAAATAAGAAACAATAGCTGGAACTAACTTGACTTCTCCTGATTTCAGATATGATGGAGAACTCTAGTTAGTTTGTGGCCAAAGAAAGCTTCCAATCTCATTTCCATGGCAGAAGGGCAGAGTAGGACAGGTTGTGGGGGTGAGCATAAGCTTCATCCATGTATTGCTAAACTACCATTTGACATTATATCCTGAAAAGCCCAGTCAGAGCAGTTTAAAATGTTGTAGAGGCTATTGTTGAGGGATCCTACTTTCCCAAGGTCAGCTATGGAGTTGGTTCCAGTGGTAGCCTGGAACCTAAACACACTTTGGTTCCAGATTTTGGGATTTAGAATTATTGTTAATATATTATTGGTATAGACTAGGAGGAAAGCCATGGATCAGAGCAGCCTTGCCCGACATGGTACCCTTGAGATACAGTATTTTGGACTGTGGACAAGTACGAGGAATGATGGGAGTTCTTGTGACGGACAGCAGCTAAGAGAAGACACAGCAAAAAGCTTGTATGAATATTTTTTTTCCTTTAAAGACGGTGATCCTTCTGGCTCGGTCACAGAAATTTTCCTTTATTTTTCCTTTGTTGCTTAGTTTGGTTGCTCCAAATTATCTTTAGCTGCTCCAAATTATGTTCCTGGATATATTTTTTCTTATTTCTCACTTTTTGTGCTTTGCAACAGCTGTGTTTAAAATTGCAGTGTTTAAGTAATGCTTCACTAACATTTGTAACAGGAGATAATCACAATTAGATGTTTAAAAAGGTGCAGTAGACCATCTTAATCCCATTGTATACTTGTCACTAGGATACTATCTATGCCTTAGCATTTTGGAAAAAATAGTGATTTGGGACCCAGCATGAACAGAAAGGGGGGAAAGCTATTAATATTTATAGAAAGGAGCCTGAAGAATCCAGTGAGTCAAAAACAGCTTAGTCATGAATGAAATAATCTTGTAGCACACCATTAGCAATGTAATGGACCCTTTTCTTGTACATCTCTATTCCCTTCTATTATGCTGTTTTGGTTTTCTTTATAATGAAAACTGATATACTGCAGAGATACCTATTGCTCGGGGCTTGGAATCTTCTCCTGACAGTTGTCATGGGGAAATAGCAGCTGGTCTTTCCCAGGTGTATACCACTGCCCTATTATACTTGCCGAATAAAATACCATAGGAAGGGAGGCATTTTATTTTCTATTCTTCTCAAATAGGTTTCACAAACACAATGAAGAGTCATAAACGTGTATTAGAAATTGATCTAGGTTTGGCGAAGTGTCTGAAATTCAAAGATAAAAGGTGGAAACTAATCCACCTGTCAAACACAATTCACTGACTTCCACATGTATTGCATAGAACTCCGTAAGTGGAGACACATCCAGTATATTCTAATATATAATCTAAAACTGTTTTAACAACTTTCTCAACAGAATACCAACCTTTCTGTAGTGCGTGAAGAAGTAGTTTTGCTCTGTTCTGAATGACAAAAAAAACTTAGCAAATACCTTTAGGAGAATATACAATGCATCCAATGTTCTCAGAAATATGGAAATAGGAATCACACACACATTTCCCCTTCCTTCACACACCCCCCAAACTAAATATTGGCCTGATTCTCATACTGCCCTCCTGTGTCCCTCAGTTATCCCCTTTTTCTGCAGTTCTCTGTGCTATATCCCACATCATCCAAGAAGATTCCTTAAGTCCCAAAAGTTAGTTTTAGATGCACAGGGGGCTGAGGGGACAGGAGGAAACCACATGGGTCAAGTTGTGCTGGTATAGTCTGCGTGTTTTATTTGAGTATGTTGAGGAGGTATGACGCTACTATTTCCCCTATCAATGCTGGTAGTAGTATCATTTTTTAAAAAAAATCTAGTATTTACATAACAGTTAATAAGTGTATTAACTCAGTAAACCTTACAGCACCCCTGTAAGTTAGGCCAACATTATTGTCCCCATATTGCCAAAGCTAAATTGTAGGGCCGAAACAGAATGATGGCTTGCTCATCACCACCTAGTGAGTTCATAATTGAGGAGCTGCAGGATTTTTGTTTGTCTAAACATGCATAGGGTTGCACTACGTTAGATATTTTAGTTTCACATACAAATGTTGAAAATCAGTTTGTAAGTATAAAATGGGTGGGCAACGTAAGGTCCTCCGGATGTCTTGGCCAACAACTTCCATCATCCCTGACATTGTTTATGTTGACTAGGATTGATGGAAATTATAGGCCAAAACATTGGCAGGGCCACAGTTGCCCATCCCGGTGCAGAAGGATATACAAAAACCTTGTAAGGCAGCAGCGATATGAGCAGCCCTATTCCCTCATTTTAACAGATCCTGGATATAATGTTTTGTAGAGCTTCTATAGTCATGACATGAGGGTTAACTATTTTATTATGAAAACTGGAAATGGAATTTAGTGATGTGAAAATGCAAAAGTAAGGAAACCTGTCTGTGGGTGATTCATTGCCTCAATATTAAGGGTGGGATCTCATTGCAAAACTTTTTCTTCAGATTCTTTTTATTAGCTAGGAGAATGTGAGAGGAGTAATGTTGGCATGTGTGTGGGAGGAGAGGGAGAAATTGTACTACAAATTGACAGATCTAGTCAGGATATATAGGGAGGAGGAGAGAGTGTATGTTCCTATCACTGTGCATCAGACTATTCTCGTTTGTGTGTACATAATGGATATTCAGACTGGCTTGCAATGAGGTTCTGTGGGTTTTCCTAAAGCCTGCATTTTCACAAGAGAATGGCTTGCCTGCCTACAAGAGTAAGATGTATATATTATATGCATTCCCCTATAATTCCTGCCTGGTTTCCTTCACTGTTTCTCCTGCCCCTCACCATGTCTTTTATTTTGGGCATGTCTGCATAATCCTACATGGAAGGAGATTATTATTATAATCACTGCTACTGGTACTACTAGTAGTATTATTTTACTCCCATGTGGCTAATGTAACAGAGGCTTTGGCATCCCTGAGTATCAGCCTTAAATCTTTAGTAATTTTGCCGAGATGCCACTGTTACTGCTCCTCAAAGGCCAGAGTTTTTATGAGCAACATTGGCCTGGCTGATGTAAATCAAAGGAACTTTGTTGTGATTAAGGTGAATGATGAAGGATCTGGCCCTTGGTATTGGCTGCTGACTCACTGCTTACAGCCACACAGCAAGAATGGGTGAATCTGTGATGGGAAATCATAGTGACATCCTATGTACTTCTGCCAATAAATGCTTTAATGAAAAAAGAGCAGAAGGGGAGCAAGAATGAAAAATGAGTCTGCTGCCTTGCTCATCTCTAAATAAATTGTCTTGGGGATAGCGTGCTTTGGGTTTGCCTGCCAGTCTTTCTTTTTTTAAAAGCTTTTGCCAGAAGATGTCTTTTTTTCTAAACATGAAAGCCAAGGCATTTGCAGGGAAGTGAATAGGATAATCACCTACCTCTTTCCTTTGCACATAGTTGTCTTGATTTCAAATTATACTTTATGTGCTGTCTTCATTATTGCCTATCATTGGGAAGCTCATCACATAGGATATGGAAATGTGTTTGTGACTCCTCATATGTCTAAAAAAAGATAAATACTGCATTATTAATTATTGCCTCTCTATTTTGTATACTATTCTGCCAGTGTTATCATATTTATCCTTAGAATAACAATGTGAGAGAATATTCAAAACCCATAAGTCCAACAATTCCTAAAGTCTCAAGATTGGTTGCAAAAAAGGGCATTGAAAAGCTACTTCAGCTTTTCCTTCTGCTTCTTCTGTTGAAGACTAGCATTAGATCATGCTGATCTAAAATGTAAGAAAATAAGGTGACAATCATGGAGCTGGAATTTTTTCAAAACAAATGTGCAGAACCTTGCAGTAAAATGGAAAATTTCTTGATAAGCATGAGAACAGACTTTTACTTTTTTACTAAATTTGGCCCTTAGTCATTCAAAACAGTTCTAATATTGATTCTTCTCCTGTGAACTTGCATCCATTTTTGTGTTGGGAGTGTTAATAAAGATCAGTTAGGTAAAGCTTTAGGTGTTCTAAGGAGGCTTTGCTGTGTGAGGCATGCATATTGAACTTTATTGGCTTAAGGAAAATAACATTGTTCTAAAGTGGCAGCACATGCAAGTTGGTATTAGGGGTCAGTGGAGAATAGGAATACTTCCCAGTTATGAGCAGTGGCTTTTAAGCTGCATACAAAATCAAGAAACAAAAATATGCTACAGAGCTGCTACCGTACTTCTAGGTCTCATGCGGCGAAGGGTGGGTGCCAATTTTGTCAAGAGTTTTGCAGTTTGGTGCTAGCAGTATACTGATGACAATCAACTTTTACTTTCACTTTCCCTTTCCATCTAAATCCGAGGAAATTGTTCTACATCTAAATTAGTGTCTAAAACTGGTAATGGACTGAGTGAGGACAAACAAATCAAAGCTGAATCCAGACAGGAGAAAAGTGTTATGGGTCAGATGAAAGGCATATCAGAGGATGGTGTTTAATTCGTGTTGAATGAAATTACACATACCTTGAAGACAGAGGTTCACAGCTTGAATGTACCCTTGGAGTCAGCTGTGGGCCTGGATACCCAGGTTTTGATTGCAGCTAGCAACATATTTCCATAGGAAGAAGTTTTGTGCTAAGTGTGCCCTTTCCTAGAGATATCCAATCAGGCCACAGTGATGCATGCCTTAGCTGTATAATATTTGAATGAGTGTAATGTGATTTGTGTAGATTGCCTTTAAGAATTGCTCAGAAACTTCAGCTGGTCCAGAATGCTACAGGCAAGCAATTAACCAAGGGTAGCTATAGGAAGCAAGTGACTTCCTTGTCATAACAATTTCACTGGTTGCCAGTCTGTGTCTAGGTACATTTCAAAGGGTATATTATCTAATATAATACAGATATACCATCTATATTATAGTAGCTAGATAAGAGAGAATATAGATAAAGCTCTGTATTGTAGACACACATGCACTGTAGGGTTTTATAGGACAGACTTTTTAAAGTACTTCATGCACACATACAGCCCTGCTCAGGTTTTTAGATCCTTGGAGAGGCCCTTCTGTCTGTCTCAGCACCATCAAAGTGGTGTAATATAATATGAAAAAGCTCTGAAGCAAACTGCAAATATTATACAAGCAAAACCTGTTTAGTTAGACAATATGATAAGAAAATAACTTACTTGCTAAAGGACTGAAATAAACACCAAAAGACTAAGACTAGTTGATATAATTCTGAGGGGGAAAAAATAAAAACTAGGGAGCACAGCAAGCATGAGAAAACATTTCAGGGTGTTGAAACTGAAAGCTGCTATGACAAATTTTGTTAAGTTGGTTCTAGACAGCTGGGCCTCTAATTCTGCTTCTAAAACTCAATGACAGGAAGAGCTTGTTTGCAATACATTTATATCATTGGCAAGCTGCAGCTGTAGAAAAAGCTGTTTTGCTGCTTTGGGCCCCTGTTGCTTCCCATGAGCGTTATGTTGAGGCTAAAAGGGGAGCAGCCTCCACTTGGCAGAAAGTAAAGCTAGTAACCAGACAGCAACGCGGATGTGAGGTGGTGAAAAATGGCCATGTGAAGTGAGATTTTATATTAATTGTCAATAATGTATTAATTTGATTCCAAATACATCTAGAGAAGTGCTTCTAAACTCTGCAAACAAAAACTGGCTGACTTTTAGCCTTAATGGAAAGCTGCTTTGTCATTCTTTGCACTTAGAAACTTACTGTCCAAAGCTGCCTCCTCTGCCCTGGTGTTCTGACACTCCAGTCTTTAATACAGCATGTCCCAGATGTCTTCCAGAAAAGAAATACTGCAGCCAAAATAAGCAAGATGGTATCTTGAATACACACAGGGACCTGATGTTACAGAAAACATCTGTACAGTCAGTCAGTTGCTTGAGGAAACATGAATGAACACACAGTTTGTAAAACAACTTTTTATCCAGTGTCCTTTATGATGCTATCTTTCACTTAATAGATTCTTGTAAACTATTCCATATATTAGACTTTTCTCAAACCAATAGCCTTTTAATCACTGGAAGAGGCTTATTTTCTTTTTATTAGTTGCAAAAGTTCAGTGCAATATAAATAGCCTCTGTTTTGTCTAGATGTTTGAAAATTGTATCAAACATATGCAAGTATTCCATATCTCCATCACAATTGTGTCCTAGATATTAGTTTGCCTGTTGGTTTCAGGCAGTCCATAAAGATCCAGTGACGATCATTTGAATCTTCTAGATAATTTTAAGGACCTAAATCTGGATATGCACACATTTTAATGAATAACTTAAAAAAAACCTCCCCATTAATAAAATGAAGCCCTTAGATTTTGCAAGCGAATTTTCTTTTGATTGAAAACCTAAACATTCTTCCAAAGGCATTATTGCAGAAGAAAGCCTAGGACATTCCCTTTGAATTATCAAATTTAGACCCTGGTGTACTCCTGTATGTGCTAGATGTGCTTATTCCTGAAAAGGAAGATCTGGTTACACACACTTTAGTTACATTATGATTAGATAGTGCAATGCACTGTGTATGAGCCTGCTCTGAAAATGGTTCAGAAAGTTCAACTGGTCCAGAATAATGTTGTTGTTGGTCGCGAAGTCGTGTCCGACCCATCACGACCCCATGGACAACAATCCTGCAGGCCTTCCTGTCTTCCACCATCTCCCGGAGTCCACCTAAGCTCACACCAACTGCTTCAGTGACTCCATCCAGCCACCTCATCCTCTGCCATCCCCTTCTTTTGCCATCTATTGTTCCCAGCATTAGACTCTTCTCCAGGGAGTCCTTCCTTCTCATTAGGTGGCCAAAGTATTTGAGTTTCATCTTCAGCATCTGGCCTTCTAAAGAGCAGTCATGGTTGATCTCCTCTAGGACTGACCAGTTTGATCACCTTGCGGTCCAAGGAACTCGCAGGAGTCTCCTCCAGCACCACAATTCAAAGGCCTCAATCCTTTGACGCTCAGCCTTTCTTATGATCCAGCTTTCACAGCCATACATTGCAACTGGGAAAACCATAGCCTTGACTATACACACTTTTGTCGGCAGGGTGATGTCTCTGCTTTTTAGTATGCTGTCTAGATTTGCCATAGCTTTCCTCCCCAGGAGCACACGTCTTTTAATAGGACCACATAATTCCCTTAATTCAGCAGCTTCAGTAACTCCCAATTTGCTTCCTTCTCCAATTCAAATACTGATTGTGAATTTTGAGACACTAACAAAGCAATCCAGTGTGTTAGGACCTTGGTTTCCTCCTTTACCCTTTCAAAAATACAGACTGTTTTTTGGGGAAAGCTTTTTCTTTTCCAGTATATATCCAGCAAAGCATATTCAGGAAAAGAAGAGTCTTTGATCATGTACAGAGTAGTTTGTTGAAACTACTCTAGAAACAACCTCTGAGAACCCTCCTTTTGACTACCTCTGGGAGGGTGCCTCTGGAGATGGGCCAGCCTCTAAACTGCACACTGCCCCTCTAGTTGTCTAGTGAACACGTCATGGAGTCAAGGATCACACCAGGTTTGTCTGGCTCCTGTTCCACACTCTGTGCAGATAGTGGCTATTCCCAGGGTCTACCTGAACACCTGCAGAGGGTGGCCTTGACATAAACCCTGCTGGCTCTTCCATCTCAAAATCTGAAGGCCCCATTCCCAGGGCTCCCTCCCTCCTGAAGAGTTTTAGACTCCCTGGCCTTGAAACACACTTCAAGAACAAACACTTCTTTCAATCCCATCATGCTTGTTTTGACGGAAAAAAGTTCCTACAGCATGGCTGGCTCGGGTATGCTGAGGGTTGGAGGACATTTTTCTGTCTCAGTATAGATAGGATTATGATCTGGACTTGAAGCAGCTTCTCCCACATTCCCTGTGTTCCTCTGTTCATTAAGATCCTCTGGAGAGACTTTGCAATTCATCTGCATGTGACTTACTTTGGTTGAGACTCAGAAGATGGCTTTCTTTATGGCTCTGCCCTCTGTTGTGACATGACCTTTTTTCCCATGGCAGACTTTGACCTACTGACCTCCTAAGCAAGAATGAGGGGTCTTTTTTCAATCCAAGAGCTGTATTTCAATCTGGTATAGACAGTAGCTGACAAACCAAAGGCTAGTGGGCAAAGCTCATAGTGATTTTTACTAATCTTAAGCCTACTTAGAAGTGAGCAGCACAAGCTGTTTGTCTACTCAGAAGGACAGAATCACTTTGTATTTTCAGATAGTATCCTAAATACCAAGCCTCTGCATGCCTACTCACAAAAAAACAGAACAAACCTTTGCATGTCTGCACCTAGGTAAACAGGACTATTTGGCAGCATGTTTAAAATAGCATCTAAGATACCAAGCAGCTACCCTTCTACTGAGAAGTAAGCAGGACAACTTCCGTTGGACAAACTTCAGGAAGAAGCAGGACTGGATCACTCAGTAGCTTCCTCCTCTGGCTCCAACTCTTCTCCCTTGCAAGGAAAAACTCCAGTTAGCAACTGACCAGAAATACGAGCAGTTCTGCATTGAGAAGGTGAGCTGTTTTCAATGTCCAGTAGGGAAAATCATTCCTAAAACCTGCCCCCCTAAACACTGGGGTAGCAGGGGCATATCAAAGGGAAGAGATGAGGGTTTTTAAAGAGCTATGCCCTCTGGCATACACTTCGCAGACTGGAGTAGGCCCACAGGTCAGAAGTTGCCTACTTCTGTCCTAAAGTTTTGATCCCCCTGATATCTTTTCATTTTGTTATTTATCACTGACTAATATATCGCTGTGTTTTTGTTTTGCTTTTGTTGTAATTTACCTCAGGCATTTTGAATAGAAAGCCAAGGTGAAATATTACTAGTATTTGTTCATTTCTCCCCAGTGTAGTTCTTTCTGCTCCTTGCTTCAAAAAGCCTGAATTACATTAATTCAGAATTGTATTCTCACAGTGACCAACCTCAGTGACCACAGTGGGACATGAGCAGGACATGAAGTGGGGAAGAACTGTGGCTTAGTGATATAGCACATACTTAGCAAGCACAAAGTCCCAAATTCAATCTAGAGCTGACTAGATTTATCCATTCCATTTTTATGTTCACACAATGGCAACAGGATCCTGCAAGCAGCGGTCCCTTGCTGCCCAAGTTCTCCAGCAACTGGTATACATAGGTTTACTGCCTGTTGACAGTAATGGAGGTAGCACATAGGCAGCAAATCTAGTAGCCACTGTTAGCTTCCTCCTTCACGAATTAGTCCAAGCCCCTTTTAAAGGCATCCAAACCAGTAGCTGTCACTACATCTCATGGAAGTGAATTCCATAGTTTAGCCATTTTACAAATGTATTTTAAATGCTTTTGCCCAATTACGTGACAGACAAGCTGAGTCTTGAGGCAAATACATGGTTAAGGAAGGAGCTATAGCAACTGAAAAGAAGCGAGAATGACAAAAGCAGAACAGATAATTTAGTGAGTGCCTTCTGGGAAAATTAGTCTTTACAGTTCCTTAAAATACTTCTGTTCTCAAATAATAGTTCAAAGGAAAAATAATACACCCACTAGCTATGGATAAAATTAATGTCTGAGTAAGTATTAAAGACATGTTTCACTTTTGACAAGCTTCTTGATTCAGCCCTAATGATAGTTTTATAGACAGAATAAAATATGGGTGGGCCTATATTAGGTTAGTGCTGCCATGCATACTTCTGTTAAAGAATTGTCACCATGTAGTGAGCACTGATTGAATCTGCTAAGCATTTTGTACAGTTAAAATGATTAGCCCAAATACTATTTTTGCCTTTAAGCATTTTTTACTGTTACCTAATTTAAAATATGAGGTGACTTACGTGTGTCACAGATTTAAAAGTGCAATAAAAGGGGCAAGTAAAATTTAAAGCCATAACTCATTCAAAGAACTTTGGCCTACTGCGTGACCTGTGTAGCCTCCACTTTAACTTAAAGGATGTAAACCTGGCAGTGTTCCTTTGATATTGTCCAGTACCATATGCAAAATGGTAAATAGTTTATGCAGCTCCTCTCTTCCCATTCACTCAGACATCTAAAATTACATTCCTGAAATGAAAAAGTACTTTAGTTTTGCTTGTTGCATTCTTTAGAGCATAAAGTAATTGTCATAAAATGTCCTTATATTTTTTGTAACAGATGAATATTGCACATGCATCCTAATCCTACCCTTATCAGATACTCTGGAATTTAATAGATCTTACTTTCCAGTGTTTCTACGATGGCCAGTTGCAGCTTTTGTAGAATTTTCAGAGGTATTCTGTTACGAAGGATTCTCAAGCATATTTGTACACATAGGATGCAGAGAAGATAAGCTACAATATTTTTAAGTATTAAATTTTCAATGAAAATATGCATATAAATGGAGTATGACATCAAGCCTAGGCTCATATCAGACTTCCTCTCCGTTTTTGTTGGGGCATTTTCAGCTTTGCCATGTCTGGCTTGAAACCCATTTATATATTTATGCCCTGCCTTTTTTCCTTTCAAGGAATTCAAGCTAACTTACATAACTCTCCTCCTTCTCTCAGTCTTATCCTCATAGCAACAACCCTGTGAGGTGGGTTGGGCTGAGGGTCTGTGACTAGCCCAAAGTCACCCAGTGAGCTCCATGGCTGAATGGGGCTGAAAACCAAGATTGCCTGGGTCCCACTCTACCACCTGCATAAATAATGCATCTCAAAAGTATTACAAAGAAATGGTGCTCAATCACAGGCTTGTTAACTGGGATGAGGCAAGGTTCATTTTGTTCACTATTAAACAGCTTCCAGAGGGAACTTCCACAGGCACTTTGAAGTAGATGAATGGCACCAAAGGAAGTTTTACACAGGCTGTCTGCTACAGTTCTCTGCTTGTCATGTATCTGATCCAAAGGTTTGTGTAGGAGCTGCCTTTATAGTTTCTCCTTTCCCTTTAGTTTTCATATTAAATCTGAATCCGTGTAACTGTGAGAACTTTGAACAGGTCTTTTGCACTGCTTTCCAATGGAATTGCCTTCGGATACTCTCATGAACTGTTACCATGGAGATTGGGAGGCTGTCATATTTTTTAGCATTATAACTTTGTTGTCAGGGCAAATGAAACCAGCCCAAATGTATCTGTCAAATAAACTTATATTGACTTGGTGTGCACATAATGGCAAATTGTGTGTTAATTAATACAATATGTGCTGGGTACACATGAGAACAAGCTGGTGTGCTGTCTCCAGTGTGCCTCTACTTTATGTAGAGGAGCAAGCTACAATGGTGTCATACATTAGTTGTGAATCTGACATGTGAACCCACACTACTAGATAACACAGATGTTAACAGTGCAACAAACCCTATGGACTGTTCAACAACCCAATCGTCTGGTCTTGCATATTTTGCTCCCAACCTGAGAACAGGGTGTGGGATCTACAGACAGTGGGAATGAGGAGAATGCCAGAAACCACGCACCCTCTTTCACACCTGCTTGAGCCTGGCAAATTGTGGGTTAATTAAACTACACTTTGCTATTATATGTGAACCAGTGATACATTTCTTTTTTTAATAGGAAAAATGTTATTCATCAAATCTAATAGAATGTGCTTTACCATCTGTGTACAACCTAAGCTACTATCAAAAAGCTTTTGTTAATACCCTGAAAATAGAAGACTTTACTTTAAAAACAGTCTATCATTCTTATGGATGCAGAAAGGCATTTTAATAGATGAGAACAAAGATATAAAGATCTTCATACCCTTATTTGAAGTACCAGTCATTATACTGTCCTGTCCTTCCATTTTCCCTGTATGCAATTTGTGTTTTTTCTTATGTGCATTAAGCCATATAAAAGTAACTAGAGATGCTGTTCAGCTGATAGATGAGCCAAAGTATTGGATCTTCTAGGCATGCAGCTATTGCCCTTGAAAAGGTTTCTTTCAACTTTTTTACTTCAAATTCAATATTTTGTAATACTAGCAATAGATGTAGCCAAACTAAAATTATGGCTAATGGGATGGGATACAAATCTAATAAATAAATAAATAAATAAATTTTGCTATTATACTAATATATTCTAAAAATATACCAATATAGAAAAAAGTGGAATTCTACTCTCTCTGTTTTGAAGCCTTGTAGTCTGGGAGATTATTAAATTTATCCTTCAGATTCGTTTTTCTAATTTAATCTGTTGTATTGCTCTATTCTTAGGATGTTTGTATAAATACAAGCATATGTATTTATTTTCAGAAAGTTACTAGAAAGTATTGACAGTTACCCTATATGGTTGAGTGTCTCTTGTTCAACTCTTACTGCAGCAAGTTTGTCCTTTGTTACTCAATTTTTAGCCAAGGTATTACTAGCACTATTGCTTGGCATGACAGAAACTTCCACACTGCTGTACCCTTACCTTTAATTAAGTAGTCATTAAAAATTAAGCACTTTTCACTTCCTACTGTTACGAAAGTGACAATGATGAAGGGGCCCAGCATGCCTACGATGGTGCAGAAATTGAATCATTAAATTAGAGCAGTTGTAAAGACCCCCATCCTGATTAGTTATACATCTTGCTTTGGTTAGTGATTAATGTGATTGCAAGAATCAAGTCTGTCTCTTTTCTCAAAGGAGAGCATTGCCTGAAACGTGAACAAATAATGTGGAAGCAACAACAAAATAAAGCACCAGTGTGTGCCAGGAATACGTTGCCTATTTTGTGTTTCTGGCTGTTGTATATTTTTCTGTGCACAACAAAATGCTCAGAAAGTCACTGCATAAAACTGGATGGTTTGCAGCAGAAACTGCTAGGGTAGAGTTTCGGATAATCTGTACCGAGAAAGCTTTTCACCAAGCTGGTCAGCTTTCTAATTTTATTATTCGTCTGAAGCATGTCTACTGCACTTTTCTTCAAAACAGTCAGAATTGGCATTTTTGAGATGCGTTAATTGCTTACTCACAATAATTCCTATAGAGGTGTCTGTGGCTTCAAAGCTGCAAAATCTTTTAGCTGGTGGCAGCTACTGATCATAATGTCCTCTTACTGTTTTTTAATGTTATTGTTTTAATAATTTCACTTAACATTTTATTATTGTTTTAATCAAGTTTTATGTTGGATTGCAAGCCACCCTGAGGGTCATTTTTCTTGGTAGAAAGGAAGGCACAAATCAAATAAATAAGCAGGCACATCTCCCTTGAGAAAGTTTACCTGTTCATCACTCAGTTGGAATTCCTGCAACCATCTTTTCTGGAATCATTCTGGCTTCTGATTATAACAGTTTAGTTTCTTGACTCATCTCTAAGATGGTCAGTTTCTTGGTAATTTCTCAGTTCTGAGGGCTGCTAGGATGTGCTTACTTGCAGCAGCCAATGGGATGCTTACGCTTCTGCTGATTCTGTACTCTGCCAACTCCTGTCTGCTGTTTGCAGAGCAGAGATTTAGCACTTCTTCAAAAGAGAAAGCACTTTTTTTCTGGGATAGGGCAGGTCAGCGGAGCTCACTTAATGATACCCCACTGTCTTGTCCCAATCCAGAAGATAGCATTTCCACTTATTTTGGGGCTTCCTCTGGAAAGTGTTAAATCTCTTTTACACAAGCGATGAGTCTTGCTTGTGTTACAGAATCAACACAGCCCGCTAGTCTACCACAACAGATGCTGTGGGGCACAAGAAATTGGTGTTCTGATTTATGGCAGAGAACTTCATCCTTTTTTGTATGACTTGTGACCATGTTTCATGGAGAAGGTTTATTTAGTACACAGTTAGAAACCCCTGAGATAACATGCAGAGCTGCTTCACATACTAAGTTTTATACTAAGGTTCCCTTCTCTGAGTAGAAGGGCAGTTTTGGATCCAACCCATTGTCTATTATTGCGCATACAGATTATATGCAGTTTTGTGGCCTAAACCCAATAGAGTTAGACTTGCTTAAGCCCATTGGCATGAGTGGTCTTAAGCATGTCTCTGTCTTCACTGGATTTAGACCTATATGAACAATGAATGTCAAAACTATTGTCTTGCCAAACAATTGGTTTTGTCTTTAAAAAAATAATTCATATTCTGTACCTGATGTTCCTGTATTCCCTTGCTGTCTGCAGTTGATACTGAACAGCATAGCCATCTGCAAATAACTCCTGCAGAGAGGATAACAGCAATACCGGAATCTTTCCCTCTAGAATGAGGATATCAGGAAGGTGAATATGATAAATCAGAAAATCAATGACGGGAAAAGGAAATTAGAGGGTCTTCCTTCACTTAGCATATTCCCTTATGATTCACAACATGAGACTGATTGCTAGAAAATGTTCCTATTAATGACAGATTCACTATAGCTTGTGCAGAATTTCCTTGTCTCGTTGACATCCTTACTCCAGATAAGTGTTAATAAGGACACAAGGATGCAACAAAGATGCTGCTTTTTATATCTCAGCCCAGCTGTTAAACTAAAGAAAATAATATAATACCAGTGGGGCAGCTCTCATACAAAACCTGGAATGAAGAATTTTCTCTCTCATGCTCCCTCCTTCCCTCTCACCACACACACACACGCAGGCATGCACACAAACCACTTCCTTACAAATTATACTGTCAACCAGATTATGAATTTCAAGGACCATGAGTAGCTGACTTTCATCTTTTCATTTTCTTTTTTTTAAACTTGAAATAGTTAGATCAAAGGGATTTTTAAAGTTATTTCCTTGCTGAAAGTTAAACTTTCTCAGAATCTAGGTCATTTAAAGTTTTGCTGTCTCCTGAGTGAATATTTCTGCATGGATTTGTGGAGAGTACAAAGAAAACAGTAGGACTGATTTTTGCACTTAGCATATTAACGATTTGGTGAATAATGCATATTACAAAATCAAAAAGGATGTTATAGAATCTGTAGTCTTCTAAAACAAGAGAAAAATGAGAAAAAGGTACATTTTCAGAAAGGTTTGAGGCTACTGTTATTACCCAAAGGTGTGTAGTTTTTTGTTTTTCTTTTTATAATTGAGTGTTGCATAGATATTATACCAGATAAGTGTTTCCCACATAAATAAACATTTTTCCTTGCCCTTAGATACATTTTATTGTTGGAAGTACCATGGGCCACATCTAGTGATGATCAAGTTTTAAATCTGTGAAGACTGTTGTTAGCATGAGAATGTCATGCATTAAGTTCAAAGCATGCTGTGGGACCTTGCAATGAAGTAATCAAATTGTGTCCAAGATATACATTAAAAATATATATTAGCATAGTTTGGGAATCTGCTTTGGCACAAAAAGGATATGCAAATAAAATCACTAAGGGATTTAAAGTAATAAGAAAAATAAGTTGCAAATAATGAAAATGAATACACAAGAAGCAAATGTCAATAAATATATGAGAGAAAAGCGAAGATAAACATGTGATCCCTAATGTGAAAGGTGAAGCGTTCAGTAAGCAATGCATATTTATGAATGAACATGCAGTAGGAAGAAATTAATTATGAAGCAGAGTGAAAATCTAATGTAGTCTCGCCTTTGTTTTATTGCTTAAGGACCATTATTTATATTACACAACTAGGAGTGAGAGTATATGGCTAAAAGCCCAAATGATAGCTATTTTCAAGCTGCTGTCCGTCCTGTGCAATGCTAGTTGAGCAACAGAGGCTTGTCTGTCTGTCTGTCTTTGTTTCCATTGACTGTTTAACTCAGGGTTAGGGCTTTTCAACTTTTTTAACAGGGGACCAGTTGAAAGGTGCCGGTGGTGGGTGTGGGGGGCGCGTGCACCCACGCTGCAAGGGGAGGGGAGGCAGTGGCAGGCACGTGAAGAGATCGTTTTCCAATTTAATAAAGTTAATAAAGAGGGATAATAAGTCGTGGTCTGGCTTATCCTAGTTTGCTAATCAGCATTCATAATTCTCTAGTTTGGGCATGATGTAAGAGTCAGTGTGGTATAATGGTTAAGAGTCTAGGACTGGCTTCCAGTTTCTGCTCAGCCATGGAGCTCCCTGGGTGACTTTTGAACAGTCACAAACTCTGAGCCCAGCCTACTTCACAGCAGCTCATAAGCTGTGTCCATCCCTCAAATTTTAATTAACCACCTGAACAATTATATGCAAACAGTTTCTATTCTCATTTTGCCCATTGCAAATTGATGTTGGTAGGGAGACCTGGTTTCTCTGTAATTCCATTCATTCATTCATCATTTATTATATTTATATCCAGCATTTTCCTCTTCCAAGGAAATCAAGGTGTCTTATGTAATTCTCATCCTCCTCTCAATCTTATCCTCACAGTTTCTATTCTCATTGGAATAAAGAAAGTAGAACGTGCAGAGTTGGCCAGTGACATGAAATGCTAGCTGTAGGGGTGGTTCTTTCTTATATATCAGACAAGTAGGAAGGCTGTTGTAATTTATTTCACCATTTACTTTGCTCCTTTTAAAAAGTATTATCAGGACTTCCTAGATTTGGAAGTCAAACTAAGAAATCTACTACAGCAAATTAGGATAATGGCAATCTATCTGGGCAGCTTTGAAAGACAAATACATGGATGTTAAGGCTATCAAGAGCCACTAGTCATGATGGCTATATATTACATAAAGTGTCAGAGGCAGCAAGCCTCTTTTATCAGTTGCCCCTGAGAGGGAGGGTGCCATTGCACCTGTATCTTGTCTGTGGGCTTTCCATAGTCACTTGATGCACCACTGTGACAAAAGAATACTAGACTGGACTAGCTAGGACTTTGGTCTGATTGAACATGGACTTTCATATGTGCATTCATCCTGAGACCTCCTTATTACCTAGGCTTGCTCAAGTGATCAGTTACTCTTTATGGTTAAGCTACTGCAATACCATAGCTGTGTGCACATGCAGTGGACCAAGCACATGTTATTTCTTTAAGAAAAGAAAGTCAGTTAAACTTTCACTGAATTTGATGAAGTAAGGGCAAATTGTAAACAGCAACTCGCTTCAAGCTATTTTATTACAACTGAACAGAGCTGACTTCAGGGCTTCCTGGGAACCATAGATCTAGATCAATCATGTACATCTTAATCTCAGCAAAAAAGAGCATGACATTTCACTGACAAAGTCAGTCCAAGTATTGGCATTTCTCTATAAGATCTGAGAACTTTATTGTGCCTTCCTGGTGGGTTTTATAGTTTTAGATAAATTCAACCCAAAGGACAACCCTTAAAATATAGAGAATACTTGCTTGAAAAATGGTGTTGTCCATCAGTCATGAAGATAGCACTGGAAAATTATAAGTGTCTGTTCAGTTACATTCTCTGTAACATCTTATCTTTATGACAGGACAGTAAAATGCTGGTACAGTGTGTGAGGGATGTTGGGAGAGGACACAAACCACTTAATTCTCACTAGTATCCTAATCTTAATCATCTCTGCTGGCATATCTGATTATTACACGAAAACACAATTGGGTGGTTCAATCCATCCTAAGTACTTACCTAAAATTACACCAGCTCTTACGATTCCAGCACAATGTCTTTTAATCATAGTTGCTTCAAGCTGTGAATTATTAAGATCACCAAAAAGGTCTAAATCAGTGGATACATCTATGATTCAGTTCTTTACTGAGGGCATAGTGACTTTGCTCCTAACCAAATCAAAATAAAAAATATTTAATGTAAAATGTATTGATCTAACATCCAAAAATTCCTAGGAGTCCTCCAATTATTTATTTACCGCACAATTCATTATGTCATATTGTTTGGAAACACAATGCAGGAGCAGCATCTTTACTTATTTTACTGATGGTGAAGAAAAGAATTCCAAATTAAAAATGGAATAGTACTATTCATTGAAATATAACTATTTTTCACTGAATAGTTACATTCAGTGAAACACTAAAATAATGATTAAACTTGTTTCTCCAAAACCATGATTTACATTTTTAATTCAGCAACTTTTTTAAAGGGGGCAGCCAAGGCAAGATTGAAATATCAAGAAATCAATAAAAAGTAATTAAGTAAAGTGCTCAATGACCTTGAAAAGGCTCTGAAGACAAACCAGGATGTGTAATAAATGAAGAAATATAAGATAGTGTAATATAATCTTGCCTCAGCTTTCATAAAAATTTAAATGTATCAGTTGGTACTTTTAACTATATTCTGCATTTTTACTTTTAACTTTATACTGCATTAATTACAACAATAAGCAAAAAGAAATAACTATACAACTTCGTTCTTTCCCAATTTAAATATTTGACAAAGGTCCTTTTTTATAGTTTATTTACATATTTATTTATTTATTTATTTATTTAAAGCATTTTTATGCCGCCCCCATCGCAACAAAGCCTATTTAAAATATACATGGTACTTCATGTTATAGTACCTGGGGAATTTACATTTTTTTAATAAACAAGTCCTAATAAAATCACAATGAAAAGACAGAAGATACCTAATATACCAGGAATTGGTTTATTAATTGGCTTTATAAACCAATTCAAATTGACCAGGCAAACGAATTGGGTTTGAGCTGGTGCTTGAAAGGAAGGACAGTGTTCCAAAATTAGTCTCTCTCCCTTCTTCAAATATAATGACTGGGTTTGCATGACTGGGGAATGGCCCATTTTCCTGTTCCATGTGTCCTTATTCCGATTAATATCCATGCTGTGCATGGGCTACTATGTCATCTGAACTTGGCAAGGGTGGTCTGCAAATGACCCAGAAACCCTAGAAAAAACCATGGGTTACAGCTTGCCTTGGAACCTATCCTGCCACCCAGCTCACCAGGTTTTCATGGCATTTCTACCTGTATACAAACATGGGTAATTATGAAAAGAAAGTGTCATGCAGTGAGCAAAAGAAGCCACTGTGGTTTGTCAGTATACCATAAAGTCATGCACTGGCTCAGCCTTTTCATCTGCAATTAAACCGTAGTTGAGAGCTGTTCTATATGGATTGGCTTGTTGGTTGTGCGAAGGAACAGAAAGCTCTCTAGATGTCTTTCAGGTCTTCCTGTCAACTGGCTTATCCAGCCCCCTGCTTTCATATCTTTCTTGCCACCCATGGCCCCTGCAATAGGGATGCCCTACACCTTCTTTAGTTATTTAATTATCCAGGCACATAACAAATCAACCTAACATCTCAGTCAGAGAACTGAAAACACAGTCATATTGAAGCTTAAGTGTACAAGTTAAAGTGCAATGCAATCAGATTAAAATGATCAAGTTAAAATTCAGTGTAATCAATCAACTACATTAAAGTGCCAATAAATGAAGTGCAGTCTTCTCCCAACTAATAACCCTAATAATTAATTATAGAGTGCCTAATTAAAGATTAGACAAGACAGGCTATAATAATCATTGAGGTAGGGACTAGTTTGCATTATCACACAACAAGAAGCAATATTGGAACCTCCCAGTTCCTGCCTCTCTGGCTCTCTCTCTGAGCAACCTTTCTTCAAAGGCTCTCCTGAACTTCACTCAGGAATCTGTGCAAGCATTGACTTATTCCCATTAAACTTCATAAGAATGTGCCTTTAACCTCCAGGCCACATCGGCTATTCTAGCTACTATATCTTGTTGCTGCTTGCCAGTTCTCATCCAGCCACACTGAGATGGCACAAAGCCCCAGAATGTGGCAAAAAGCCAAATGAACCTGTCTAGTGGTCTGTTGCCCTGCCTGACCTTCTTCTCTCTCCCACTGCATCAGCGAATGAGAATGAAGGAACTAGATTTAAATAGAACTGGCCTGCTTCTCTTCTAGTGTAGTTGCTTATCTGTGCTTGTCTGTAGCTATTTTAATTCTTTATTCTTTGGCTGTACAAGAATTTATATACAAGAAATGTTGAGTTGTCTGCAACACTGGTTGTCTACCAGCAGAATGGAAATGGTTAACAGAATGGATTCCCCCACTCTTTTCACATCCCAGTTTTGCTCCAGAGGGAACTGTAAGGGAACTGCAGGGAAGAAGAGCAACCCTGTTGTGTGAGGAGAAACCCGCTTGCATGACATTGGATTTAATGCTGTATTATAGACATATATATTTAATGAGCATGTATTTTACAGTCAGCTTAAGAAGTGGTTTATGAGCTGAGGCTGATGTTTTCCAAGGCTCTTCCATACTTTCTCCCTATACTCATAGCTGTTTATTGCCTTTCTCCTTTTGTGGGGCATTGTTTGTCCATTTAAGAATAATTCAAATGTGTTGAAATAGTATGTGGATCAATCCTACCTGGACTGAACCACTTCAGATTATAGGTGGGAGATCATATATTTGAATGCTTCCTTGTATAAATGCTCCATTTCTCTGGAATGTTAGCATGTCAAGGATAGTTCAGACTATCCTTTTCCCTGCTATGCTCTGTCCACAGTGGTAGAATGATATTTTAAATATGTAATGGATATCTTACAACATTTTCATACATGAGGCAAAATAACCCTTGCCTCAGCGGCTTTTATGATGCAGATGTAAAACCTATAATAGCCAGGATGATCATTCATATTACAAATGTGTGTTCTTCCAAATGAACAACAGAAATTTTAAGTTCATGTGGGAAAACTCCGTGAGTGCTTCAAGATGGAGTGTTCCTTGCAGTACTATTCAGAAAACAAAGCACTGTATACTTATTCCATTTTCCCCTGCCTGCCTGCCTGATTTTCGGCAGGAAGCAAATATGGTAGGAGCGGTAGGAAAAAATGGGGACATTACAAGTCGAGGACAACATGTGGAGCCCCTATGAATTTTATGAGGAAAGGTGGTGGTATGAAAAGCCTTCTGTGTGAATACACATAATCTGGAAAAGGGATGTGCCATTTCCAAATAAAAGAGATGCCACGTTGTGTGATGTCAGAAGTCCTTCCTCTGTAGATCACACCTAATAGCCCCTCCTCCTCGGTGGGGTGCAAGAGAAGTGAACACACTGGCTGCCCTGTTTCCAGGGATTTATCACAAGGTTAAAAAAAATGTACATGTCATCAAGAATCCTGACTGTGCTAGGGTATTCACAAGTAAGTCTATATGATACAACGTAGACTCTATTTCCAGTAACAGTACAAATATGTTCCAGTTCTCTCCCACACAATATTATGAGCTGTACAGTATGAGGTGGCTGGAGGGGCAAGCGTAAGAAAGGTGCTCTGCAGTGAGGAGCTGCCAGGTAGAAAGGACTGCCCTTGAATAGTGCCAATGCTTAGGACAATCCATCTGGAGTTTGCATTGACTTCGTAGTAGGCAGCAAAAAGGCAAAATGTCAAAAACTGTCTAAATGTAATTTCAGTGTTTTATGGAGCATTTTCCTGTAACTGGAATTTGCTCTTTTTAGCCTGAAGAATAAACATAATCCATATTGTTCCTGTTATGCAAACCTCTCAAAATTCCCATTTTGCACTTTTTATTGTACATACAAATTATTCATGGGTAGAGTAACGTATGACCAGGGAAATGCTTTAAAATAATTTTTCATGTGGACTAATATCTATTGCTTCCTTTTGACAGATTTAGTTTAATTTTTACTAGCTTTATCTCATCCATTAAATCTTTTTTAGAAATCAGGCTTTTCTTCTTGCATGAGAATCAACATGAAACATTTACAAATCTGTCTAATAATTATTACATGTGATAATTGCAGCAGTTGGGCAGAGTCCAAAGCAGTTGGAATGCAATGCTAAACTACAGGATTTTTATCCTGGCTTTGAATGTCATTTGGTCATTATTAAATTACCAGTTGAAACTCCGGAAACAATATTATCTGGCTAGAAATATAATTCAGCCTAGACATTTTTGCAGTGTAATAGAAATTCAGTTTCCAGCTGATCTTCAGGGAGTATTCAGTTGGTTTCTTCAAACTTTATGTAGAAGAATTTTTTAATTGGTATTGTTAATATGCAGTTATATATAGTGAAAGAACAAGACCCAAGTCAGAGAATACATGTTTTTCTGGAAAAACCACCAATGCCCTGATATATTTTATTATTTCTTTATGTTTTATTTGATTTGTACCTGGTCTTTCTCCCAAGAAAATGACAGGCAGCTTACAGTTCACAAATAAAACTTCATTAAAACAATAATAAAAAATGAATGCATTAAAGCACAATTAAAACAAATGGCCACTGATCTGTTTGCATGCCACAGGCCTGCTTGAATAAAAAAAAAGGATTTGCCTCCTGGAGGCAGCAAGGGGAAAGGGGAACACTGCAGAGAAGACAGTGGTGTTTGCTGCACCTAGCTCAGGTGGCTATTGCTTCAAATGATAGTAGGCTTTCTGATGGCCTGTTGCACAGTACATATTCACTGTGCTGTGATTTCTAGAGCTTGTCCTTCATATGCTACTTGCACTTGGCAGTTCATTGCTCAAGGATGAGAATAAGTGAGAAATAGGAAGTCTCTTTAAAATATAAAAGATTCTATTTGATGAATCGCTTCAATTTGTAAATGGCATTTCTTGGTAAATGGACCTTAGGAAATGGAGCTTTGTAGCTAAAAGGAAAATCCCAGCCATATCATTCTGCAGCTGTGATGAGAGGTGGAGGGAGGTGGTGATTGAAATGAAAAGTGTGCCTTTTTCAGAAGCAGGAGGTCTTAGGTCTTGAGTTTACTATGTGAAGAGTTTTGCTCTGTTCTGCTGCCCATGTAGAAAATCTGATACATTGTTGAAAGAATGAATGACTCACAGAGCAACCATGGGCTGATTCCCAGATTAGGAGCTTTATGTTAAGGTTTGTCATTTTCCTAGCAGTAGGGTAAAGATGGCATAAGGAACTGTACTGAAACTGTGTGTATAGCACCTTTACTTGTGTGTGTGTGTGTTGTATGTGTGAAGGGGGTTTTTTTTGGGGGGGGGGACACCATGTTTATGCTCACACCCCCCTGCCCACCAGTTCCAGGCTTGTAGAATTTCTGAAAGAACTCTGACACAAAGTAAATGTGCTAATACATTAACTCACTTTAGCACATTATATTCAATAATCTTTCTCTGGCAACTATTAATTTGTTTAACTTTACACAGCTTTCTAATAATTAAATTAAAAAACGTTGGAGGATAGACTAGCAAACTGTTGCGCATTTCCAGTGGAGGTTTGGAGAGCCAAACAGAAGCACCAGTGCCGGCTTCTTGGGCAGGATATTCCTCAATGAGGGAAGCTAAGATTCAATCCTATTTGCTGTGATTCCCTTAATGATCACATACCATGTATACCTCAAGCTGATGCTGTTGCATTTTTAAAAAATTATACACTGACAGCAAAGGAATTTAGCAACATGGATCTTTGACCTGAATTGACCTTGTATACAAAAAAAAAAAAAAAGGATTAACTATGGATAGTTTCATTTCTATTTTTGGGGCTATAACAGGGATGAGGTTACACTGGGGCTATAACCAAGGCTCACAAGCTGATTGCAGCTCTTTGAGTTTATTTTGTGGCTTGCAGAGGGGACAAAACAGCCTATAGCATGGTAGGTCCCTATTTGCCTCTGGAGCAAGGATGGGACAAGGCGCAGAATGAGGCCAGAGTGCAAAATTGGGCTTCTTCCTCTGCGGGCCCTGAGGGGACCACACAACAGCTGCACTCCAGGGGGGGATCAGGTCCTTGCTGAATTTTCTGACACAACAGCTGGCAGTAAGATTTCTGGCCATTTCTGCTGCCAGGTGTTGTCTTGCACCTGAGCTTCCAAGGCGGCTGAGCATGGCCACCACTCAGTTTCCTCCGATATTCAGAGCTAAAAAGGAAACAAAGTCAAAAGTCAATTTGGCTTGAAAGCATAGTGGAGCCCTAACTGAAGCTCACTCAGCAGTAAGTCATACTGTGCTCAGCAGAACTTACTCCTAGGTGAATGTGCATAGGGTGGCATTAGCTGAAACACATATTAATCAATTAGTCAAGCAATTTTGTCAGAACAGTCATTTAAACAATGGATTAGACTTTCCTTTATGTCGAAACATTTGTGAAAAACAAGCATCTGTCACATCCTCATTCCCTTTGCGATGAAAACGCTACATTTTTCTATGCGCTTAACTCTAATAATTAATTAATTAATATTGTTCATGTCTTGCGGCACTCAAACCTCTGACATTTACTGTATGTGACTCTTCTGTTGAACAAGTCTGGCCACCCTGGAGTACAAACTAAAATTGAGAACAACATTCTGAGGCAGAGTTTCACAAAATGAGATGTTCACACTCACTGTTTTCTCACTTACATTCCTGTATGTCCAGTGTACATCACAGTGGAACCATTCCATTTGGCTCGTAAAATTTTTCTGCTTCAGTACTGGATTTTGTTAACATAGTTTTGACATTCCAGGATGCATACTGCTTTCCAACTTGAACTGTATATAACACGGAGATATATACACAGCTATAGAACCAAAGTAAAAAATGCATATGGAGGATGCAGTACCTAAAATTATCTTGGCACAAGTATTTATTGTCTTATCTGAGTGTACCTTTTCTCTTACATTCCTGCAGTGTTACCACCCATCTAATAAAAGCTATTTTGATAACATGCTACTGTTCTTTCTACAGGCACAATTTGGAGGCAGGGGTGGAATTGAACATACTTTCAGTAAAAGCATAAATTCTGTTTTCATTTGTATAATCGTAATGCAAAATTTGCAGATGGAAGTATATACTTGAGCCTTTTTACCTTAGTGAGGTGATCCATGTCCAGACCTTGGAGATAAAGTGTTTCTCATACAATTGTTAAGTGATTTATTTATCACTTCTGTATTGTTTGACCATGTTGGAATTAGGCTATGTGCAATTTAGGAAATAGGATTTAATTCCTTTAAAAAATTCTTGGAGGATCTGTAGGCCTTAGTCTCTGCACTTTCTTTTCTGCACTCTCCATCCTTTTTTCCAAATGGTCTACAAATAGGGGTGTTTTAAGCCCTATGTTGGCATTCAGCCAACTGATGTGAGTGCTAAAAGGGTGAAGGGATCTTACCTTCCATCACCAACCTTCCCATGTTGAACTGAAAGTCTTTCAAAGGGTTCCCATACCTCATACTGGCATTAGAATAATAGTACTATGATATTATAGAAAATAACCCTGCAGATTTAATCAAAATCAGGTTGTTAGTAAAAATGGAAAGAATAAATGTCAGCACTGCATAGAGCTTATTATTCTTGTGATGTCTATTGCATGCAGATGCTATCTGCCCTAATGCTTAGGAAAATGTGGTTTTTCAAGCTTATCATTTATATCCTTCTTGTGTCTCAGCTTATTTTGTTATGATTTTGTTTGGTGGGTGCAACTGCCATTACCTATTCCCCATGGAGTTTGCATATTTTAGCCATGACTTTCCTAGTAGTTAATTTCACTGTATAGGGATATATGTAGTCTGTGCAGCATATACTGTCTTGCAACATTGTTAAGTTCCATAGATGTGTACTCTGAGGCAGCCATAGGACTTACAGCTAGATCTTATGTACATCAGTGCATACAGCATTTAGTGACACAATTTTATATTTTGTAGATTTCCTGTGTTATAAACTGTCCTGTGGGTTTTTTAAAACCATGAAAAAGGATGTTTACTAAAAATATTAATCAAAATGTATTTGCACAGGATTGCAACATATAGTTATACTGTTGCATTGAATTCAATTATACTTTTGTGTTACATGTTAGCATCAGGATTATTGCTTTTAGAAATATAAATCCAGTGATAATGCAATTTCTAGAAAGCTTCCATGACTTAAAAGCTTATTAAAATCTAGATTTCAGAGCCTTCTCACCCACTCCAACATTAAGCATAAATACTAAGAACTGGTGCCTGAGATTGCTTGATTCCCCTTTCTCATTACTTCTTCTCTTTTTCTTTGTGACATATCTCTTAAATTAATAATATGAATATTATTAGAAATAATATTATTAGAAATATATTTCTACTCTACTTGTGTGTGTAGTTTTGTGTATGGGGGGTTGGGTTGCTTTGTCTTGTTTTTTGTGGCATTTCCAATAAAAATTGAGTATCAGGTACCAAACATCACTTAAACTTTCTTTTAAAATAGCTTCAGCTCCATTATCCATCCATCTCCATCTCAAAAAACAATAAAACCCAAATGTTTCTGGTCATGCAGGGCAAACCATAAATTACTCTTTCTGGCCTCTAGTAGAGCCAATCTCAGCACAGTTGCCAAGTGGGTCAGCCTTTCGGGGAGAAGACAATCTGGCACACTGAACTGAAGTGCTTGTCTTTTGCGTTTCCTTTCTGTTTTCAGCAGGGGAAAAGCTGAGGGGAAATCAGTCCTGACTTGGAGTCATATTGTGTAGCAGGACACACTAAATTGTTTCAACAAAAGTTTACATATCCTCACACTTTTCCTGGAGTCCCTATCATCTGGTCCCAGCAGTTTCCTGTTTTCTTTAAAAGTTGGGTGTGATCTTTAAAGAGAGTTGCACAATATTAATAATAGTATCATGAAACTATGAAAATATTTACCGGAATTCAAGGATCCTTTACCTTGAAGTAACTAATTGTGTCATTCTCTTCAACCTCCTTGCAAGGCGTTGGAATGCCCAGAAAAAAGCATATTATCAACATCTGACTGTGCCATATCAAGGACCACTTCAGTTTCTTGTTAATTAATGCATTAAACAGAATAGCACATTAACTGAAGATATGATTAGAAAATATGTCTTTCTTGATTAAAAACATAAATTCATAGGCCTAACAAATACTAAGAGAAAGATTGACAATAAAATAAACATTAGGAATCAACTTTAAGCATGCATTATTGCTTGCTAATCTGGAAGCCACAAGGGAATTTTTATTGTATTCTATTCTATTCTATTCTATTTTAAACTTTTATACCCCTTCCACCACAAGTGTCTTGGGACAGCTTCCAATAAGAACAATAAAATAACAAAACAAACACAGCATCCAATATTCAGAATAATGAGGATAAAAACCCCAGTTAAAACCAATTAAACATTAAAATAATGGGAAAATAAAAAGGGTTTCACCTGACGCCAAAAAGAATATAGTGTCGGTGCCAGGCGGAACTCTCTGGGGAGCGTATTCCATAAATGGAATAAGAATAAAATGCGCTTATCACAATTTGCTTTTGAAATTCATCTCAAATGTTTCTTGCCTCAGAATAGCAGGCTGCTGCATTTCAAGAAACATAAGTCATAATTTCCTTGCACTAGTATTTTTACAGTCAGTCAGTCCTACTGAAAGCAGGTCTTGCTTTCTAACAGATATCCATAGAATCTAGCTGTAAGTCCTATGATTGTCTTAGAGGACACATCTCTGGAGCTTAACAATGTTGCAAGGCAGTATAGGCTGTACATATAGCATATGAATTGAATCTAATAAATGGTTATATAGCAAAATCTGACTAATAGGAAAGTCATGGTTAACAAAAATATGCAAATTGCATGGGGAAAATTAATGGAATAGATAATAGCACTTGCGCCTGCCAAACCAAATCAGAATAAAATAGACAGCAAAACATGAAAGATTTAAAAGGTAAGCTTAAAAAACACATATTCCTAAGTGTTAGGGCAGATAGCATTTACATTCAACGGACATTACAAGAAAATTCTGACATTTGAAATGCCAGAATTCTGAAATGCCGCTGACATTTATTCTTTCTGCTTTTTCTGACATCCTGTTCTTGATAATTTCCTCGGGCTTCTTTTCCTATAACAGTGTTACAGAGTATCAGGGCATAGATAGTTGACCAGACATGTCTGAAGCTAAATAAATATTAGACATGGACCTCTACATCCAGTGGCCATATCTGGTTCCTTTTATTGCATGCCCAAGTAACTTGGAGGCTTTCCAGTTTAAAATGTCCTGGTGTTGCATATATGGTGAGATTGTTGATCCTTTGGGGAATCCAAATGTCATCCCTTGAGGAAATGCTTTCAAGTCACATTAGTCTAATAACCAAAGTACATACATTGTACTTAGGGTAAATGCGCACGTGCGCACACACACACCTCATTGCCCTCGTAAACAGTGTATAAATTGCAGGCTGTCTTAAAATGGCTCATGGCATCTTAGATAAACTTATATGCAACCACTGCCCTCACACACACCATTTTAGGCTCTTAAAGATAAAGTTTGTAAATTAGGCACTTTCTGCTCCAAAATACACCACGTGGAAACACTGATGTAGCTATTTTGAATCAGAATTTGGGAATCCTAAAACGGCTACCTTTGCTTACTATAGCAGTGCCCTGCCACATTAAGGATGCTTGGTTCCCCCACACACCCCACCTTTCTTTTTCATAGCAGGCAAGCCATGTACTTGCCCTCTTCAGTGCTTACCATTTAGAAAAACAAATGGCAGACAAAGCTCTCAACTCGTCAAGAATATATCCTGTTGAAGCAAGGATAGTGGACTACATATACAGCAGTTTCTCCATGTGGGATCTTCTTGCAAAGTTTAAAATAATCATCTGGATAATCAATGGATAGCTGTGGTTTTTGCTCAATAAATTGCAGTGAGAAAAGTTGTACTTAGTACTGGATCATCACTCATTAACAGTGATGGAACAGGGGTCTGCAGTGTAGAGTTTCTCTCTGTACCACCAGCATTGATGGGAGACAAAAGTACTTGTCAGCGACGGCTACCCTTTTCATGCAGCAGCCAATGGCTGGCTCCTACACTAGTTCTACTTTCCACATGTTTATCCATGATTGAGTGATTGATTTTAGCCCTCTCAGATGGAAGGGGGTAATCCTGAAAGAGGGGAAGTAAAGAAGTAGTAAAGTAGGAGGAGGAAATGAATAATTAATTATTATGTAGCCAAGGTCCCAGTGGGGGGTGCACTAGTTGTGCTTATACTTTTTCTTCTTCTTTTTGTTGTATTTTTGATGTTATGGATATATTTTTGAATTTGTATGGATGAATTTTCTAATTTAAAAAATTAAAAAAAATAGAATATAGCAATCTCTAGCTTTTAAATGTCTGTCATTTTGAGGCATCCCATTTTGCAGCACAGTATACAGCAAACATATATCAGACATCTAGACCTTTCTATATTTTTATGTTTTTTATTATTTATTTACTTAAAACATTTCTATGGCGTCCCCATCGCAACAAAGCCTCGGGGCGGCTCACAACATTCAGTACAAATGTCAGCTGAAAAATTATGTCTTTCTGGCTGGGAGCATTAAAATCAATTTCTCTTCATTATATTAATGAGATATGGAAATCTATCTATCATGTATTCTTATTCCCTTTGTTAGCTCCTAATCCCTGAACTTTTAGAAGTAGCCCACAGTGGTGATATCTGAGAATTCTGTAGAAATGTTAACATGCAATTACATTTTAAAGATAAGATTTTTACGTATAATTTAGTTGGACCATTTGACTTTTTAAGAATGGATTGCTGACTGCTCAGATCATTGTCACATGGATACATTTGGAACTAGATCATCAGATTGACCCAGATGTAAAGATGGAATCCGGAGCCACTATTGCTTTCAGCAAGACAGGTGTTTACTGAAAGCATGGCAGCACCAAAGTCCATTATGTATTTAATCCTTCAATCCAAATATTCCTTCAGAATTATTGGAAAGTCACAGTCCAGTGGGGGCTGAAAGAGATGACAGCCAACAACTTGTCATTAAAAGAAAAAATGGCTTGCTGAAAGAGCCTAATTGTTGATTCTAACCTATTGCATGTTAGATCCTATCAAAAGCAAAATCTATATAGATTCTGCAAAAAAAGGAAAAAAATAAGGTGTTGCAAGCCTGGTTTCCCCTTCTATGTACTTCAAAAACACAGACTGTTCTTTGGCAAAAGAACTTTAGCTCTTTATTCTCCAAAGTGCTGCCATTAAGCACAGCTAACAAAGAATGGATCTCTGAGCATGCACAGAGCGGTTCATTGATTATTGAAAGAGCTTCTGCCAAAGAACAGTCTGTGTTTTCAAAGTACACAGGAGAGGAAACCTGGCTCAGTACAAAAGGATACTGTGCATTGACAAATCTGGTGATCTGAATCTACCCTATATTTAAAAAGTAGGCATATAATATATGGTATTGTGATATTATATTATTCTCCTTTCATTGCTTCCTTCCATTTCTGTCTATAACCATTGCAGTGGAGTAAGATATAGCTAGGCAGTGACAGCAGTACTTAGTCACAACAAACTGTGATACAATACAGTCTTTTTTATTCAGTCCTCCCTCCCTCCCTCCGTCTCATAAAAGGAAACATCCTTCTCTGCTTGCAATTCAGTAAAAGGGTTTTTCACAATCCATAAGCTCTGAGGCTGGCACTTCATTTTCCCTTCATTGAGCAATGACATTGTACCTGTCACTTAGTGTCTGCTAGTGTATCTGCTTGAAGTTACACCTGCCATCAGCAGAAACTCTATTAGGATATGTACAAGTACCTCTTGTACTTCAGTTCACACAGATCTAAAGTAGCCTAGGGAGCATTGGGACTCTTTTGAAGACTTCTCTCTTTTCTGTGCAAAAGATCCTTAAAGAGACCTTTAAATGCTAGCTGTGTAGGGGGGATTTAAAAAAATAATAATTTCTGAATCTCCAAATACAGAAAGGTCAAAAATGTTCTATATTAACTAATAATTGCCATACTTTTTGCAGTGGATGAATGATATATTAAATATGTTTTATATTGGAGAATAGTTTGAGCTGTATTTTAAAAAAGTGATACAGAAACATTTGAAACAGTGAATAAACATTATCTGAAACAGGGACTTAGATAACAAGGATGCAAAACTTAACCAGCTGTCTACAACTGCCAGACTTTAAAAACCTCAGTAGAAGAAGATCAGGGCAAAAGTAAAATATGTATTGCTGCTTGTGACACTTGATTTTGTAACAAATCTATACATTCTATATTATGTTAGTTTGTTAGATGTCCAGTGGATGGTTCTTTGTTTCTTACTCTCCAGGTCAAACATACAGGCATCCAGAATTTTGCTTTTAATTCTCTGGATCAAACACACATCACTAAGCCCAGATATTTCCTTCTTTCTGGAAGGGCACAATTCTGCTGCACCTTGCTGATTTGGACAGAGTTATGATGATAGCACATGAGTGTTTCTGTTGGAAGTCAAACTCAATGGAATTTCCTCAGCTTTTATACAGAATGAAAAGATGGAACCTGCCAATGGTGTTTTTATCTCTGTTCCTGTTTGCCTCAGATTGCTTCATTAATACTGCTTTTGAGTCTTCAGGCTAAAGTAGTAATTAATGAGATCAGAAGAACATTAGGGGGAAGAGATTGTTATTCGAGTCCTTGTCTCAGATAACCATGCTGCTTTAGTAGACATGATGTAAAATTTCATATTTAGTAAATATAATCACCAGAAATATGACGAAGTTGGTTCATGTTTAAGGTTTATTATTGCAAAATAATATGATGCATAATATGCAAATACAGGAACCTTTCTACCATGCTAGTTCCTATGTCTGGCAAAATAATTCTCTGACAAGTCACATCTATCTACTATATGCGTCTTTTTTTCCTCCTCTTTTTCTGAGTCCTGAGCTACCTAGTTTCCTATATTGACCTGTGCAGGGAGAGGGACAGGGGGAGTGCATCCCTGTTGGTTCACCTGGACCTCTCAGCGGCTTTCGATACCATCGACCATGGTGTCCTTCTGGATAGGCTAGAGGGATTGGGGGTCGGAGGCACTGTGTGGCAGTGGTTCCACTCCTATCTGGCTGGCCGATTCCAGATGGTGGTGCTGGGGGACTAGAGCTCTGCGCCATGGCAACTTTGCCCTGGACTTCCGCAGGGCTGTATTTTGTCCCCCATGCTATTTAACATCTACATGAAACCACTGGGAGAGGTCATCAGGAGTCATCAGTATGCTGGTGACACCCAGTTCTACCTCTCATTTACATCTGCTCCGGGTGAGGCGGTGGCTGTACTGAACCGGTGCCTGGCTGAGGTAATAGGCTGGATGAGGGCCAATAAACTGAGCCTCAATCCAGATAAGACGGAAGTCCTGTTGGTGGGTGGTGATTTTGACCCAGTTATGGACAGGGTAGCACTCCCTCTAAAGGACAGGGTCCACAGCTTGGGAGTACTCCTTGACCCAGAGCTGTCACTGGAGTTCCAGGTGGTGGCAGTGGCAAGGAGTGCTTTCCTACAGCTTCGACTGATCCATCAGCTATGTCCTTACCTGAATAAGCACTCCCTAGCAACAGTGATACATGCTCTGGTAACTTCCCACTTGGATTACTGCAACCCACTCTACGTGGGGCTGCCCTTGAAAACGGTCCGGATACTGCAACTGGTACAGAATATTGCTGCCAGGCTGCTGACAGGGACCGGCCGTTACTCTCACATAACGCCAATCCTCTACCAGCTCCACCGGCTTCCAGTTGAAGTCCAGGCCCAATTCAGGGTGCTGGTTTTGACCTATAAAGCCCTAAACAGCTTGGGACCAGGATACTTAAAGGAACGTCTCCTTCCTTATATGCCCTCACACCCCTTAAGATCTATGGGAGAAGCCCTACTCCGGGAACCCTCTCTAAGAGATGTAAAAAGGTCATCAACTCGGAGTAGGGCCTTCTCTACTGTGGCGCCCAGACTCTGGAATGTACTCCCCAGAGAGGTACACCTGGCACCAAGTTTATACTCTTTTCGGTGCCAGGCTAAAACCTTTTTATTTAAACAGTATTTTAAACTTTAATAGTTTTAAGTTTAGTTGCTCTGTTTGTTTTGTGATTTACTGTTTTGTTCTGTTTTATTATTTATTGCAATTGTTGTTTTAATTGTCTTTTTAAATATGGTAAGCCATCCTGAGATCTTGTATAATAGGATGGCATGCAAAAGCTTTTAATAAATAAATAAATAAATAAATATTTCACTGGTGCTTTACAAGTCCCTTCTTGGTACTGCTTTACCAAAACTGGTCCTCCACCTTCCATGTTGTCTTTGACTTCTTGTCCAGGGAGTTTACAACTTGACTATCTCAGAGTCTGGATAACAGTTTAGAGCAGTGGAGCAAAATCATGGAGAAGTAGATAATAGCAGTTAGAATAGATCTGTGGTATAAACTTGTATTTGTTCAATACAAGTTTAATTACCACTTTAATGGTCATACATTTTGTTATTTTTGCTTTGTAATCTGAGCTGTTAATTTATTTTTCCACTTCTGAAGTAGAAAGGGGTTTTTTGCTGCTTTTTATGCAAAAAAAATGTTAAATTAAAATTATATTTTAATTTTTTAATTTTGCATTTTATTATATTTCATTCTCTTTTTCTGTGTCATGCTGACCAACAGCTTATACAAATACAGTATAAATATTCATGCATGAATTTCCCTGGCTTGCATGACAGTTCCCAGGGATTCCTGAAGAGAATCAATGGCTGTTGAATCACTTTGTCTGCAATCTAGATTTGCCCTCAGCTAAGAGCTAATTGTTACTTTGAAACTCCAGGGTGATCAGTTTTGATCTCACAGCAGCTGGGAGAAAAAGTGCAAAGCAAGATGGCCACAGCAATTATAGATAGCTTTAGGTTTGACTCTTCTGCTACTATCCTTGTAATTCAATTTAAAGCATTCCATTAGCCTTTGTGGCAGTAATACGCTTTGTCTGCAGGAGCTCAAGCAGACAATATGCTTTTCTTTTGAAATTAATGCATTCACTCTCAGAACTATAGGGCGTCTCCAGAGTAATAGTCTGGTGTGAGGAGGAAACATTTAGAAGCAGAAGGGTGGGAGATGAGTATCAGATGTGATTCTAGAATGGCATATGCAGTAAATATTTTTACATGCGTTTATTTCCATAATACATTCTATGCTTTTTAAGGACTGAATATAAAAACTGGAATTATTTCCTGACCCAGAGTGTTATAACTGTATCTCTTCCACATGATGGATCTAAGATGGAATTTTTCAGAAGACAGGGAATCAGGGAAGTTTTCCTGGAACTAACTTCCCCTAAGGGCTTAGCCATATAGTTGGAAGTATTTTCTCTCTTGCTGGGTAATTCAGCAGAATAGAGAGAGCAGAACCAGCCAGAAAATTGTACCCTTGGAATCTGTAATCCAGTGATTTAGGGAGCTAGTAGAGGTTTTGGAATAGACAGCAAGATAATTAGCTACTCACATGAAAAGAAAATAGGAAATCATGAATACTGGATGGATTCTTTACAACCTGTTATTTCTCTATGTATGGCTGGTGATATTTAGATTTCCTTCCAGTCACAAGGGAGCCACTTATTTGTTGCTGCTGTGCACCTGGAAGGACAATTAAATGGCCCAACCACATTACAGGGGTCTTCCCTATGAGACTGGCACTTAAATAACATTCTTCAAGCCACATCAAATTCACCCATGAATGAGCAACTCCTGCAGATCTTGATGAAAACTGTTATAGCATGTCATTATTGTTGCTCATCTTGGTTGGTTTTAATGATTTTAATGTTTTTGATTTTAATATTGGTTTAAATGTTTTTATTTGTAATTGTTGGTTTACCTTGCATTTTAACCTCTGTTTTATTCTATTTTGTATTCTATTGTTGTTACCCACCCAGGGAACCATATGGCTAATGGGAGCAGTTAGAAATTTTAATAATAACAATAGCAGCAGCAGCATGTCTACTTCCCCAACATTGAATGATCAAAGTCCAGCTTCCAAAGCTTCTAGTGTTGCTAGGTGCTATTTCAATTGAGGCATCTATAAATGGAGAACTTCCCAGAACTTTCAGAAATACCTCATACTCTCACTTTCTCCCCAGCTTGCTCCAAGTAGGTTGCTGAGAGCACACTCAGTGATTGCACTCTGTCCAGTCAACATTGCACATGCCAAAGCATAGCCTCAGATTGAGCAGAAAAGTCAGAAGGGCTGGAAGTCCTGCTGTCCTTGGTCCAAGCCTTATTATCACCATGCCCTCTCCAGAAAGGGGCTATAGCTATCCTGCTGTGCAGAAGGAAGGTGGAGGCAAGCAGCAGAAATGGAGACAAGCTCCTTGCTGCAGTCTCATCAGATCACATGGTTCCAGGGGAGGGACGGGGCTCATAAGGAGGAGCTGGAACTCCTATTCTTATTTGTCACTGGCTCTTCTGTTACCAGGTCGACCAAAGGACATTTAGAATAGAAAGAAGTCCAGAATTAAAGTTTCTATATAATTAAAAGAAACTAGAGAAATGTCAGTTCTGAATTTTAAGCTATATTGTGTTCCAAGTTGTGTTCATCAGATAGCAGATTGGCTGTTAGCACCCAATTCTTCTCTGTTTCAGTACTTGAAAACGCGGTAATCAAAACACTATTGCTTACTGCCTTATGAGGAAATAGTAGTTCTAGAATAAATGAAGCATAAAGGAATGATCTACTTCCATTCTTGCTGAAACACTATACAGTCCCTATAATGGGGTGTTAAGTCCACCTTAATTCAGTAATAGAGCAACTGGATTCAGGTACATATACAAAATTTAAAATATGAAAATATAAATGTTTGTTTTGATATAAATATTGTGTCAGTCATAATATAAAGTATGACTCAGAATTGAATGAGCATTTAACAGGCATAACTTCTCCATGATTTCAACATGGCCAAATGTTTTCAAATCACTCTTAACAACATACTTTAAAATAAACCATCAATTAAATAGTTTTATTTATTTATTTAAAGCTTTTATATCCTGCCTTTCACTATGTCTCAGGGTGGTAGTACAATAAAATAAAATAAAATAAGGTACAGCATCTTAAAACAATATTAGCATTTAAAATAATGGGAAAGTAAAGAGAGTTAACCATCTTGGGGAAAAACATGAATGAGGCATATTTATATAAATCCTCTCACACGTTATTAAAATATGCCACAGAACTAGAACAAGTCAAAGATTATGTGGTGAAATGGGCACAAAACACAGGTGGAAATGTTTTAATGGAGATACAGAAGTGCTTGTGACACAAAGAATAAAATTTTTAATTAAATATATACCTAGGTATAATACTCCCTATAAACTAAATAGACAGAAATTCCAGAAACAACAAGGTGATTTTTACCATATTTGGTGGAATGTCCTATGATAAAAATTGGAAAGAAATTAACAAGTTAATGTCAACAATATTAGGTGATGAAATGCTGTTAGCTCAAAAGATTAGCAGTCTGCTGTGCCGCATTTTATTGCTGTTTTTAGGTATGATATTTTGTGCATATTTAAAGAATTATTTTATTTGTCTTAATCTGTAAGCTGCCAAGAAGATACTTGTCAGTGAGTGGCCATATAAATTTAGTGATTCCAGTCAATCAAAAAGAGGCACACAAGTGAGCACTACAAAACCTCTTGGCTTGCTTTCTTTGCTGAGCTGCAATAATGGGCATGGTCTTGACTGGGGGAAGAGGAACCACAGGGAGAGAAACAGCAGGCATAGGGTGGGCTTGGCCCTATCTATGTGCCACTTTTACAGCTTTATTAAAAGCTGATTAGGCTACTTCCTCTTTCTATGCGAGTGGAGCAATTCTTTACATGAGCACACAGAATCACCACTTTTGTATTTAGTTCTGCAGTCAAGTCTGAGAGTCCTGCCTGTTTTTGTTACAAACCACCTTTGTCAGTTCTGCAGCTTGCAGAGGTCAAGTCTGACATACTGCAGTGTACACAGGAGATGCGAGTTAGGCTGTAGAGATCCCACGGTACACAGTACATAGGGGCTAGGCATGAATAGTTTTTTGCTGAATGAACATTATGTAAAGTTACATATACATACATACATCCTGTAATATTCTGGGCAAGTTGGTAGTTGTTGCTCTCTTTGTAACCAAGAAACTGAATGCTGGTTGCTGCAATAATCCACAAAACTGCAAATGCTACCATTTCTAGATTGTTACTGTTCTAAAATGTATACAATCAAATGACTTACTTCCCTCTTTCTGTCCCTTTTATTTCTTCTAGACACATCTACATCTACTACTGGGACAAGTCATCTCACACGATGTGATGTAAATAAGAAAGGCTACTGTGTAAATGGAGGCGAGTGTTTCATGGTCAAAGATCTCCCAAATCCAAGATATTTATGCAAGTAAGGAAACCTTTTCATTTCTTCTACAGAGCTGCACCACTGTTTGTTATATCACCTAGTAAATTGTTCAGCATTAATAATTTATCCTACAGATCAATAGAGGACTGAATAAATGAATTTTTTAACCTTTAAAACATGCATAATAGTCTGGTCCTCCATATCCTCTTTTCAGTGTTTTAGTCATGTAAACTCTGAATCTGTCTGTACTTGATTACTCATCACAGGGTTGGTTTGAAAACAATTGTGTGTTATTAGGAAGGAAGCCTATAAAATAGTATCTAGCTGTTGCTCAAAGGCAGCAACTGATTTAATAATGCACAGAATGCAATATACAAAATCAACATTTTATTTGTTTGTTTGTTAGTTAGATTTATATCCCACTTTTTCCCAATGAAGCCAAAGTAGAATAATATTTTGACAGGAGACAACAATTGCTGTTTAACTCTGTAACGGAGTAATTTCATAGGAATAATATATGAAAGCTGATTCTCATGTAATTTTTTAGAGCCAAAATGCTACCCGTAAGTCACACCTGTATTTGAAAAGACATGCATATATTTGGTCTATATACAAAGGTTTGATGAGAATCACAATCCACATTAACTTACAACATTTACCAGAAATGGAAAAGCTTTCTGCATGTACACCCAGATTTAAAAAATGTAACTCCTGTTTAAAAGTACATTTAAACAAAGCTTGACATAGTGTTGATGCCCTGCTTTTATATTTTCCAGTGGCATGTGGCTGACTGGTGTCGAATGTGAACAGAGGCTAGGCATGAATAGGCTTTTGGCTTGACCCAGGAAGTCTCTTCTTATGCTTAACTAGCTTAAATGTTGATATTTATTTAAAATAATTTTATACTCTTAAAGGTTAAAAATGTCTTAAGGCAGTTTTAAAATATAAACAAAAATACATAAAATCTTTCTCAGACGTATGCATGTGAATTGAAACAATGGCATTAAAAGACCATTCTTGTACAACCACAAATTTAAAAATATCGGTGACTAATGAAGATTAAAAATTGTAAATAACTGCATGTAATAAATATGTCCATGTGCGACATGGGTTTTTTTGTGCACTGGAATGCTACACTATCCCAGAAGAGCCTCCCTCTCTCCCCTCCTTGACCCCTAGAATATCCCCCTAACACCAGCTCTAAGAAAGTTCTTATGACCTCAAAATCACAGCCAGTGGCTGCTCCAAGGGCAGAAAAGGCCACATCCATTGTGACTGCCCAAAACCCACACTGGGGTTAATGAAATTTGGAGAAATATGAGCATCCCACTGAAGATGGAAGAGCTTCTTCTGCCATGCAAAAGACTTAGATTTTGTCCATCTAAATTTATTACTTGGAAGGAAAAAATGCTAAGTATCCCCTGAGATAGATCATATTCTGATAGAGACTCACTTTTTCCCTTCCTGTCCCCTGGAATGCCTGCCCACTGCCTCCCATGCCAGCTTCCAGCCACAGCCAACAAATGTCTTTCTGTACCAATGGAAGAAGGGTGTTCCTAACTCAGCATCCCAGCTCCAAATTCCAAGGCGGCCACTGAGATTCCAGGTTTCCCTACAGCTACTCAGAAAGCATCTATTAGCATACAATTGTGTCTAAAATATATCAGTCAATTAAAAATGCTATCTGAAGTTGTTTTGGGATGTTATTCCGACAGAGCAATACCAAACCAGAAGCTAGTCTCTCAAACAGAAGATGCTGCTTATTGCCAGCCATAAATGCTAGCAGCATTGTTCCCGTACTTAGCCGCTTTTTTCTAATTTTTTTTGCTCAGCAATATTAACCTTTAGATTGTCACTAGAATAACTAGACAAAGATATTTGTGTGGCGCTTCCAGATTTGAACCCAGGTTGTTCAGAGAGCCTAGATGCATACGGCAAGCTCCTTTCTTCAGACCTCCTTTCTCTAATACATGGAAGATGGTAGGCCAAGAGAAAATGTTATAAAAGCCACGCAGGGTGAGCAAACATGGTCCTGCTCCCTCCCACCCCTCCACGCCCAGCATTCACCCGCAATACAGCTATATACTGAATAAAATTATATATAATTTTATGAGCATACTTCTTATCCACTATATAGGTTCTCAAAGAATGAACTAAATCAAGGGAATGCTAAAAAGCAACTGCACTTGATTACTAAGCAAATTGCAAGACTACTAGCTGATTATTCAATACTAGCTGAATATTTAGATTAAACCTGAACAAGTTCCAGATGAAGTATCAGTATAAAGGGTAGATGATGTAGATTTATCCAATAAGTATATTCTGTCTATAGATAACAATAGATAAATCCATTGTTTCTTTCTAAGCGCCTAAGTTATGGAATGCGCTCTCCAGAGAGGTCCGCCTGGCGCCGTCGTTATTTGCTTTTCGGCGCCAGGCGAAGACCTTTTTATTTAAATGGCATTTTAACTGTTAGTATTATTTGATCTTATCTGGCCAGGGCGGCTTATTTTATATTGTATTTTTTGGATTTTTAATGTTTATATTTATTGTAATTTATATTATAATTACTTTTATTTATTGTTGTAAGCTGCCCCGAGGCTTCGGCGAATGGGGCGGCATAAAAATGTTTTAATAAAATAAATAAAAATAATAAAATAATAAAAAATAAAACAGTGCAGATTTTATTTAGTGGATTTTTCAAAGGAGATAGTACGTACATTTTCAGTTTGAGAAAGTTTCCTGGATTTTTGTATTTCTTTGGCTCTTCTACCTAGCAAAAATTCAGACAACAGGAATAGTGCTTTTCTGGCTACTTAAAATTTAGATGCTTTAGCTAATGAGTTTATTATTAAGATTTCTAGATAAGCATTGT
This sequence comes from Varanus komodoensis, assembly GCF_004798865.1. Taxonomy (NCBI): domain Eukaryota; kingdom Metazoa; phylum Chordata; class Lepidosauria; order Squamata; family Varanidae; genus Varanus; species Varanus komodoensis. The sequence continues at coordinate 2,679,754 of NW_025335985.1, read as the reverse complement.
GCTTTTTTTACTTGATCCTATCTTTCCAATTTAATTTTGATTAGCTATGGTTAGAAGAGCCCTAGTTGTTTATCAAAACAATTGTGTTCAGATAAACAGCAAAATGATCATATAAATAAGATGGCACAGTTGGATAAATACTACAGAATTTCTTATGATCTTGTTAGGGTTCCTTTTGGGCACTTCAGCATACCCATGGATTCTCTTTTGATCCCATTTAAATTACTGTTCAGTACATTATTGTAGGGAAACTTTATACATATTATTGTCCATTTAATTATGGTCATATTAGCATTTAATAATGGAGTTGATGGATCATTATTTCTTATCCCCCAGTGTAATAAACATTGTTATTTGAAAATCAAAATGAGTAACATATTTAAAGAAAATTAACATGTATCTAATTATGTTCCTTGAAAGCTAACCTTAAAACTAGAAGCCTGTGCCCAAATAATTATGTAGTCAGCTCAGCTCAGTATATGAAGTTCAGATCCTTACTGATAGGCTTCTTTACCCCCTTAGTGTTGTAAAGTCACATTGTTGCAGTGACTCTAGAAGCCACAAGGGGCAGGTTTCACTACCAGATTGTACTTGTATTTCTATACTTAGTCACCACAAGTCCCCTTCTTGGCTCCTCCCACTGCCTACCATGTCCTTCCTGTCAGTGGTGTGCAACACTTCCTATGATTAGACCCTGTGTCTCCTACAGAAGCCTGTTGTCTATTCTGTCCCCTTCCTTCAGCCTTCCTTCCTAGCTTCTTGGTCTGCCACTCCTATTTCCCAGGATCTTTTCTCAGCCTTCAGCCATCTTCTTGGCAAACTGCCCTTCCTGCAGTCCAGCTCCTCAGACGTAATTGAACATTCTAAGCCAACACTTCCAATCAGCCAGTCAGGGCATCACTACCATAAGCGCAATGTGATAATAATAGCATGCAAACAATTTATTATCCATACTAAAGCAGCTAGAATGACAATTGTTAAATATCCAGCTGTATAACAAAAAATGCATGTATGTATGGATGCATGGCAAAATCTGAACAAATTATATATCCCCAAATATCGGGGGTCGGGGAGATGGGATGTCCCAATAAACCCTGTACTACTGCTCATAATAATCTAAGTTCAAAATAGTAGTAGTGGAAGGAGGAATTACATTCATAATATAATAAGTTAATATAAGTTGTGTTAATATCAGTTCATAATAATCATAATGAAAAGCAAGTCCCAAATCAGTGGAGAATTACTCTTGGTTTTAGCACGAAAGAAGCCATTGCCACTAAGTAAATGGTAGCCTTCTTCATATTCCCACCCAGCTAAGTATCCAAAGTTGTAGCAGCCGGCAATAGAAAAGTCAATATGGTCAAAGAGCAAACCAAACTCTAGTTGGAACTTGAAAGTTAACTTGAACAGGCAAATCTATGTGAAGGCCACCCTGAACATGAATTCGAGTTCCAGTGAACCATGTTTGCCATATTTTTCCTGGTTCTAACAAACAGTGCTATACAAACATCTATATATTACTTGTTACTTACCAGACACAGATTCCTGTCCATACAGAAATACAGTTGTCTTGATACAGTTCTGTCTTTCAAGCAAAAACACCCTGTAATGTGTATCTAGATAATTACATTATTGCTTTGGCACTAACTTCACATTTTTCCATGTGGTCCAACTGATGAAAGCCAAAGCAAGAGTTCTTGAAGCATGAACATAATACTATGTATTTCTCCATTATGGTTAGGGGTGCCAACTTGTGATTTTAACTGGTGGATGGCCCTGGTGAGTTTTTGTTGGGCTAGAAGCAGGCCTTGGCATGCATTAGGTGAAGTATCTGGACAAGATACTTGCAATATCTGTACAATACCTTACAATTTAAAATAATTACAGCTCACATGAAAAGTAACAATAAAATCATAATAGCAGTTTTCTTTATTTATGTCAAACTTTGTCATTATTTCCTCTAAGACAGAAAATAATTCCTTGGAATGTCTGGAGTTATAACTATAAACATGAAATTAGCGTATGGAGTAACTGTTTGCAAGAGGCATTCTTGTTTTGTAAGATTTCTTTTTATCCATGTCTATTGGCAAAACCACACTTTATCCCTTAAAGCTGTTAGTTAGGCCATTTAAGACATTTAAAAGCAGAGTGCTGATTAGCTAAGAAGCCATGTTGTTTATTTCATTCTTATTTTTAGGAAAATTAAGTCACTCCTGCCAACTCTCAGAGTGAGGGAATAGCAAGGCAATCTATGCATGTTTACTCTGATGTAAGTCCTATCATGTTCAGTGGGGCTTACTCCCAGGTATATCTGCCCAGAATTGCAGACTGTCATCTAATGTTTGCAAAATCAAACTGATCTGGTATACTCCAAATTGAATATATTATGTTTATCGCAGAGTAAACATAATACATCCAGCGCCTGTTAACTGGCAAACTTCATATTAATCCAAACAACAACAGATAAATTATGCATCTGCACTGCAGTTCATGGGATTCTTACACTTTTCCAGTTTGGCCATTTGTGTAAAAAAGAGTGATGTGATTACTTCCATAGAGAACTGTGATGGATGTTGCCAGAATTCAGATAGCAGCAAGAGTATAATTTGTATTCTGGTATAAGGATTTCATTCTTATAACCTGCACTGAAACCTTTTTACATGGAAGGCAAAGGTCCCCTTATGGGAGAAGGTAAATCTGTCATTATTTCAATTCAAAGCACATGTTCATCTTTTTCTTTGCTTCATTCAAACCATCAGGCCATTGCTTCTTTAAAAAAAAAGTATTCAAATTCACTGCTGCATATGTGAAGTTCCATCAGTATCTGCTTCTTCAAGGTACCCCAGCTACTTGGAAGCAGGAATTCCCAGGGGAACAATGCCATGTATCTCTTGTCTTCCCATCAGGAAAGATGAGGCGCTTCCACACATGACTGTGTGAGGCACCTGGATAAGTTTAAGAGGTTCTGCCCAAGGAAGCTGGCTGAACATGCATCTTGCACTTCCTAGCAAGGAGAGGTGAGAGGCATGTGGAGCTGCTCTGGGGAAGAACTTCAAGGCCCCCTCCACAGGCCAGGTGATGAAGGGGCCATCCAACTTAGGAGTTTCCCATCTCTAATTGACTCTCACTTGGATCAAGTTCCATCCCAGGTTTGAGAATTAATCCAGAAGACAAGAGTTCTGCTTAATCAGTAGAAAAATTGACCAAGAAGAATAAGTTTTTTCTCTCATACTGAATGGGCTGCACACCATCTGTATCTTTCCCCAGACCTGGTTTTATTCTTAGATACTCTGGTGACAGCTATGAGCAGCCACGTGGCAAAGAACTTGGTACAGGTTTGCATTGTGCAGGAATTGCACCATGTCCGAAGGGGCAGACCTGGCCGCTGTTACACATGCATTGCTCACATCTGGGGTAGACTACTGTGACACATTCTGCTGTTCAGCCTCTTTGTTTTTTCCACCCAGACAGATGGTAACGATAACGTTTTCCTTTGAAAGTTTTACAAAATATACCAAAAAAAGTCATTAATGTATGTCATTTTGTTTCAAAATAAATATTAACTAAATTGTTTAAGAAGGAAGAGATTAAATTGTTTTGGTTGACACTTGCAGTGTAAGTGACTGCTGAAATCAAGGTTATGAAATTGTTGTCACTCACGGCGAATGGAAATTGTGTCCAAAACTGTGTGTGTTTCATGATGTAGAATTCATATAATAACATTAATATTTAAACTTACAAAATTAGTGTATCTTGGCTTTGTCCATTTTCATTAATTTTTTCTCTCTCCAGAGATCTTTTAGAGGAGTTTCATGTTCCATAGGAAAGAGAATAGCATTCTCTGAGGTCACGGGTTCTGCAGTTTTTCAATTGCTGATCACATTTTTGCCCTTTAGGTGTCTACCTGGATTCTCTGGAGCAAGATGTGCTGAAGTTGTACCCATGAAAATGCAAAATCCAGAAAGTATGTTCTAAAATAATGTGAAATCTGCTTTCTCCCCCAGCTACAGCAATCAAAATCAGTCTCACTTGGTGTTTTCATCCATCAGTTTGAACTGGATTCTTTTCCTTCTGCCTTAGACTTCGTACTGTGCACTTTAATCTGTACAGTATAGCATCAATGTACTATTTACCCACATTGCTATTATTATTATTATTATTATTATTATTATTATTATTATTATTATTATTAGTAAGCCTTCTTATGTAGGTACTGTTTTTGGAAGCTTCATTGGCTGAAGTGAACGCTGTATTGATTCCTTTTTGCCACTGCCTCTGTCTGTCCACCTCAATTATGGCATTTGCAAATCAATCCTAAATTCTTCAGCCTTGATAGCACTGAGAAACAGATCTGGTTACTGAAGATGAATTCACCAAGTCCAGACCACTCGCACTAAAGCAGCCTCTTTCTTAGCGTGTATTTACCTCTTCTCTTTTTCTGTGTTTTCTCTACCTTTTTGTTTTTGTTTTTGCTCTCAGGTGCCCAAATGAGTTTACTGGTGATCGCTGTCAAAACTACGTAATGGCCAGCTTCTACAGTACGTCCACTTCCTTTCTGTCTCTGCCTGAATAGGAGCATGCTCAGTTGGTGCTGCTTTCTTGTTGCTTCATCTTTCCTCAGATTTATATACGTAACTGAGTGGATTACATGAAGCTTAATATAGATTGCCCTACCTGTTTGCATGGAAATAGTAGCACAAGCAGTTTCCAGAATTCAGCTAGATTGGCTGGCAGGAATAAGCAAACTCTAAATAACAGTTGATATTCCCTAGGTAATGTAGGAACACACACCTAGGTTAATTTATAATAGAATTACACAAATATAGAGCAAGTGGTAATTTTCCAAATGATAGTCACATGCAGCTTAGATTTGAAAGGTGATTTGTGTGATCATTTTTAATCAACCACAACCAATAAAAACCTCTGGAAAAATGAGATGCATAAAAATGGTTGATGGTTTCCATCTTTCTGCTCAGTTTTAGGATAATTGTGCAGTTCTGCACCACCACAGGGGCATGGAATATACTATGCATGAATGTAGTTCAGAATCCAGTATGTATGTGACCCTGCTTCTAACAAAATACAAGGGAGATGCTTTCCCTCTGCTTTACATGGGGATGTTTTCCTCCTCCTCATTCTCATTAGGCTAATGGAGCATACCCTAAAATTTTAGGGAGCCCCCCCCCGACATTTGCCTTTTTTTTCATGCTTAGTTATATTAGCAAATGTTCACTGGTCATTTAACTACTAACATGGAATGATGGTTCATTCACCAACAATGAAAGAATTCAGGCTATCACATTCCAGTTTAATTTAACTTCCTTTCCTTTACTACGTAGCCTTCACTGGACATAAAAGTCCATCTTCCATCTATAAACAACAAGAGTCAATGAATAATTTATCGTAACCATTCTAAACATTTTTCTTCTAAATCCCATGTGTTTAATAGGAGAGGAGAGATTACACTTCACAGATGCTTATCTTAAGTACTCAAAAGCTCAATAGTGTGCCACATATGAAGTTTTCTTGGCATTTGTATTGCCCAACTAAAAAAGCCTGTGTGAAATAATTTTCCAAACTACTTTCTGTTACTTTATAAACAACTAGTTTAGATGGTCAAGAATAGATGAAGGTATACAGTAAACAAGGAGACTTTGCCTACTTAGAATAATATATGTACAGCATTTTATTATATATATCAGCCATTAAAACAATCTACTCTGATCCAGGGTGCTCCCCTGGAATACAGTCCTAAATCCTTAAGTATTCCCATTGACCGTTACATATTTTGAACCTCAGCTTAGAATTATTTTACTTTTACATAAAATGAATGCACCACTAATCTTTTTTTAAAGCTATTATCGTTGATGTCACTTTGCAATATATCTAGTGAGCATACATTATATCCCACAAGAAAAATCAATACAGAAGCACTTACAGCCCTTTCTAAAATGGCCTAGTATAGATGAAGACATGCAATTTTAAAAGGAATTTGCCTGATTAAAATAATTACTTGAAAGTTATATTTGTGTTGCACCTTGTCTGTTCATTATACTGTAATGCAACAGTGCAACTAATGAAGATTCTTTTAGAATTATACTCCGCTAAAAATATTTTTAGGAGTAAATGTCACTGCTAAAGAAAGTGAGCACAGTGTTTTGAAAGATACCTTATTTTTAAATGTTTCTTAGGAACTTAGGAATTTTAGAGAGAAAATGTCTGCCACTAAATTTATTGTAGATGAATAGAATGTAAACATTTCTACTTGTATATTATAATCACATAATTGTAATAGTGACATTTTGCCTCTGTAAAACACCTTTCTCACAGTGGTGTCTAATTTGGAGAGACATTTTCCATGTTTTCAAGCTGGTCTGCCATTAATTGTCTCAAGATATTTTCAAAGCATCATCTACTCATATTTCCAATACATTTTAAATAAGGGCATTACATGTATGTTGGTGTCATTAGCTGTGCTAGATGTTTTGTTATAGTGGTCCAACTTCAAGTTGGTTTAGCCTGTTTCTGAGAATAGGTAAAATGGGTTAGTTATATTATTGACATAAGGTAGGGTTCCATCATCAAGAACAGGCAGGCATGCATTTCCTCCATAACTGCCAGAAAGCCAGAATATTCAACAATATATTTAGCCTTACTTGCTTCAGAACAAGTTTGCATAATTTTGCAATGCAATTGTGAAATGGTACTTCTTTTATATAGAAAGAATAGACTGTACCACTTTGCTCCTCATTCATAATTAGATACTATCACATTAATCTAGCTATAAACCAACATAGTTGGCAGCATACCAATCGTGGCTAGTTTTGAATTATACCTGGTTGCTATTATTACTAAAAACAACATGAAAACAGTCCTAGAATGCAAGCTGTGAGCATGACCCATCCCCCCATGAGCACAAGTACAGCACAAACAGATCGGCTTAGCTCTTCTCTCCACCTTTCACCTCCAGTGCCTGCACAGCCTCATTTCTGCTGATGGGGAAGTGCCACCAGGACTCTTTTGAGTCTCTGCTTCCATTCATAGGCTGCTGCGTTCTCAAGGGGACACATTTTGTTCCATGATACGGGGCTTTTCTGGAATGAAGAGAACATTGCTATGAATATCAAATATCAATTGGAGCGCTAGACATATTATTCTGGAGTTAGAATGAGTGATGCATGTTTGTCCTCTGCATGTTCTTTGTTAAGGGTTACCTGCCAGAATATTTTTTCTTTAAATACCAATTTTCCATTGAATTAATTCAAATAGAAGTTGTCTGAAATGAGTGACTTTCACTGGAATTAAATTCAATGTAGGCTGATTGCCTTACCTGCAAGCTAACAAAAATATAGTAGTATATATGCATGGGCATGCCACTAATTCTTTTGAAGATTTAACCAAGCTTTCTATGCAACTAATATATATTGTTAGTAGTGTTCATGTAGGCGGATAATACTGGCTCTTTTGGGGGGAAATCGCCATGAATTTGGATTTAACCCTTAAAATGTTACTGATAATGTTGGCCTTGTCCAAACATAGAGCTGCTGCTTTTGACAGTACAGCATATGGCCCGGCAATGAACATAGCAGTTACATTTTGATATGGGAAATAAGTGATAAAACATAAAGCTGTGAATAACTCCAGATATTAATGCAAACTGAACCATCTTATATAACATACAGTGTTGTGTGTATACACACCATCACACACTACAGTGGACTTTCCAATCCACATGAGCCTGGCCAAAGAGGATTGCAATGGAACTGGATAAACAACTGCAGCTGATTTTGTTCTTTTATTTATTAAACCATTTCTAACACACCATATATAAACAGACCTCAGTATTATTTTTATACTCATAAAAAAATCCACATAGCACTACAGTTCATTTTACCTGTAAACAGAAATAAAGTTAGCATTAAAACCTAAAGCAAATTCCTCAAAATAAATCTACTTACAATGGAGTAGACCCCAAAGCTTGGGTAGGTTTAAGTCTTAATGTGGCATCAAAATCTGGTTAGTGTCAGTGCCAGTGGGGTCTCCATTGGGAAGACATTTGTGCCATGGCCAAGAAGGTCCTCTCTCAGATTGCAATACATATAATTCCAAATGGTTGGCCATAGTCCCCTCAACAAAAATTAATACTCAGGTATTAATATTCATTTTCTGAGCTATTGCCACAAAAATTGCTTTATTATTTATCTTTACTGGCCAGAACATGGCAATCACCTCTGAAAGAGAGCTCAGATCTCCCGGTTGTGTCCTATGTGTGCCAAGCCAGCAGATAATTAGCTTCAGTGGAGATTCATTCCTTTCTATTTTTTAGTTGAATGTAGAAAGTTAAGGGAGGTAGGAAAATGAGTTGCATCCCTAATTAATTTAGTGAAGTTGAAATGTTATAAAACATGGTACTGCCATGTTTTGCAAAGAGTAGCAGTTTTAAAATTAGTTTTATTTATATCAGGCAGCATACTCTGTTCCTACATCCTGTCCTGAGGTTTCCATCACAGATAACAACCAACCGGTGCTTTCTGGATATGTGCCTTTAAATTACCTAAGAAATACTACCAGCTATTGGGCAAGGAAACCAAATGAGCTGCCCATCTAAAAAAGATTGGTTATGGAAGGGCTCAAGAGATGGCACTGTCACTGTAGACATATCCATTATGACATTTAGACTCAGTTCTGGCTTAGCTTTGAAGTTATACCAGATCTGTTCAGCTAAGATGCCTTACCATAATTTGTCTTTGCATGCAGTAGAGGGAAAACTGGTACTTACCCTAACCTAAGTGAGAAAATGTAAAAAGAAAAGTGTTGCCCTATTAATATTTTTGAGGCCTGCTATGGGTTATATGGAAAGAGATGAGCAAGTTGCCAGTACAGGTGATTTTGTATCCATATGTTGAGCAGGTGGAATAACAAGATTTTACAGTAAGCAGTCTATATTGATGTATCAGCAATATCTTTAAGGGTTAACAGACATTGGTGTATTCACCATGTTTTATAGATTTTATACAGATGCCAGTGTGGATTGGCTTTAAGCTATAATTCCTCAATAGATCCATGAGCCTGCCAAAGCTTACATGAGCCCTGCCTCATTAACCTCATGCCATTTGTTCTGTCTTAGTGTGCAGACACTGTATTGATATAATATCCTTGTGTAATTTTGGAGTTTTTGGGTGCAGTGTATTGCTCTTTTCTGAAACTATTTTCCCTTTTCTTTCTTTTTATGTCAACTTTCTGCATTGGCAGAGCATCTTGGGATTGAATTTATGGGTATGGAACAATCATTCCTTTTAGCTTGCAGATTTTAGACCCTGAAAGATTGAAAGCCTTTTTATTCTTCCCTCCTCTCCAATTCCTAACCAACTCCTTTATGCTTTAGAAGGGAACATACAGCTATAACAGCCTTTGTCAGCTCCCTATCTGCACTTAACTCCGCATTCAAAAACATATATTAACTGCTGTGGATCATGCTTGAGACAGTCATAAAGACTGAGCATTGACCTTTTTGTTAGATTGCTTGGCACTTCTTAATATATGCTTTTGCTACAATCTAGTGTTGTGCTGTGTCTTAGAAACACCTACCAATTTCCATCTATCACCAGAGGAAAAGAATGGCCTTTCAGGGAAGCGGTGGGTTTACAGAGCCCCTATTTAATACACAGGGAGCCTGTATTATTATGGGTGACTTCACATTTGGGACATTCTGCCATCATGAAACCTATTTGAATGAACACTTTATGGAGGATTTGAGGATTGAAAATTGAAGCAGCACATCCACCAAGTTCCTACAAGGCTGAGGAACAATGTCCTGGGCATGAGGCAAAGCAAAGTAGAGCAAGACTAAGTAAGGCAAGGCACAAGGAAAATGAGGGTGGCTTCAGCATCTCTGACTGTCTCTCAGACAACCTGTTCTGGCCTTTTGGTTTAGTGCCGTAAATAAACAGAATCCCGGTGATACTGCAAAAGTAGAATCCCCACCTGAGATTCCTCATATTACAGATTAGGACTTCTTGTGAGTTCAAACGCTAACCACACTAAAACTCTGTTTTCTATCATGATTAAGGATGATTCTAAAAGTGCATGTTGTTGCCTATTTCAGCACTTGCACTTCTGAGTCTCAGCTTATAATGCAGTATCTGAAAGATCATGAATGGAATTCCACTTCCATAATGGGGCTTTCCTTCCCTTTCTTTCCCACTGCAACTCCTTGAGCTTTCTTCCCTAGCTATTCTTGAAGATTCAGGGACTCTTGGGACACCATGGCCATTTGTTTGAGTAGAAGTGCCTAAAGGTCATGCATTGATGGCTCTGCATCCACACATCCTGAATATTCAGAAGTGATTCCTTGATCTGCAGTGGCCGGTCACATGTCACTCCAGAATCATCTCCTAAGATTCTCATTCCAAGATACAGGGATAGCTGAATGAGCTTAGGAATACTATGTTTGAGTGACATAAATAAAGAAGTACTGTAATTAGTTCCCAGAATAATTTCCCATCAAGGAATGAAAAGCAGGATTATAATTTCCTAGAGTAATGAATGTATTTGTTGTATCTGATGTGACAACTCTATAAAGCATTCTATCAAAGTCTTCTTTTGATCCCCAAGTTTCCATGGCATCCCTTTATTCAGACATATGTAATGCTACTGGTCTGCTCTAGGAATGCACCAGCGAAATGTCTTTGGTGCCCTGCTACAGATAAGAGGATATGATTTAGCACTGGTTATTCAAAGGCTCCAGGATCTCGATCCTATTCCCCAAAAGTGTTTTCCTCATTCAAAAGTCATTATGAAGCTATTCTGTTTGATACAGTCACCTCAAGCGCTTGGCTTTCTGGTTGCTAGCTACCAAGCACCTCTGTAATATGGGAACAGCCGAGTCAGCGGCAGTCAGGTAGGCTCAAAGTCTCCTGGACAGCACAGGCTCTGTGACAGAAACACATATCAGCCAAAGGTGACAAAAGAGGCAGTGCAGCTGAACGGGTGTAGAAAGAGGAATGGGATGCAAGGCCATCACAAAAAACCCTAAAAAGATCAGTGATACTTCCTCTTATACTTGGGGATCTTTCTTAGTCTCATACGTAGAAATAAGTGCTCATTCCTTGCTGTGGTTATAGGTAACACCCTGTACTCTGCAGTAATAATTTGTAGTATTGAGACATCCTTCCTTCAAAGCCCCACTTTGACAACTGGAGAGATGACCTAGTGGAAAGTGGCACACCAGATTTGCGGCCAAAGTGCAAAAAACCAGCGGGGAAAAGCCTATTTTAGTGGTGTTGCACTTTTTGTTCTACTACCCATTCACTGCCCCGATGTGCTTCAGTGCTAGTGCCATTTACGGCTTTTTTCTTCTTCGTTGTGTTATCCCGCCCAATCAGAGATCCTATAGTCAATGTAATGATAACATGATGCCATGTAGTCAAGCGTGGTATTGGACATTGTAGCTGAGAGCAATTGAATCCCCTTATTCACAAAGTACGGTAGAGGAAACGGGTGACTGGGCTGACACTTGGTGTGTTGCTGAGCCCTATTAGAAATCCTATTGTCCCACAGTGTGGCAAGTCTTTCTTCTGATCGTGCAGCCTCGCTAAAGTCCCAGGTTACTCTAGTCGTTCATAATTACACCTGACTAGATGCAACAAAATGTAGACGAGGTGTGTGCTTTTTCATATATACTTGATTCTTTCCACTTGGAAGTAATCAGACATCCATTCCCCTGCACCAGCTGCTACATTTAGTCTGCAGTAAGTACAACTGGATTGTGGCAAAAGAGCCTTGCCAGTGAGAACAGGTTCCTTTTTCCTTGTGGCATCTGCCCCCTAGTGAGCATGTCTGCACCCTTTGGGGAGGGGCATAATAATTATTAAAGGGTAAGAAACTTTCATGCAGGAGAAATGTTTTCAGAGAGGAACCCCCGTTTTCCTTCTGACAATGGCACCAGGAGAGCTTGGTAGGCGAGTGTATGAGCCCTACACTTAGAAACTCGGAGACTGAAAAGGAGCCTGCAAGCATGACGTAGTGAAAGGGTGGGGAGGAAAGGTGTATAGATTCATTATGATGGAGGTTCAACAACATACACTTGGCTGATTGGTGATCACAAGCATTTCTGGAAGATGCCCCTGTGAAACACGCAGCCCATCATGCACAGCATTTATATGTCTGGAAACACGAGTGAGAGACTTTTTCTTAATAAGGAGAGGCTGCCTGAAACAGCAGTAGAAAGTTGTAATGGCCAAATCCCCCCCCCACCTGCTTCCCCGCCTGCAATCATATACATTAAATGGCCACTGGGTATGACAAAAGAATGACAATCCCATGTCATGTGGTATTTCTGTCGTTTTCAGCAATAAATTCTTTAATGCAATAATGCAGCACTGAGTTTCTTGGAAACAGGAGGGAAACAAGAGCGCTATTTTCACAAGTTAACAAGCAATAGTCCAAACGTTAACCCTTTCTGAACTGCACTATTAACTCTTCCTGGCCTGCATTTAGCATGATTTTTCTGTCCCTCATTTTGTAACATCCTAAGATTCCAGTTGCTTGGTTCCTCATTCAGTGCTTTCAGGAGAGCATAGGTTAGGAGTTATGCTGTATGTGAAATCCCTTCAAACTCTGCTTCAGTCTTATTTTCAAGCATTTTCTTTACTCTTTTTTCCAGTTATCAAGCATGCTGTGCCAGACTTAATAGTTGACTTCACAACTTTAAATGTCATTGTTTCCTTCAGCTTCTGCTCCTTTTTCTCTCTCTCCCATATATTTGTGTTTGTTTCCCTACTTTGTCTTCCTACTCTTGAAATTTATTTGTATAATCAATACAGCATTCTACTTTTTATTTTCTCACAAAACTGGCTCCCTCCTTCCCTCTCCTAATAATCAGTACTATTAATTTTTTCCCTGAATATGTTTACAAGTCTGTTAATTGATGTTTATGTTGGGATTGGCTTGTAGGAAACACATTTTCCAGCAATAAAGTGCACTGTATCATAGATATGAACCATGTTAAAATTTCAGTCGGTGTTCATTTTGAAGTTCAGGCTTCCTTGTTACACTGAAGTACTTTTCAGACAAGGCTGAGCACCAAACTAGACAATACACAAAAGCACATGTAACTTTACTTGGCTTACCCCTTTTTAAACCTCAAAAAGCTACTTTTAAGAGGTGGTAGGCAAGTTGTAGGAGAAGATGTTTGCCCTTTTCCTCCCTTGGAAAGGAAACTATTTGGAGGAAGACCTTTCTTATGATCCTATATGCTATTTTCTATGAATACTTCTCACTGAATTATATTCATTTTAAGGTATTGAAAGGTTTGCTGCTGATGTTTCTTAACTAGACCCTTTAAAAATCGCTAAGTATTTCTTTCACTGTTCTGCAGCAATCTAGATTTTGGTTGTCCTGTTCTGTATATATTATAAACAGGGAAAACCAAATTTAAGAATTAAAAAGTTGTTATGCTAGAAAGTCTGGAAATTCAGTTTTCCAGTAAACATTTTGTATCTGTTGCTTAATTTGTGATACAAAGTCCTCACAGAGAAGGCCTGAGGCTATAAATAACTAGAAGAGAAATCCCTGAATTAATAACGCAATTCTATACACGTCTACATGTCACAATAAGAAAGCCTTATTGTGTTAAATGGGACTTATTCCCTGGTAAGTGTGTGCAGAATTGCAGCCTCAATCTCTTTTAGCCCTTTCCTAACTTAGAAATGGACAGAAAGTTTCACTGGGGCAGATGTGCAATAAATGTATAAGCTGAAAAACAAAATCTGGATTAAAACACCAGTCATTGCTGGACATGTGAAAGCCAAAACCTCTGTTCCTGCAAAATCCTTTGAAAGAAAAGCATTATTTCTTCCAGACACAGTCAGCATTTCATGGATGGTCCTTCCTCCCAAACAGTCGTGTATCAATAACATGCCACAGTATATCAGCAAACACTGCTCATTGTTGGTCATTGCCCAGTATGATGTAATCAAACTATACACTGGGTCAATGTCTAAACAAATATTTTCACTCTTAGGAGCAACAGTGACAGCAGAGGTGAGGAATTTGGGACCTTACACAAACTAGTGCCAGAAATCAGTCTAAGAGCAGGCCAAGCCAAAGCTATTTCTACCAGATGTCTTATCAGCAAATAGACAAAATCAGCAGACCAGGAAATCCCCCCCCCCGCCCCCAGAAGCCATTCTCCAAATACAATACTAACATGTTGGTTTTCATATCGTATTCCACGAATGGCAACCTCATTGTCAAGACAAGTAGAGCAGTGGGGCAGGGGGGTCCATTCCCCTTTTCTTCTATTTAAACTTGTGTGGTCTTCTATAAAGCATTCCCATTAGTTAATCTAATGGCTTCTAGACTCCTCACACCATTGCCACTCCGCATTTTCCATATTGTTGGTTTATATTTTACTGTAAGCCATTCTGAGACAATTGGTTGTATAGGATGGGATAAAAATGTTCTAAATAAAATAAAATTAAAAAGCTGGATGATGTTGCAATCACACAGTTTTAGAGCAAATATATAAATGCCTTTTTGAACAACAGACGAGGGAAAGGGAACAGAAGACGCTGGCTCATTCTAGCTACTTGGGCCAGTGCAGAGTTAGTATCAATGCTCTAAATGTTACATTTCCTTTGTTCAACATACAAATTATGTTTTGCCAAGTGTGACAGACAAAGGAATGTAATGTCTTTTCCAACCCAAACATTACTTGCCCTAAGAATTACTTAATGATAAAATATCTTTGAATGAGGTCACTGCAATGGAACAGATTTTCTTCATGCAAATATCCTTTTTCCTACAATTATGACATATCAATAATGTTGTAATGCAGCTTTCGCCAACCTGATACCTTCCAGATGTTTTGGACTACAGCACCCAGCATTCTTTACCATTGGCCAAGCGGCTGGGGCTGATGGGTATCAAAGTCCAAAACATTTCAGGAACACCAAGTTGGGGAAAATTGGTGCAATGTCTGTGATACAATGCATTGTTGCCTATTGTAGTTGCAGATGTGGAGTGCTGGACAGAAGTACCATTAACTGAAAAACTGCATCAGTCCCTGATCAGTTGTGATCAGGAACATTCCTCACAGGCATAATTACAAGCCAAACTCAAACCTTA
The DNA here is from genome assembly GCF_004798865.1 of Varanus komodoensis. NCBI lineage: Eukaryota > Metazoa > Chordata > Lepidosauria > Squamata > Varanidae > Varanus > Varanus komodoensis. The sequence continues at coordinate 2,664,625 of NW_025335985.1, read as the reverse complement.
ACTGTAGTATTTCTCATGTAAAAAATGCTGTGAGTCTTGGTAATAGTGCAAAAATGTGGGTATTTAAAAATACCAAGAAAGAACTGGGACAGGATTTGGGTGGTGGTGGGGTCTATATAGCTTGCTTTTGTCCCAGCTTTCTTTCTGAGCAAGGAAATTTTGTTTATATACTATGTGCATTGTTATAACAGTGCATTGTATTTTTATTTTTATTAAATGTTTTTGTAAATTTAGAATTATGTTAAGCATTCTAAACTACCAGTTAATTTGAATTGCACTTGTTTTAAACGTTGCATATATCAGTGCTGTCATTGCGTTTAGATTTGAATTTCTGAATATAAAATTCGTATGGTAATAGAGCCATTGATTTCACCTGCAAACCTGTGGGATAATACTCTGTACATTGCACTTTGTTCTTTTCTTTCAATATTTTTGTTCCTTTTGTGACCTTCTACGTTTTGTCCCTTTCTAGAAACGGAGGAACTCTACCAGAAAAGAGTGCTGACCATAACCGGCATCTGCATTGCTCTCCTTGTAGTTGGCATCATGTGTGTTGTGGCCTACTGCAAAACCAAGTAAAATTTCCTCTTCCTTTCCGTATGTGTTTATCACTGAGGGAGGAAGCTCCTGAAACAAAAAGTTAAGGGTGCCTCCCAAACTTGTGGCTTCCCAACTTCATCTTTGCAGTCCCAGTTCTGGGGTCCTACCCAGCCCCCACTCTGTCCCCTCACAGCCAGTTCAGAAAGAACTGCACCGGTTCCCCCCACCGTATGTCACAAGTGGGCCTCAGAGGGAATAAAGGGGGCGTGCGAAGGAGGGGAGGGGTAAGGGAATGCAGACTGATGCAGATCCCAGTCAGGGTCCCAGTCTCCCTCCCTTCCCTACTTAAACCATCTAAGGAAAATACCTAGATGAGGTGAGGTGACGATGGCATAAGATGATGTGAGACCCCAGGTTTGGGGGCTTACATGCCTCTGCTGTTGGAGAGATAGGAATGCACCCTAAATGTGTTTCCAGTTGTTGATACAAAATTAAGCTGCTAAGAACACAATTTTTTGGCCATTGGATGCTGTCTAAAACAGCCATAAAAGGCTTCAGAGTTCCAGCACCAACCTCAGAATTGAATCTCAGAAGTTGGAGGTTCTTTCTTTCTACTTCTGGTTCTTTCTACTCTGACTGCAAAAGCAACAGAGGAGATGATGTTTTATGCAGTGTAGAGAGATGGGCTTCTGCCAGCATATGTAATATCCTGGCTGCACCTCAACCCCATCTCCTCATGCTCCAGGGCAAAACACTTAAACAGCTGAAATTGCCTCAGTGTTTTGCAGGTAGGAAAAGTACACTGGCCATCTTCACCTCTGTGCTTCTTCTGCCCTCCACTGGATGCCCATAATCCTCCAGGTTCAGAGATTTACAGGCAGCTACATTGGATTTCACTGTAATTAAACTTAAGGGCTCATCTGTAGCATTGTAGGAGAACTAGAGTGTGCAGTATAATTAAACAGTATTGCTTATTGGAGATGATCCCTTAGAAGTTAATCTAATTCTTGATCCAGGAGATATAGGTTTGTGACAGTGACTATTATACTATACCAGAGTTCTCAAAAACTTTGGTACTCTTTTGAATTGACAACCTTAAATATAATGGATTTACAATTTTAATTATAAAATAACCCATGCTTTTTCATCATCTTGTTTGTAACTCTTTCAATAAATGTTTGAGCTTGTTCTCACAGCTATGATGGTTAAATGTTTACCTTAACAAATTCAAGGATGTAGCAAGAGTACTTCAGACAAAAATTGCTTTAGAGCTATGTATTCTATTGCATCCCTGTGGGATCATTACGTTTTGGCATCTTTTTCTTCTGCCTCTTGACACTGTGGTTCATGCAGTCTCATGGCATCCCAGTTTTTCCTAATCTGCTGATAGCTGACCCTTGTTCGCCTTAATCTAAAACAAGAAGTGTTCTTCATTCCTACAGCCAAATACATTAAAATCACCTACCATCGGAGTAGCAGAACCCCTGCATTTCCACATTTCTCACACTATCAATGCATCAAAAGTGATCGAATGATATTTTATTGAATGTTGGTAAAGGAGTCTCTATCTGCCAATCCCCTATATACATTCCTACCTTTCTGATATGCATTTATTGACTAAGAAAAGGTTTAGGTGACTTTGGGTGCCATTTCTAGTGACAATGTTAATCAAGTGATAAAATGATATTGCATAACACCATGTCTTCTAAAACATTCTATTTACGTAGCAGTTCATTTAATGATGAGACACAGCTAAGAGAAATCATGCGCACATTTAGCTGTTGCATTACTTTTTCCTCTCTACTTCCCTTTAGTGATTTTTTTTTAATTTAGTGAGTGCGTGACCTTCACATGCAAAAATAATGACACATTTTAAGCTATAGAAAGAGCACAAGCTTGGTTTAGGCATAATAGGAAACCATAACAATGAGTTGTGATGAGCTTCAGGCTTATGCACACCACTGTCCTCTCTGTCCTTTTTTACTGGAGGTGAGGAGCCACTTCGAGTGTTACACTAACCATATAGCCCCATGATGTCCAAACAAAAGGAAACGTTATTTCTTTACACTGTAGTTACTGAGAACAAATGAGGATCAAACTTTTACATCTTGGTTAATTATCAATAACAATAGTTTAAAGAAGCCATAGTCTCCCAAGTTCAGGCATTATAAAGAATGTTTAAAATGACAATCTGTCATTAACGTCCCATAAAAACAGAAATGCACTAATGAGCAATGTTTATAGTGCAAAAGTAACAACATTTTTGGCTTTTGTTTTTCCTTTGGCATGATTAAAATTGTTCCTTATTCCAAATGCAGGAAGCAACGGAAAAAGTTGCACGACCGCCTTCGGCAAGGCCTTCGGTCTGAACGCAACCATAGAGTCAACATGGCAAATGGACCTCACCATTCTCACCCACCACCAGAAAATGTCCAGTTGGTGAATGTAAGTTTTACAGGAGCAGCAAAGCTTATTATAGTTCACAGTGTCTCACAAGTTTCTATTCGACAGCCTTTTATTTATTTTATTATTGTTTACTTATCACATTTCTCTACTGGCCAATAGCAGAGGTTCACTAGGTCATTCACAACAGTTAAAGGCTAATGCATTAACAGGTTTAGAACTGTTGAAAGTAAAGAATATAAAATGTGTGTTCAGGGTCCAAACGTACTTCATGATAATGAGAGTTCCATGTATATAAAGAAGCCACTGGGCATGACTCACAACAGGCCCTTGAGGCTTACATTGAGTGCTCAAGGTCCTACGAACAAGTTTACTGATCTGCACCTGCCAGCAAATTGAAAAGCCATTTCCCATCTGCAGTTTTTGAATCAGTTCCACTCTCCATGGTTAAATATGAGGGAGAATGATAACTGTGTTGGCTCCATGGCTGAATGAGAACTAGAACTCAGATCTCCTAAATCCCACTCTGGTATTTGAACCGCTACGGCACACTGCCTCCCCATCTTGGGCATGCCTGCTGGCCAGAACCAAACCAAACCAAACAGGTGCTTGTCAGGCATTTTCTCTCCAGCATTCTGCCTCCCCCCTGTTCCTAATCAGAGATGCACAGGAGCATCTCACTTGACAGATGAGAGTGAGAGCTGGATGTATAACCCCTGGGCAAGCCACCTGTAATCTATGGGGTAAAAGTAAAAGAAGGGGTTAACTTTTAAAGGAATAAAGTACAGCTAGCATACAGCTAGGCAGCCATACAATTTATTGCTGAATCAAAGTTAACTTTATTGCATGCAGAAAATAGTCAGAATCCTTGCAGTCAGTAACTCTTCCCATCCATTTCAACAGAGGCAAGATTTCACCTGTTCCAAGAGACTGTTCTCTGTGTTTAAATAATGCAGACATTTCCCATATTACATCATTCCCTGCAAGAGCCAATTTGTAGACAAGCTATGCCTGTTATTTAACTACCAAATAGTCAAACCTTTTCTTCTGCCAATTACTTTTTTCTAGTAGTAGGAAAGAATAGACCAGAATTCCAACTTCATTACTTCGTTTAATCACTATAGAGTCCTCAAATGACAGCCAAACTAAACATTTTGAAAGACTAGCTCATAAAAATACAGGGAAATTATGCTATTGCTAACATACTTCACAAAGAACTAGAGGAGGGACAGACAGACAGACAGACTCCCTGCTTTTAAAATTCGGGAAACCAGGGTTTTTTGAGCAGAGAGAGAACATTTGAATATTGAATAGCCATATATTCATAGGTCCTACTTTGAAGCCTGAAGAGAATAGTTAATGGTCAGTCGATCCAGGAAGCACCACGGCTTCAGTATATGAAATTGCCTACTATGCCTTTTTATATAAATAAACGAGAATAGTAAGCCTTTGGTTATAGGGGCTGCTATTATTATTACTATTATTATTATTATTTCTGTACCACCCCACAGCCAATGTTCTCTGCACAGTTTTCAACAGTTCATAAAACAGATATAAAATGCAAATATTTTTGCAATACAAATGCTAAAATTCAATAAAATATATACAATCAAAAATATATTAGAAGTTTTAAAATTTAAAACCAAACTGAGTTCTGTCTCTCTCTTGTTTAGCAATATGTTTCTAAAAATGTAATATCCAGTGAGCATGCTGTTGAAAGAGAAACGGAGACTTCGTTCTCTACAAGCCACTACACCTCAACGACCCACCACTCCACCACGGTCACCCAGACACCTAGCCACAGGTAGGAGGCCAAAAGAGAACCTGCGTTTTGCTGTCCCACGAAAACGAGAGCGTGCTTTTTCATTTATGTTGCAGAAGGGTTTTACTTCAGCAATGATGGATGTGCCTGTGATTAAAGCAAACCTTTTGTGGCAAAGACTGGCTGCCCCAGACTGCACTTAATACCTCTTGACTATATTACCAAGAAACTTTTTTAACAGAAGGACAAGACTATTAGGACTAGTAATTTTCTAGAATTCAGTGTGCACAGGATATCATACTAGACACAGATTTTAGCACTAGAGGCCTGTCCTAAGATCCTCTGATTTAAATTTAATTTTTAAAACAAGCATCTATCTTTTACAGTTACAGCATAAGTGTCTGTGTTGTTTGGAAAATGCACGCATTTAATTAAAATATTTATACAAAATAAGAATCTTCCAGATTATCATTTAGTCTCATAAATATTCAGTTGCTGTGCCTAGACCAGATATCATCCATGAAGTTACACTCCTGTGCAGCATTATCGTGCCTTAATAGGACACCCTGTATTTTCTGCTAGAAATTTTGCTTTTTCCACCATATAATGCAGCCATTACTGTTGCAGTTATTGTGGTAAATTAGGATGTGCAACTAACACAGGCACCTTCTGAGTATCACCTGTGATATGAACACTGATAAGCCATAAAATTCCTGCATGAGTTGTGGCCTTTTTATTTTTATTAACAAACCATAACAAAGAAAAGGAAAAAGAAACAAATATAATAACATAAATTTAAATCAATCTGTTTTAATTGGTATTTAACTTGTGCCCTGCTAAACTGAACCCAGTCCATTGGCTTTATGTAATTCCTTGCCAGGTGCTTGATAACTTCATCCTTGTAGGACCAGACATATAGAAAAAGGCTGATGCCCTTGCTGGGCCTGTGGTAGCCACTGATGGCTGGCATGCTGCCCTCAGGTTTTGGGGGGGCGGGTTGCCCCTATCTTTTTGATAGTTGACTCCGTGGGCCATACCTCTGACTCGGCACGACATGGCTGCAGTGGAAATGTTCCCCCAGCCCATTTTTAAACCACTGGATTTTGTTTGTTTTGCTTGCTTCCTTGAAATCTGTTTATTCCTTCCATCCCAGAGGTAATCTGGAGTTTAAATGACATTCACCTCTCGCCCTCAACCACCTTGCTTTCTCTTCCCTGTTATCTGTCAATTGCATATCACACAATTTGATTTGAATGGGGACTTTCAGAAGCAAATCAGGACATGTGCACCCTGATAATCTGAGTAACAGCTAGGTAAATACGATGGGTTTTGAATTGCATAATTTATGTAGAAAACAGGCTTTCTTATTTGTGTAAATACTTTGGCTTTTCTTGTCATCATTTCTATAATGGCAAAATCCTGAAAGGGATGACTTTTAAGGGTTGAATGTTTCTGGGCACACCCACTTTGTGCATATAATGAATCTCAACTATTCGGCATCACTGTATATGAATACAAAAACTTTTTGCTGCACAAATCCAGTGACCAGACTACCTAGAAACAGGTTGTCACATTCCAGGTATTTTGGCCTACAACTCCCATCAGTGCTAGCCAGTATTTTTGGAGAAGAATCATGGGAGTTTTAGGCCCAAGCATGTGGAGGGCCTCAGGTGACCCACCAGAGCTAGATTACCAGAAACATCCCTTGGCTTTCTCCTTCCTGTCTTCACACTTTAAAATGTTCCCTCTCTCCTGCTCTTCCTAACGGCTCTATATCAGTTGGAGTAATGGTCGGACTGAAAGTATCATCTCTGAAAGCCATTCGGCAATTGTGAGCTCCTCAGTGGAGAACAGCCGGCATGCGAGCCCATCAGGCCCCCGAGGGCGCCTAAACGGCATTGGAGGGCCACGAGAATACAGCAGCTTCCTCAGGCATGCACGAGAGACACCTGACTCCTATCGTGATTCGCCACACAGTGAAAGGTATCCACAAGACTGGAAATGTGTCATTATCTGAAGTATTATAGGGCAGTCACTTTGAAGCAGAGAGGGAGAACAGAAAGAATGAGCTTTACAGGAAATGGTGTTTTTTTTAATGTATCAAGAAACTCAGAGTTGAGAGCAGTCTTCTTAATGGGATTTTTTATGGCCTCCTGATGAATTATCCAAAGGCTTTGCTCCATCTCGTTGTGTGATATATCTTTTGAAGTTGATCTTTTTGACTGTTAAGTCATTTTTAGCATGCAATGGCAGATCCTACTGATTAGTGGGTGGCATTTATGTAGAGGCATGTGAGAATAAGTTGCAGTCAAAATGCAAATGCAGATGTAGACCATGAATAAAGCACATTCCTAATAAAACCAGGAAAAGTTTGCTACTAGAAATTTCAACATTACTGGCCTTCTTTCTCCAACCACCATTACTGTGCCATAAAGATGATAAGAGGAAGGTGCACAAAGCCACAGCAGAGAGAAATTCCCACTTCTCATTTAATTTTCAGTCTCTTCCAAAGAAAGAGAGAGAGAGAGATGGAGGGCACAATCCATTGTCCCTGCACCAGATACTTGAACTCAGAGGCTTGAAAGAAGATACAGCAGCTACAATCCGTACATCCATGACCCACTTCATGTATCGTAGAAACATAGAAACAGAGCGAGTCAGAAGGGGTCTCCAGGGCCATCTAGTCTGACCCCCGGCTCCAGTCGGCTCTGCTCACGACATGCCCACCATGTGCATGTCTAGCCTATCCTTGAACACCCTCACCAATGGGGCCTCAACCACCTCCCGCGGAAGCCCATTCCACACCCTTGGGGTCCTAACTCTCAGGAAGTGCTTCCTGGCATCTACATGGAACCTTGGTTCCCTGAGCTTTGCTCCGTTGGAGCGCATCCTGCCTTCCTCTGCAGGGGAGAACAGGTCTTATCAAGACATCCATTCTGGGCCACGGAGCAGGAGGGAAGCTGGGGTGCAGACAGGAATCAGTACAAAGTATCAGTTTCCTCCTCTCCCACTCCTCCTGGCACCACCTTGGAGAGGTATCTGAAGCTGTTCTTTCTGCACAGGCTGGAAGGGTAACAGGGCAAGGTTTCAGCTTTCGGAGTCCCAACTCTGAGGTCACAGGACCCCAAAACTGGGGCTTTGAATAATCTGATGTGCTTCACCCCAGGTAGTGTTGGGAGGCCATAGAATCGTGTCCTAAATGCATCTTTTTCTTCCCCCAGTGAGGTTTAAGAAGGAAACACACTCCTTCAGATGACCCTACATCCATTAATTGGTATTATATTTACACAGTTCTTCAGCTTCACAAATGTCTAATATAGTTTAATTCCAGATAAAGTTAGGAGAACTATGGAATGCAATATATGTATCACTGATTTTTTTTAATTCAACTGTTAGCATGTTAGGAGTCTCTTATTCCCTCTTTTGGAGGCCTACATTTCTGGAAAACAGAGCAAAGAAGAAATCTGCAATGTAGTCCCATGACTTCATAGATCTCTAGCTAATATGGCACAGTGACACAAAAAATCAGCCTCAAAAACAAAACACAAATAGAAAATAAGGGTAGGGCATGCATGCCTAATAGCCCTCAACTATTTGTACATGTTTATGTAAAAGCAACCAGAAATGCAGGACCTTGGACAGTAAATTAATTAATCAGGAAATGTACTCTTTTTGTGTTATAATACAACACATAAATTTTAATTTCTCCAAGGAATCTGATATTAATATCTATATTCTTTCATGGGTTGTTAGCATTTTATGAAAAATAGAAAAATATACTTATATTTATGAAAAATAGAATATTTATGAAAAAGGGAATTAAGCTATTTCCATTTTATTTCACATATTGCTCAATTAAGGATGTAATGCTATGGCTTTCTGGCCTCATATGGGGGGCACGGGATTCTTCAGAGGATTCCTGGGACCTCAGTGCTGGGCATGGCATGAACTGTCCTGCCTGGTATGGGTTAGGGTCTGGGTGAGGGAACAGCAGGAGGAGGCTGGGGCCATCACAGTACACAGAATCCCACTGGTGCTCCAACTTCCCCCCCCCCCCCCCACCTCCATGCTTTATCTAGATGGCCTAAAATAGCTATCCAGATAAAATTCACAGGCAAAGCACAGCAATAGCAGACAGCACAACCACTGCACTTGCTTCAGCTACTGGAGGCACATAAGCCCCTGAGTTTGGAAGTTTGCATGCATGGTGTGGGGTTGGGGGTTGCACCCTAAATCTTCTATTGCGTCAAATCGGTCCCTCAGATTTGGAATTCAGGAGTGCGATTTTGTTTCTTAGAACACATACACCAGATACATGGATGCGTGTTCATTTAAAATCACCGCAGCCTCATAAATTTGATTTCAGCATTGCTAGTTCCAGAATGGCAATTTAGTAAGCACGCCATCAGAATACAAATGGCTTGAGAACACCAAGGAAAGAAATGTCCCCTCCTCGCTTAACACTGTCAACTGTGAAGCCTTTTGTTTAATTCTTCTCCTACTTAATTTTTATCTGTACTTCTTTAGGTACGTATCTGCTATGACCACACCAGCTCGCATGTCACCCGTAGATTTCCACACTCCGAGTTCTCCAAAGTCACCTGCTTCAGAAATGTCTCCACAAGTCTCCAGCTTAACCATGTCTGTCCCTTCTGTGGCAGTCAGTCCATTTATAGAAGAGGAGAGGCCTCTCCTTCTGGTGACACCACCCCGGTTACGGGAAAAATACGAGCATCACATGCAGCAGTTCAACTCCTCTTACCATCACAATCCCACCCATGAAAGCAACAGTCTACCACCAAGTCCCCTGAGGATAGTAGAGGATGAGGAATATGAAACCACACAAGAATACGAACCAACACAGGAGCCCCCAAAGAAACTAGTCAACAGTCGGAGGGCAAAAAGAACAAAGCCCAATGGCCACATTTCCAATAGATTGGAAATGGACACTGACACAAGCTGTGAGAACAGTAGCTCAGAGAGTGAAACAGAAGATGAAAGGATAGGTGAAGATACACCTTTTCTGAGCATACAAAATCCCATGGCAGCCGACCTAGAATCAGCTACTGCATATCGGCTGGCTGACACCAGGACTAACCAAACCAGCCGGTTCTCAACACAGGAAGAATTGCAAGCAAGATTGTCCAGTGTCATAGCTAATCAAGATCCCATCGCTGTATAAAAAACACTTTAAAAACACACATAGATTCACATGTAAAACTTTATTTTATATAATGAAGTACTCCACCTTTAAATTAAAACTATTTTATTTTAGCAGTTCTGCTATTAGGATTTAAAAATACACAGGAAAAAACTTTTATAAATTAAATATATAATGTATATACAAAAGTGTTATGTGCCATATGTAGCAATTTTTTTACAGTATTTCAAAAATGAGAACGATATCAATGGTGCCTTTATGTTATCTTATGTTGAGAGCAAGTTTTGTAAAAGTTACAAGTGATTACTGTTCCACAGTATTTTGCAGAAGTCTCTAACATTCTGGTTTATTTCCCCTTAACCTCCCCGGCCACCTTCCATTCCTGCCTCTTTTTCTTTTTGTGTACTGCATTAATGGTGACTGACTGTACAGTTTGCAAAAATTGCAACAGTCCCTGTGTTTGCTTGCTGTAGCCCCTGATCAGAAGAGCCCTGTATTGGCACATCTACCTAAAGAATCATAATCATTTCTTCTAGAAGAGGTTTTTAATCTGCTTAACCCTATATGTGTTGCTCTCTGTCAGAATTAAGGTTTGATTTAAGAGCCTTGAGGAGATGGCAGCTCCAACAGCATGCCGTTATTTACAACAGGACAATACATACATAAAATGTAAACCTATATTAAATATTTGACAGAAATACTGTGATTTTAAGTTTAATATAATCAGTCGAGCATCTGCTTGAACCTAAATAGGAACAATCTCTCACACACAGACACGTTCTTAGTTTTTGTGATGGTGTTTCTTAGAAGTATAGGAGTGCTTGCAGTAGGACACAATCCTAACGCAACTTCTTCCGTGCAAGCACCTTTGCAATGAATGGGATCTAAACAAGAGCATCACAATCCTTTGTCCAGCTTCCAATCATTTTAGTGTGGCTTGTGCAAAATTATTTCCTACGGGACTGCATCCAGGCTAAGTTAGCTGCAGTTCCTGAATAAACTATTAGAGCAAGTATTTGTAACCACACAAGAAAATGATAATGGTGGGAAAAATTAACATGTCTCAGATAAAATCACAGTCAGTTTTGAACCTACATTTCTTTTTTCTTTTTTTTTCAATTCTGGAAAGCA
>NW_025335985.1:2597249-2653528 GCF_004798865.1 Varanus komodoensis | reverse complement strand
TGCTTTCCAGATATTTTGCACTACAGGTCCCATGAACGTGAGGCAGCATGGGCAATGAACAGGAATGCTAGGAAATTGTGGCCCAAAATGTCTGGAGGGCACCAGGTTGTTCAGAAATACAAATGTAACAGAACCCACATGTGCTCAAATGAGATGTAGGGGGGAAAGCTAAACATTTAAGCATTGGATCCAATGATGTAGACCTGCTAATGGAAGCAATTCCATCAGTGGAACCATGACGGAGTGAATCCCTCCCATACAGTCCCCCACCCTTTCAAAATCTGCTCCAGAAATCTGGAAAAGCCTCCTAAGTAGATTTCCAGGGAGAACAGAGAGCTGCAAGGAATAAGGCTCCATTATGCTAGTGGACTTACAGCATAACAGTGGTGCTGACACTTCTTGTACAGCCTATCGATCACCCAAGCTGTTTTTTAGTTAAATATTTGTAAGACAGGCATGTTATGTTTATTAGGCTCCCAATCATTTATAGTTTTTCTTAAAACTTTGCACATAGTCACTGCTCAACAGAATTCCTCCCTCCCTCCCTCCCTCCCTGGAGACAATTGTGGGGGCCAGATCCAAGTCTTCTGTGAAGGGACCTTTTTAGAGCAAAAAGGGTGTGCAGGTGAAATCAATGGACTCTTTTTGTCCCTTCTGCATCCCCATCCAGAGCTCCAACTATCCCTTCTCAGAGCTCAGATGTGGAACAAAGTGCTCAGGGGCGGCAGATGCAGACTGCAGAGGTCAATGCTTTAGGAGGAGGCACTGCTTGCAGTCCACTCATGCACCCATTTTGACCTAAACATTTGACAACCAATCCCACCCTGGTTTATGCATAACTGGGACAGATCCTGGTTTAAAGAAACCTGTCATCTGGTTTGGTCCTTAGCCACCAGCAGCTTCTGATTCATAAGCTAATAACCTTTCTTTTGGGCTTTAGTTTGGGTCAAACTGAGCGGTTCGTCCTTTCTTTATCTCACTAGATGCAGCACAGCCTGGGGAGTAAGGGTGATAGGTTCTGTTGATACTCATTTTATGAATGAAAAATAAGATTAGTTGTACTGATGCTGCTGGACCTCAGGAGAACCTGTTAGCAAAATGGTGCATGACCAGTGCTTAGAGCTCAGTTAACACTGATATATATCAACAGGAGGCCAAGATCTTCACAACTCCCAGGGAGGCTGATCTAGAGCACTGTAGCCTAAGGCTGCAATCCTAATCTTAAGTATCAGGAAAATTTACTCAGTAGGATTTATGTCTGCATAAACCTGCTTAGGAACATGCTGTAAGTGTTGATGAAATTGCATTGTAGAGCTGCCACTGAAACTACTTTGCTATTACATGTATACAGGCTTGAAGCTTCCATTACATCACACCAACTTCAAGCCTATTTTAAGTGCTTTGCTTGGTACTGGCTGCTGGTTCAGAACCTAAACTGGAATGTTTTCTAGCGTTAGCTTCCTGGAATTCAATAGTCTTCCTTTACTGGCGAAAAATCTCCTTTTTCAAGGCAAAAAAGTACTCCTGCATTGCTCGCTTACCCAAAAACCCTATACAGGCCTTGTTCCTAAGGCTGTTCCAAATCAACTACATGGCTTTGAAAGTTATATTTTATAGGAACAATGGCTAATGCATATTCATAATAAATATGTTTTAACTAATATGACATAATGGTGAGAAGATGAAGCAGGGATATTATTTCTTCTGTCTGAAGCAAGAAACCAAAAGCAAGGCCTTGTAAAACTTTGCCAGTCCCTGACACTGATCCTAAATGCTGTCACTGGCATTGCAAATTTAAACTTTTCTTCAGCTTCCTGTGGTTGTACTTCCTGTGGTGTTAAATCAAAGTACTTTTTACATTGTGATCTCTGGTTGTGACTAAGCCATAAAAGTGTCAGATTCAGCAAGAGAGAGAAAGCGCACATATTGTGAGCTCAGTATCACAGGAAATCAGAAAACCATGTCAGACCTCAAGGAAGCTGTTTGGACTGGATGAACAAATGCACGACCATATTGTGCAATTAAAAAGCATGGAAAACTGCATACTTTTCACCTATTTTACCAATACCCCAAATATTCTTCTCTAACTAGTTCTTAGATGCATTTGTCTGCTCCATTTCTGCACACGATATAAAGGTTCATTAATTTACTATATACTAGCCTATTTCCACATCAGCTTTGTGATGTCAATTAAATCACTACTTTTCCTTTCATAGGTTAGGGCATGAATGTATAGGACTTTCCCATGCGCCCCCATTTTGTGCTGCAATGCAGAACCACCAGTGCAGAAAATGGTACCAGTGCAAAAGTGAAATACTGCATGCACCAGCTCACCCCTTCATTTGTGCTGAATGTTGCACTAAATCTGCCAGGAACAGAAGGAGAAAAACTTTGGTTTGTTTGCACTGAATCTCTGCTCTGCTCTACTCTGATGAGCTCTAAACAAGGAGCTGTTAGATTGTTCTTTTGTTTAGCACCTTTCCATAGAAGATGACTCACCACTATAAACTGCTATTGGAATGATAAAAGGGGGAAAATATGACATGCTTGGTATTATCTCAGTACTGTAATAATATTTAATATGGCTAAGCTGTATTCGGTTTTTCTTAAGTACAATTTAATTGTAAATTGTGATGTTTTTAAACGTAAAAAAAACCCCATCTCTGACTCATCCACTTGGCAAGGTGTTAAATGCAAGAATGCCACATAAAATGAAAAAGATGCAGTGAATTTCTCAAGCTGACAACTAATAAAAAAGAAATTGCTACAGCTAATTACAGCATTCCCTAGATAAATTTTTACATGTGGATCTGAATGCCACCACAGTCAAGGAGTTTAGTTACATCCATGTCAATGCAAATACATTTTTGTGTTCTTGTATCCCACACAAATCTTTGTATCTGCATCTATAACATAGGAAAGGTTTTTATTAAATTCTCATGTTTATGCACTAATTTTAACCTCATTTCTACATGAACTAATCTTTCCTCTAAATCTGTCCAAGACACTGTTAGTATAGCTGCTGTGCAATAATAACTTGAATGAAAATTTCTCAATAGACAAATTATTGAGGGGGAAAATGGACCAAAGTAATGGGAAATGCAGCTCCTAGAATCCAAATATTTCTGTTCGGTTGGCTTTCTCTAATTCTCTTACATCAGAGTAAGCATCACACTTACAGAGAAGCCATGACAGACTTCTGAAGGTAACCATGAGAGTTGCATCTGATTTAAGAGGCAAGGCAACGAGTAGCTTTTTAAATCTTCCATTCACCCAAGTAAAAATCCATTCAAGTTAAAAACCTATTCACTGTTCTGTTGCTTTACAAGATCAGTATTTGCTGTACTGTAGCACAAAATTCTGAAATGCATTCCTTTCCCACTGGTATATTGAGATACCTAGTCTCCGAAGCTCATACAGCCTTACAGTTATTTCCAGAAACTGGAGATTAGATCATAAGTGTCTACCATTTGTTAACTGCAGTGGTATTCACATGCCCAGCTACAAGGATCCCCAGAGCAAAACCACTCTTCTTTCAAAGAACAGAATGTAGCAGTGGGTAGCTGATCTCAAAGAGCTGAAGGTTCTCCATGTGAAGAATGATAAAGGGCAGCTGGTTCAAGTAATTCAAGGGGTTAGGCTGCATTTTTTTAAAGTTGTTTGATGAAATGTTGGTGTTAACATACCTCATTAGTCTTTTTTAAATTGTAGCCTTGCAACCCAAAGCAGATGTGCATCAAGAGAGGGCAGTTTCAGACCAGTTGGAGGGGAAATTTATTTACAACTGGATCTTTGGGCAACCCTGTTGCATTTTATGTAGGCAACAGAAAATTTAAATTCAGAATATGATGTGAATTTATAATGGGCAACCCCAGTGAACCATTCAGGTTAAAATCTCTGGTCATAGTCCTTGAGTTTGAGGAAATGTGAAAGAACAGGCACAAACAAGAGCAACAAGTTCTCGTTAACATAAAATTTAGGGATAGTTCATCACACGCATGGATAATGCTTGATCTCATTGCTTGTTGATCACCGTTGAATGTATCATGTTAGAGCTGGGTTTGGCTGATAGGAAAAATCTTTCTACATTATTGAGCCATGTAGAATCTTCTAAGTCAATGTTGCATCAATGGCAGAAACATATGAATGAATAAACCAACTGATCGTTTGAGATGGCCATAAGGAAGAACCTGTGAGCTATTCTTCTCAGTAGTTCACCTCCCTTAAAATGGTAGAAAGTATTGCACTCATTATTAAGAAAAAGGAAAGACAACATTGACTCTCAGGGCAGTTTGTGTATCAAAAATTTATATTGTAAGTTTATTATATGTAGTCTCTATTTTCCCTGCCATTTAATCTTTGCTTTATAAATATGTATCCCAAGTGAAACAGCAGTCAGAAGAGCTGCTATTCTGAATGTAGCTGAGGCTCTCCTATGCTGTATGGGCTAGATGGGACCACATCTCATCATAAATGGTTTGGCAATGGGCAAAATCTATACTGCTGAAACCTCCATCACATGGCAAGCCCAGCTCCTGCTGTCCCTTTGCATCCAAGTTCTCTACTGAAGTAAATATCCACCAGCTGACAACCTGTCTTCATTGCTTTTCTTTTGTATCCCAAGTTCCCCAGTACTGATGGACAACCACACCCGGAATACAGCCCATTGAAACCAATGAAACAATTTAGCCATGACTAACTTAATCCCTTTTGCTTTCAGTGGGTCTACTCACAGCATAACTCAAGTCAGGATTCAATGCAGTGTTTCCCTTTCTTGATCCTGAAGCACCATCATGTCCGTATTTCTTCCAGCTCCTGTACCTTAATCCAAGTAAGACCTGGTTACTCAGTGTTCAACAAACATAGTTCATGTCTGGCTAAAAGGGCACTAGGGGGACCTAAGCAAAGTCTGCTCTACCCCTTCCCCCTTTTCAGCACTGGCTGCATTTCCAGCAGCAGTGGGGACTGACAGCAAGCTAATCAACCATATACGAAATGCTGCAGAGAAATGCAGACAACGAAATGGCCACATATCATTTTTAAGTATATATTCTTTTATGTAAATACATCTTGTACATACTTGGATTTCCCCCCCACAAGCATTTCTTGTCTTTATGGGTTATATATCAATTATTACACTGTAAATAACATAATGTTCTTTATTATTTATATTTAGGCATTTAAGAGAGAGAGATTCCATATCTTATTTTACAATATATGTCAAAAATGTTTGGTTATACTTCCCACCCTTCAAAACTGTAATGTATCCTTTAATTTCTTTTTAAAATATAATTTATTGGTCTGGAGAGAATGTATCTGTAATGGAAAATGTACAAAGATCACACAGTGGAAGGCCATAAGGTACTGATAAACTTTAAAAAAAAACTATAATCCCAAATATTAAGCAATAAGCAATTGTTGATTTATTTAAGGTTTTGTTGTTCATTTTCAGTAAAGAGGTGCTGGAATAAATTGCTACTGTGTCGTATCGGCACAGTTGCCCTGCAGACCGTTTCAGTCCATTAGATTCTCCCGCTCACATCTGCCCCTTGCCTCCTGACCCCATCCTTGGTGCCTGCATCCAATCTGATGGTGCAGCTTGACATCTCTGCTCAGACATCTGTTTGATAAAAGTTTTGACTCTGTTGTCAATTCTTCTCCCATTCCCCGTTTTCTCTGTTCTTAATTTTGGAGTGGAGTTGACCATCCAGTCTGCTACTTGTTGCCTGTGTTCTTAGTCTAATTGCTGCTAAGCAGTTTGGCATTAACCAGGGTTCAATAAAAAAAACTAACAATCCAGTGGCATGTCTTACATGTCCTTAATGTTACTCATTAACTGTGGGTAAGGTGGTAAGAATGACTAGTATTTCATTTCTGTACTGCCCTATAGCCAAAGCTCTCTGAGTGGTTTAGAAAAATGGAAGGAAGAAGAAACTGGGTTCCGCAATAAACACTTGTCTGCAAAGAAATGGAATCTGCACAGACTACATAGTCCTTCTATTTCCAGTATTACTCATTCCACACATTACACTGTAAGAAACAGGTTTGTCACCGAGTGTGCATTTGGCAGGAAGCTGAAGCCAATTACACCTTGTACAGTGTGTGCATTTCAAACCTCTGTCTGGCACATGCAAGCATATGCATGCATTTACAAAACAAAAACACATAGTTTCCTTAAAGGCTAATGTACAGAGAAGCCACTTGAAAGGAGTACAACCTGGTCTTATTTCTCTCTCACACACACCTGAACAAAAACTTAGAATGATTTTGGTAGATGATGACCTACCTGCTGGAAATTGAATTCCAGCATGGGGCAAATCTTTGCTCCAGGTTGCCTAACTTTACTTCTGTGTGGGCCTTGCACTCCTTGTCCTCATCACATTTGCAGCAGGTCATCTTTACCTACATTTCCCCATTATCTGAACAAGGGTGGCTCTCCCCCACAAGTGCCCAACCCCATCAAAGTGGCTGGGAGATGCATATATTCAACTATTTGCTTTTCCAGAAGGCCACAGCCAAGACCATACATACTGCGGTATTCCCAATCACCATGTGTGGGTGTGAAAGCTGGACAGTGAAGAAAGTTGACAGGAAGAACACTGATGCGTTCAAAACATGGTGCTGGAGGAGAGCTCTATGAATAGCCTGGACCAACAAGAGGGTCCTAGATCACATAGATCAAGCCAGAGCTTTCTCTAGAAGTAAAAATGACAAAACTGAGGCTGCCATACTTCAGAAAAGTCACGAGAAGGGAAGACTCACTGGAGAAGACACTTATGCTAGGGAAAGTCAAAGGCAGAAGAAAAGAAAGACCAAGAAAGTCTGAGATGGATTGAATCCATAAAGGAAGCCGCAGCCTTGCACTTGGAAGAGCTGAGTGGATAAGACATTTTGGAGAGCTTTCATTCATGGGATCATCATAAGATGGAGACAACTTTACAGCACAGAACAACAAAACTATACTCAGGTACTCCAGGCAAAAATACTCCAGGCATTTTCCGATCCATGGTGGCAAAGTGTACCTTTGGATGGATGATGGATCCTGCATCATTCTTCTTGGCTACTTGTGGCAAAAGTGAATCACAAACTACAGTCAAAGCCAATTTAAAACCCTTGCAGATGTACAAGATGTAATGATATCTTAAAGTTAACCTTGGACCTTACAATTAAACTGCCTAGGAAAAGACCAAACATGCATACGTGAATTGTCTTAGTGATCCAAATTGATCATAGTGTTCACAAACATACAGATAATTGCACCCAGGCACTAAAATATACCCAACTGCCATTGGTGCCCCCTGGTCAATGTGCACAGATGCACAATAGCATTGTGCCTAAATAATGATCCACATATACAATTTCATAAATCAATGGAAGTGTGCCTGGGATGCAATCTTTTACACATTTGCCTTGGAGTAATCCCCATATAGCTTCGTGGGATTACATTCTGACTAAATATTATTTCTGCCTTATGTATGGTATCTGGTTGCATGGACTTCTTCACACATTGTAAGGCAACCTGTACCGTTGTTTGGGGGTCCTCAGCAACACACCATCATGTGTGCACTTTTATTTTTCTGGGCGTATAGGTGCCGCTAGAAAGTGAGCCATGGGACAAAGCAGCTGTCACCGCTGGCTTGCTTTGGCGTCTTCTGCCAGATGTTTCAAAAATGAGCTTTCAAAGGGATGACCAGGCTGTATGGGGAAGACAGTTAACTATGCTCATACATGAAAAGGGTTGTTTCTTCACGTGGTAAAAGGGTAAACAATCATTTTCCTATTGAAAGCAATACACTTTGCTGAGCATGCTCCTGTGGGAATGTTACTCACGATGGGAGACATGGGAATTGTGATCGCCAGTGCCTCCCCTCTTAACTGAAGGATCCTGGGCAGGTGCCAAAATGTTAGTGTTTGGACTCCATAGCTAAGCAAAAGCCAGCTCATACACACCTTGCTAAATCCAGCTTGCTTCATGACCCAACACAGGGATATCTGACTGCTTTGATTTTCTAAAAAAACAAACCCTCTGCCATCCAGGCAGCCAAATAGGTTTCCACAGATGCTGAAGGCCAGATTAGATAGTGATTTCTGGTTGACAGATGACTGGCACCTGTACAAATTCTACCAGCCTCTCCATAAGAGCGACAGACACACAGCAACTACTGAAGCTGCAGTGACGGATCTGGGCCTGCAGTACAGAAACAGCAGAGTGTGATGAAACTCTTCCAACATGACACCACTTTGACAGGGGAAGTGTTTAAGTCCCAAAAACTCATTGCACGCCAGGGAAACATTAATACATTCTAAAATGTGCTCCCTCCTCCCACCCCAACACACATCTGCAGCAAGTGCCCTAACACAGGAACAAGCAGGCTCAGTTTGTTTGTATATTTATTTATTTGGGGTACATGTATGCTGCCCCACAGCCCACATTTCCCAATAGTACCATATGCCCAGTCATCTCTCCAACAAAACAGAAGATTCAAGAGGCAAATCAGACCCAGCCTCTGTCTGGATAGGGTCCAGCAGCTGGCCTGCTTTGCTGTACTAAACACCTGCTTGAACTGTAGAAATCTGCAGGTGAAGCTCTTCACAGGATGGAGAGAAACTTCATCCCCTGCTGGTATCTGCATAGTATAAAGCCACTACAGGCACAGCTGCTGAAGCCAATGCAAAAGTTGGCAGTCTGTTTTTCCATTTGCCCTCTGGGTAAGCCTCTGGCCAGCTAAATGAAGCATCCCCCTCAGCAGCAGAGTCGGGTCATGAACGGGCAGCAGACTATTACTTACATTGTTATTATTGTGCTTTTATTGCCAGGAGCAGAGAAGGGTCCCAGTGGGATTTCCGGCTTTGTGACAAAATCACTCGGCTGACTTGGGCTACCCTGCATCTTGAATTCTGTACAAGTGGGCACCATTTCCTTGGACAGTGAAGCGCCTTGGTCCAGCCCTACCCACGCAGTACAGCAAGGGTGGTCCAGCACTTTTGGACTGCTGGTCTCCCCCACCCCCCACCCGATCTGTTTGTAGCACTGTTGGCTGCCTGCTTGTTCAGAAACAACTCCCAGCATTCCTGACCACCAGCCATGCCAGGAAGGGCTTCTGGGAATCTCAGAATCTGGAGATCTACCTTCTGCCTTCCCCCTCTTGTACAGAGTAACAACTGAGGAGTGTGCACTTGTTACAGACGTAGACCCTAAATATGCCCAGGGAAACATCATCCCTCCGGCTGCCCACTAAGGCAGCTTGTGGAAGAGCCCGGGGCTCATATAGCCCCCCCCACACACACACACACACACACACGGGCTCTGTCCTGTGTTTTGGTGAATGCCCATGGGCATGCACATGCGTGTAAGTCCTGCCGTTGCCTCAATGAACCTATAGTTTGGATCACTGTGAATTGACCTGACAGTGTTGGCTATTGGGCAGTACAGAAATGAAGTAAGTAACAGGCAGAAGCAAACAACATGACACGCATTGACCTACAACAGGCAGCTCTTGGTTGATTCTGGAGGAAGGCTTGACCTCTGAGCAGCTCTTCTGAACTAAGCTGAACAGGGATGCGCTCATGACCAGCTGCAGCTGCCATTTATCACACACTCTGCATCTGAAACGGGAATTATGGTGCTTCTCGGGTTCATCCACACCTTGGTTTCCCATTCAGTCTTTTGTGGTACCAAAAAGAAACTCCATCCCATATTACTTTGAAGCCATGTGGCCATCTCTTTATCATAGGCCCATCCATCTGTAACATGCGAGTTTTCCCTTTGTCAGGTTGGAGGTGGATACCCAAATCCAACTGCAAATATGAAGGGCAACCAGAACAATGTCTCGTTCAGCGCTGTGAGGCTGCCCTTGCTTTCCCTATTAACAGCATTAGCAGGCCTCCGCTTCTTTACCATTTTGGCATGGCGCTACTAATTGGCAGCCACACAAACAGATCTATAAATGTCAGCGACAGAGCGTGCTGCTTCCTTTACTAGAAAAAAGGCTCTTATCTGGTAAGAACACAAAATGTTAATCTTCTCAGCTAATTCTGTTTATATGAAGGCTAATTATCATAGGCAAATGCAGAGCACACCCACTGCAAAGTGCTGATTGTGGCACATTTGTCTTCTGACCTTTACAGAAGTATGGTGGATCTCTTTGAGAAGCTGGGATTTTAGGAGTACGTGAACCAGGGCACACAGTCAGTGGGTTACTACAGCCTATGGTCAGTGTTGCCAACTTTTTTTCTTGCAAAACTCCTGTGTCTTTTAAGCCTTTGACAGAAAGACTTCTGGCAAGAGATGCAAGATGCTGAATGTTAAGCAGTTTTCCTCCAAGTACACATGCATAGAGGGGTTACTCTTTGTCCTGCCCCCCAAAAAATGCCTGAGATAATATAGGAGGCTCCCACTTGAATTTTAGCCACACTACTTAGGGACTGACAGTCTTTTGTGATCCTGTTTGTAAAGCCCTTGCAAGAAAGCAACTCAAAAAGGTGCTTGGCCTGTTTCCATTTCCATCTATCTGCTCTCTTGCTATTTTACAGAGAACCACTGTGGATTCAAACCTCAAAATCACTGTAATTTCCCCCCCTGCTCTATCCATTTAACAAGGGCAGCTGCCTGGGAAACAATTTCAATTACTAAACAGAAGAAAAAAACCAAAGCTGCATCTCTAAATTCACTCTGTCAGTAAGACAACTGAGTGATATTGGAAAAAACAAACTGTATTTACTCTTCCATTTCAGGCAATTGTGCAGCACTGCTCAAAAAGTACTTACTGAGAAATTACCCCAGTGTGAGTCTGATTGGAGGGCAAAGCAGCATGAAATGCTGGCTGATCTCAGGTATCCCTCTGTCCAAATGAGTACCTGCTCAATTCTAGATGGATGGATGCCATTTCAGTTTTGAGGCTGCTGTTGCAAGGGGGCATATTCTCTTGATGGTAGATTCCAGTTTCCTGGAGGCAATAAGAAAATGACAATTCCTTCACACAAATAACTTCAAGATTATGGATTCCCTCCACCACTCAAAAGTTCCATTAATGGCCTCTTTCAATTGCATACTGACCAGAAGAGAAGCTGGGATAGATACTGCCTAGACCATAAAAGGAGCTGGAGGAAAACACTTATTTTACATTCTACAACCACCACCACAACAATCCCTAAATATCAAGTGCTAGTTTTTCATAATTTATCCAGCTTTTGCTAATCAGGGTCACTGAATGGCTGCTTCCCAAATGCTGGAAGTCTGCTCTGACTCTCTCTGGTTCTGGGGATTGCACAGGTACTGACAATATATTGCAAGCTTCTTGCCTATGCCATAAGGACTAGAAATCTGATTTAAAACAATAAGTAAAGCTTCTCAGGATGTTCACTTCTGTGATAGCATGTTTGCATATGAAATAATGCTTGACTGAACACAGGCAGAAAACCCCCTGAGGTCAGTATATGAATGACAAATGCAAACTGTGGAATATTAGCTATTTTTACCTAGAACCAGGTTCCAATTTGTTGAATGGGCTTTACCTCCAAGTAAATGACAGTACTAGAGCAGACTGAGAGTGAGCGTGAAGCTGAGAAACCCTCAGTTCAGTTCTTGCCTCAGCGTTCTGGCAATCATCGAGGACCCGGGATCTTCGTTTAAACCATGCTAAAATCTTTTCTCACCCGTGTGCATCTCAGAAAAATGAGAGGGAGGTTTTAAAGGGAAGTTTCCTATGGCCTCATTGGCCTGAAGACCAGCAGGGTTCACAGCCCTGAATGTTCTATTTGCTTATCAGCATTTCTGGGCAGTTTGGGTCAATTATCCTCTCTGGCTAATTAACTCCACCTGCAGCTGTGGTGCAGGTATTCTGGTGGCACAGCAAAGGGGCCACTAAATTGCCAGAGTAGCTGCCTTTTACACCCCAAAGTAGAGACCTGCCTCTGGTTCCTCTGAGAGTTGCACTTTACTCAAGAATTTTCAGCATTGTACGTTGCACTAAATAGTTGGTGCCTTATATTCAGATTCTTGTGTGTCCTGCTATAAAAAAGAAATAAGGAAGGTGGCAGCAACCTGCACAAAAGTCTGCAAGAAACGCTGCATTCTCCAATCAGAAGAACAGGTCGCTTACCTGTACCTGATGTTCTTCGAGTGGCCATCTGTGCACTCACACATATGGGTTCTGCGCCTGCGCAGTGCCTTTGGCCGGAAGATTGACAGCTAACGGTTTTTGGCGGGAACTCCGCTCCCCCTCCCCCCTAGCATTATATAAGGAGCGGAGTGTCCGCTATTTTCCAGTCTTTGAAAGACCAGCATTTGTTGCATAATAAAAGGTTTGTCAGAATGACAAGAAATCCAAATTTAGTAGTGGTACGACACATAGGAAAAAAGATATAGTATCGTAGAAAATAGTCGGACCACCCATGACACCAAGCGGGGCCGGCGGGTGGGTTGTGTGACTGCACAGATGGCCACTCGAAGAACATCAGTTACAGGTAAGCAACCTGTTCTTCTTCGTTGTGGCCTCTGTGCATCACACATATGGGTAGAATAGCAAGCTTACCCGAAATGGAGGAGGGAGGTGTCATCAGCGAAGGACAGAAGAAAGAACAGCTCTGCCAAAAGAGCAATCCTGTCTGGCACGGACATTGAGTCTATAATGCCTGGCGAAGGTACATGGAGTAGCCCAAATGGCCACTCTGCACACGTCTTCTATCGGGACCCCTGATGCAAAGGCCGAAGAAGCAGCCACAGCCCTTGTAGAATGACCTCTTGGAGTAGATGGTAAGTCCAACTTAGCCAACTGATAAGACAGGACAATTGTATTTACTATCCATTTCAAAAGACGTTGTGAGGTGACTGGGCAACCCCGATCATGTTCCAAATTTTTCACAAAAAGTCTATTGGAATGCCGAACAGACTCAGCCCTGGACCTATAAAAAGCTAAGCAACGACGAACGTCCAGCATATGCAGAGATCGTTCTATCGGATTCGAAGGGGTCAGAAAGAATGCCGGTAAAACAATCTCCTGTTGCATGTGAAATGAAGTAGCGACTTTCGGAAGGAAAGACGGATCCATTCGAAGAACCACCTTTTCCTTATGAAAATTTAGGAAGGGGGGGTCTACCCGAAGGGCACAGAGCTCAGATGATCTACGGGCTGAAGTTACTGCAACAAGGAAGGCCGTTTTCCATGAAGCAAGGCGTAGATCGATCGTCGCCATGGGTTCAAAAGGTGGTCGAGTCAGTGCTTGTAAAACCACCGAAAGACTCCAAGTGGTCTTATAGCTGGATGTAGATTACTCAATCCTCTTAAAAATCTTTTAATCAGAGGTTGAGCAAAGATGGAGAGGCCATGCATAGTTCCTCGATAATGCGAAATCGCTGCTGTATAAACCTTTATGGACAAGGGTTTGAGTCCAGACTGATGCAATTCAAAGAGAAACTGAAGCATCTGTGAAACAGAAGCTGAAGGGGCCAGAAAAGAGTGTAAATTGGCAAAGTTAGAGAATCTCTGCCATTTTGCCGCGTACGACTTCCTAGTAGATGGTCATAGCGCAGATTCAAGGATATACTGTAGGTCTGGGTGTAGACTCTGCTGAGCAGGAATAGTTGGCACAGTTTGTAGTTCGATACCGTTGTATCAGAGGAGATCATTGTATCCTCCATGCAGTCAGTTTCAGCGATAGCAAATCTGGGTGACAGATTGCGCCCTCCCTCTGGGTAATGAGATAAGGAAGAAGAGGGAGTTGGAGAAGCTCTTCTCTGGAGACGTGAAGGAGAGTTGAGAACCATGGTTGGCGTGGCCACAGGGGGTGATCAGTATTCCTGTGGTCCCTTTGTGAATGATCTTTGACAACACTCTCATGATGAGTGGGATTGGAGGGAAAGCATAAAAAATCATGTTTGTCCAGGGAATCATGAAAGCATCCCCAAGGGAGTCCTGACCCACTCCTGCTCTGGAACAATATGCCGTGCATGTCCTGTTCCGTTGTGTGGCAAACAGATCGATGTCTGGCTGGCCCCATCGGTGACATAGCATGTCGCGAACCCGATGGTCTAGCTCCCATTTGTGGGACCGCGACATATGTCTGCTCAAGAGATCAATGTCTGTATTTTTCATGCCCACTAGGTGAACTGCTACAAGAGTGATACCTCTCGGTATGCACCAGTCCCAAATCTGCATGGCCAGGCAGGCTAGTTTCCGGGATCGGGTTCCCCCTTGTTTGTTTAAATAAAAGACTGTCGCCATGTTGTCCGAGGTCACCTGGATGACCTGGTGCAGAAGCACATCCTTGAATGATTGAAGGGCTTCGAAAACGTTAAGAAGTTCCAGGAAACTGATATGGTTCCTGCAATCCCGCTGACTCCATATCCCTTGGGTACGTGGATCGGAACAGATTGCTCCCCATCCCAGTAGAGACACATCAGTACCGAGGGTTATTGTAGGGTACTGGGTTCGGAATGGAACACCTACGGTTAGATTGGCTGGGTCTATCCAGGGACTGAAGGACAGAAGCCTGGAGTCGAATCCGTTTGGGAGGGGGGTCCATCTGTGGTCGAAACGCCCCGTTGAAGAACAGTTGAAGGGGACGTAGCCTGAGTTTGGCATGTGGAACCACAGTGATGGAAGCAGACATGTGACCCAACAGACTCTGAATAGACCGGGCGGGAGCAGTTCTTGTTTGTCGAATCCAAGCGATGCAATGAGCAATCACATGTCGTCTATCCCGAGGAAGGAAGGCTCTTGCCAACATCGAATCTAGTCGGGCTCCGATAAAGTTGGTCACCTGTGTAGGGAGAAGGGAAGATTTCCGTCTATTAATACAGAGTCTGAGATCGTGCAATAGAGCACATGTAAACACAACAGCAGACGAAAGTCCTGCTTCTGTGTCGGCGACCAGCAACCAATCATCAAGGTACGGGTATATCCGAATTCCACTTAATCGAAGGTGTGCACAGACAGGGGCCCTACACTTCGTAAAAACTCTTGGTGCAGTGGCCAATCCAAATGGTAGCACATTGAATTTGTAGATTTCAGAGTCCACCGCAAAACGAAGGAAACACCTATAACTTGGATGTATTGAAATATGAAAATAGGCATCCTTCAGATCCAATGAGGTGAATCAATCCCCTCTTCCCAGCAACGGAAGAATACTTTGAAGTGTAGTCATCCGAAACTTCTTTGGTGTTATAAATCTATTGAGAGCTCTCAAGTCCAATATTGGTCTTAGACCCCCATCTCGTTTCAGAACTGTAAAGTATCTGAAATAGAATCCATGGAATCCTTCCGATAACAACAGGCGACGAATAGCTCCTTTAGCGAGGAGTGGTGAATCTCGTCTAACAGTACCAAAGAAGTCGGAGTATATAGAATAGGATTCGGTGATGGTACAAGGTCGAATTCGATTCCATATCCGTGCTGGATGATAGATAACACCCATCCGTCAGATGTGATGGACTCCCAAATGGAGAGTCGACTCTTCAGTCGATCCCCAAATGAGAGGGGGGAGGGGGGAGTTGGAATGAGAGGAGAGGTTCGCTTATCACATCAGCGCTGTCGCCTGTCCGTATCGAAATGGCGGTGGCCCTGTTGGAAGCGCTGTGGCGGTTGTTGCCTGCGACGCTGCTGACATTGATGCGGTTGCTGCTGCTGAGGCGGAAACTGTTGACGGTACTGTGGACCTGACCATGACCACTTACGTCGGGGTAGAGATTGCAATTCCATACGACGGGCGGTCATCCTTGATTCATGGATTTTCTTCAATTTGTTGTCCGTCTTTTCATGGAAGAGGCCGGAACCATCGAACGGCATCTCTTCAATTCTCCGCTTCATCTCATCCGGAAAATTGCAATTACGCAACCAGGCATGCCTGCGGAGGGAAATTGCACTGACCAGCGACCTCGAATCAGAGTCCACGTGGTGCCTCGCGGTGGAAAGCTGTTGCACCACCACTTGCATAGCTTCCTTAACAAAAGTCTTAGCAAGTTCGCCCTGGTTTCCCGGAAAAGTATCGATGATGGCGTCCAGGCGTTGCATCGGGAAATATTGGTAACGCGCCAGGGTTGCCTCGTAATTGGAGATTCTTAAACCAAGGCCCGAAGCTGCATATACCCAGCAGGCAAGAGAATCAACCTTTCTACCCTCTTTGTCACGAGGTGAGGTGTGTCCACGGGCTTCCCGACCCTGCGAGGATTCTACAACAACTGAATTTGGCTTGGGGTGGTGGAGAAGAAATGGGATGTCCTCTTCCCACACCTGATACATGGACTCGTATTTACGAGAGGTCGGTTGTGGATTAGCTGGGAGGTCCCATGGCTGGGTCATTGCCTGCCGTAAGGTCATAATAAACGGCAGGGCAATAGATGTGGATCGTTCACCTCTAACCACATCATAAAAACGATCGGTGCTTGGTCCCGGCTGTTGGTGGGCTTCTATATCGAGCGATCTCACTAGTCTGGCCATCAGATCGTTAAACAATATGTACGGTTCCTCGGGCGACCCCGGACCCTGGGAAGCAACTACAGCATCCGGCGAGGTTGAGTCAGCCTCAGATGCTTCAGATTCCATCCAGTAGGGGGGCGGTATACTGGAGGAAGAATCTCCTGGAGACTCCGATCTGCCACTCTCTCTAGATGGTGCCCTTGGGGCGTCTCTGGGCATTGAATGGAAACGCTGCTGAGGTGCTGATGGTGAAGATTGTCCCCTAGAGG
This sequence comes from Varanus komodoensis, assembly GCF_004798865.1. NCBI lineage: Eukaryota > Metazoa > Chordata > Lepidosauria > Squamata > Varanidae > Varanus > Varanus komodoensis. Next base: position 2,636,845 of record NW_025335985.1, on the reverse strand, counting down.
TTGGATAGTAGGCTGTAGAGTGGTACTCTTCCCGTCTCGGAGCAGAGGAGTACCTGGCGTGGTACCAATCATCAGACCTCGCATCCGAGGAACAGCTTCTACAGCTTCTCGGAGGGGAGATGGCAATCTCAGTATCCATCTGGATTGGAGGCATCAGGGTTGGTGATAGAGCCCTAGGTGGGGAGTCTCGTATTTCCCCATCAGAGATAGAACCCCTCCTCGAATCCATAACGGGTTCGGCTACCGGCCGGCGCGGTGAGCCTGGTGGGGTAACCCTCATAGCCGCCTGGATGGTAGGGACCGAGGGGGTCGGTTCCGAAGTAGGTATCGGAATCGAGGAAGAGGCCTGGTTACCTGAAGGAGCGCTTACATCCATATATGCCCAGCCGCCCCCTGAGATCGGCAGGAGAGGCCCTTCTCCGGGAGCCCTCCGTGGAAGAAGTTAGGGGGGTGGTTACTCGGAGGAGGGCTTTCTCAGTGGTGGCGCCTAAGTTATGGAATGCGCTCCCCAGAGAAGTCCGCCTGGTGCTGTCGTTATTTGTTTTTCAGCGCCAGGCGAAGACCTTTTTATTTAAGCAGAATTTTAAATGTTAATATTATTGAATTTTATCTGGCCAGGGCGGCTTGTTTTATATTGTATGTTTTATATCGTATATTTGTATTTTAATGTACATATTTTAAAATGTTATTTTAAGCTATTGTTGTAAGCTGCCCCGAGGCTTCGGCAAATGGGGCAGCATAAAAATGTTTTAATAAATAAATAAATAAATAAAAATAAGAGGCCGAGCCCGAGTGACGGTGTTTTGCCTGCTCGGGGTTCTTCGGCTTCTTAACCGGTTTGCCCGTTTTATCTTTCTTGGCCTTCTTCTGCACAGAATATTTATCTGAGTCGCTGTGCTTTCTCTTTTCCTTTTGCTTCTTCGGCAAGGAAACAGACTGATCGGCCATAGCCTGAGCGCCTTCTTCAGAAGGGCGTGAGGGTGGAGCAATGGAGGAAGAGGCCGGGCATTGCGGCAGGTCAGCCGAAGCTGGACAGCCTTCGGGTGGGGCCACAACAGTGGGAGGTTCAGCCACCAGCCAATCAGATTGGAGGAGAGCCTGATCCCAAAGGAGTTTGTGGAGGCGGTTCTCCCTGTTCTTCCTCGCCTGTTTAGAGAAGGCCAAACAATGGCCACACTTATCGGTTCTGTGCCCTTCCCCCAAACAAAGGAGGCACAGATCATGCGGGTCCATGGCGGGCATTTTGGAACCGCATTTTCCGCACTTGCGGAACGCCGCCCATTGCGCCATCGTAGAAAGAAGAAAAAAAGGAGATAGTAAAGCGAGAAAGTAATATTTTTGGTTGTTTTTTTTTATAGGAACAATAAAGTAAAAATGGTGCAAACTTAAAGAAATAAAAGTGAAATACTAACAACAAGAACAAGGGATATAAAAACTTGGTAAGAGAAAAAAGGAGATTTTCGAATGAGCAAGAAGGTAAAAAACAATCTGAGCGAGAGCAAAGCAGCACTAGGCACAACGAACGGTGGTCGCAAAGACTTGAAAATGGCGGACACTCCGCTCCTTATATAATGCTAGGGGGGAGGGGGAGTGGAGTTCCCGCCAAAAACCGTTAGCTGTTAATCTTCCGGCCAAGGCACTGCGCAAGCACAGAACCCGTATGTGTGATGCACAGAGGCCACGACGAAGAAATAAATAATACAAAGCGGGCACGTTCCCATTATGTCTTTTCTTCAGCATAATATGCCCTGCAGGGTTTCTCTCTCTCGCCACTTCTGGTTCTACTAGTCACAGATCCCCGCAGAGAGCAAGGCCCAGTCCTCAACTCGCAGGACACCTTATGCCATCCCTGCTCCAGTTTTGGCTAGTTTGCAAGCCACCTTTCAAGCAAGAACAGTAGGACGGGCAGCATTTGGGGGGCAGACCCCTTGGGGGCTGCTGCTCGGGCTGCCAACCTTGGCTGCAGCCTTGTGGTGGTCGCAGCTGCTGCAGCGGGAAGCTTGTCTGTGCTGAGGTGCGCACAGTGCCCCGCATGCCTGCCCTCGCGCGGTTTTGCCGCATAGAAGGGCCATTCAGATTCCCGGGTCGAGACAGCAGCCAACATCTTACCCAAGCCGCAATTAGCTCTGCAGGTTCTAAGCACATCTGGTGTGGGCGAGGGCGCAACAGGAGGGGAAGCCTCGAGAGCACGTGAGGAAAGAACTGCGGGGCCTCAGAAATGCGAGTTTCTACCCGAAGAAGAGGAGCAACTCCTGACGAAAGGGTCAGGGGCAAGAAGACCGGGTGTTCCATGGGCGCTTGGGACTTCCTTCTGATTGGTTCCCTCCTTGGTCCTTCAAACCATACTAGCCAATCCCATGGCACTGAATTAGAATCGGCTGACACCTCCCAAGCTTGCTGGGTGACTTTGGCCAGTCAGATTCTCAGCCGAACCTACCTCCACAGGGTTGCTGTTGTGAAGATAAAAATTGAGTGGAGATAAAAATGGAGAGCTATGTAAACTGCCCTGGGTTCCTTGCAAGCGGGGAAAAAAGATGCAATATAAATCCAATGCTTGTTCGCGCGCGCGCGTGTGTAAAAATCTTTTGGCTTGGATGATTTGTAAAAAAAAAGACAAAAGTTCTATGCACCAGATTTATCCACAAACTTCTAACATCAGTTTAAGGTTCAAACATTAGAGCTTTCCTGAACTGGGTGTCTTTCTGCTGCATTGGATTACAATCCCCATCATTTCCCACCAGCATGACCATGGGAGTTGTGTTCCAGCACATGGTGAGAGTGTTGGGGAAGGTAAGGTTGTTTTGAAGAGCTGAGGGATTTCTCTCTGTGCCATCAGCAGGATTCACCTATTGTTTTCTTCAGACTTTTAGCTGCCATTGATGATAATACCAAACCCCCCCCCCAAAACCCCCGAGGTGTTATTTTGCTCAGCTGCAATACTATATACATCAAGCTTTTTTTCAGCTAGGTAAAGAATGGGTGAGGAGAATTCATGTTTCTGAGCTGCCTGCTGTAGGTTCCACAATAAACAAGATACTTTCTGTCTGTGGGTTTGTTAAAAGACCCTTTTAATCCTCCCACCCACAATGCAGCTTTAAAGTCCAGTTGCAGGCAAGAATTCTTGGAAGTAACTCGCACTGAGCTCAATGCATTTATACCCAAGTAAATGTGCACAGGATTGCAACCCTGAGCTGAAATTTTATGCGTATGTACTTGGAAGTTAACTCCAGTTTGACTCAGTGACATTTGCAATCGTACATGTGTCTGGTCAGAAGCAAGGCCAGCTGGGTTCCGAGAGATTTACTCAGGAGGGCCGCATGGGGTGGGAAGGGGGCTGGCACCCCCTCCCCACCCTCCAGAATGCTCCATGGGCTGCACCCCTGTTCCAGGTCACCAAAACTCAGCAACAAAAACAAATTAACTAACTTAGTTTGTTCCAAATGTCAGCAGCAAACCATGAGGGAGGTTAGCTCATTTCCATAGTGGTTTGCCACCAAAATATTGGTATTCACTGCCAAATTTTTGCTATCACTATGCCTTCCGCTTTCAAATTTTAGAAGGGGCTGTGGGGTGCACAGAGGCCATGGGTTGCCCACATTTGTAGAAGATTGCAAAGTTTAGTGAACATGCATAGGCCTCTGTTGTTTATAATACCAGGGTGCTTCTCCTCTTTTGGTGGGAAATGACTGCCAAGAGAGGAATCACTGATAGGCATTTGTTGGAAATCTCTGTGACTCCCTGGAAGGCCCAGCCTTTCTTCCACCCATCGCTTTGCACTGTACAGCTTGTTCACATTTCCAGCAATTACTAAAGCAGCTGAACACCCCGCCGGCTTCCTGGGAGTCTTTTTGAGGTCCGGAATGCTTTATTAGTGATGGAGTGGAAATGGCTGCATGAAAGATCCATGAAAAAAAAGCTAATGACAAAAATATGAACCGAGTTCATAAACATCGCAATGTCACTGGGAACAAAGCTGCACTCTAAAACAGTTGTGTTCCTTCAATCAAACCAAATAGCCAGGCTCCAGCAAAAACACTCACTCTTTCCGAGCAGTTGCTAACATTTCCCAAGCAAACATCTTCTTTTTGTTGTTGTTGTTCTGCTAAGGGTTGGAAGACACACAGCTGAGATGATGGTGTAAGAAAAAAGGGAACAGTCTGGAGATAAAAGGCATCTTTCTTTCTTTCTTTCTTTCTTTCTTTCTTTCTTTCTTTCTTTCTTTCTTTCCAAAGCAGGCTCCGGCTCCGAGCATTAAGCTAGTTTCACTACCATTCTGTAGATAGCTGGTGTATTTATCTTCGCTGTGAGATCCTAGAATCTGGTCTAATAGGCTCCTTTATTTCCCTGCATGTGTCCACAGTGTCCGCACATCTTCAGTGACAGCATAACCTTTAAACAACAGGCGAACTATCCTCTTTGGTTGACTAAAAACAAAGGCTCATGATGCAATTACCCCATCCTAAACCCCCCTCAGTGTGATGGATGGTTCTTTGCTCTCCTCTTTTATCCAGCGCTGCCTAATTTAAACGGAATATGTATTTCCCCCATGTAATTTGCATGAAGTGCAATCTGAGAGAGAGGAGCACGAATGTACCATTAATAACAGCGCCGAGGGGAATTTGGGCGAGGGGCCTTCACCGTGTGACAGCTCTGCAGCAGTCGGAGAAATGGCACCCACCCAGCCTTCTTCGTTTATTGTGATTAATGGCCCAGAGCTGCTGTCATCAGGTGCAACTAGACATCCTCTATGTGCTTCTTCCACACGCTCCCCTGAAATTGGGCAATATATACAAGCATGACAGCGGCTGGGAACACGAGAACAGAAGCAAAGGGCTCTGGTCAGGGGGGAAGAAGGTGCTGGGGACGATTGAGCAGGGTCCGATCCTGCGTTCAGCCAAGCCAAAGCTCTGAGAGAGAAAGGAGCAGCTTGCAAGAACTGACCATGGGAGCCCACCACACCTTCCAGCGTGCCTAGAGCAAAGGAAGACAACCGAGGGCTTTCCAGATGTTTTGAGCTGCAACATCTCGAAAGCCCAGCCAGCCTCGCCCACAGACAGGGAACATGGAGGTGGTTCTCCAAACACCTGGAAGGCACCAAGTTCTGCTGGGTTCCCTTTCCCTCTCCACTTTCTGAAGCCATTTTTGTGGGGCCTTGGGAACAAGGTACATTGGAGCAATGCCTCCCCACTATGGTTTCTTTATGGTGGGAAGACTTCACCCCAAGGTAGGTTTCTTTATGGGGCCGTTACACTCTAATTAAACACCAGATTGACCCAGACGCTCGTTCAGTGCTACATCTGGGGCTAGGGAGTCAAATCCCGGCTAGAATGTCCCCCAGTATGCAAAAACAGGTTCTCAATCCTTGCCCTTTTTCTTTGAAAGGGTGAAAATTGGGCAGGAGATGCTAACTGCATTCCTTTCCAGTCCATTTGCCTGCTTCATTGCCATGCCTGGAACTAGAGGAAGTCACCTCAAGTCAACAAAACAAGCTTTGCTTACCTCCTAGCCATATGTCAAGAAGGTACAAACAAGGCAAGGTTGGTTTGCTTTGGTTTGCTTTGGTTCAGGTAGTCATTGCAAAGAAAGCAAGATGCTGTTCTTGTCACTCTTCCTAAAAAACACCCCCAACACGGGGTGAGTAGCTCTGTTCTTCCACTTTTCAAAACAGTCTCCAAACCCCACTTCTCAAGCATCTCCAGTCCTTGGCAAGTCTGGGCGTAGGGCAAAAGAAACTCTCTCAGTCCCGGGATCTGCTCCATCACCCCAGTCCAGCCTCCTTCCCCCATGCAACCCCCTACTGTTTAAAACGGGGCAGGACCTCCACTGCCATGCTGAAAATGTGCCAGAGACATAAAATACCATAGAAAATCCAATGCAAAGCAGCCGCAGCCAGAACCAAGACGCTGGGGAGCCACTCATGCAAAGGGACTCATGTGGAAGCAACGAGCACCTTCTACTCATCACCAGAAGTGACGACCCCAGTCAGGCTCTCTCTGGAGGAGGTCCAACCAAGGGCAGCGCTGGCATCCCCCACTAACAGGAAAAGCTCCCATGAAGCTCATTTCTCCAAAAGACTCTACAGCCGAAGATGCGCCTCAGTCACCCTGGCTGGGCTTGTTCTGCTGCTACCAAGCACCTCCATGGCACCAGCTCCAGGTCTTGACACTTCTTGGGCAGGTTACCCTCCCTGAGTGCAAGGAAAGCCATGCTGGATCAGACCAATGGCCTTTCCTTCTGTGCCAGGACTGGTGGCCGCTGCTGCAGCACCTTTTCCTCCCCTTCCTCCCCATTGTGTCTGTTGGCCAGTTGGCCAGCCCCCAAGTGATGGGGGGGCGGTGTCTCTTTCTCCTCTCTCACACTTACTGCACGGAGTCACCATGGGCGGTGGCGGGTGCACAAGCACGTCGCAGTGAGAAGGAAGAGGAGCAGGGCCGCTGCAGCAGTGCCAGAGTCTTCCGTCCACGCTGGCGGTGGGATGATGCTGTCCTGTGCGCGGTGCGCCTGCGGAAAGCTGGCTGCTTGAGGAGAAGGGACACTCGGGAGAAGCAGCCAGGAAAGGGGCTGCCACTGCCTCACCAGTCGCAGGATCGGGCTGGCAGGATCGGCATGGGGAACCCATGAAGAATACAGCTCGACTCGTCTCCGGCCACACGCTCCACAGCTCCTCTTTTCCGCAGTGCTTGTCTCCCCGTTTCCTGCTTGAGAGGAAGCGCCAGTTAAGAAGTGGCAAACTCGCCCCCCAAGCGTTTTACCTGCTCCCAAAATTGTATGCCAGTGTTTGAGGGGGGCGGGCAGGCTGAGGAACACCAGTTGCAGAAGAACTTGCGCAGGAGAGGCTGTTGCCATTGTGTCGGGCAGCCGGTCGGCCAGCATGTGAGCGGACTGGGGGACGAGACTGCTCCTTGGCCTGATCCAGCAGGGCTTTTCTGGCCTGCTTATGAGTCATCACCTACTGTCCAGCTGCAAAAGCCTCGCAGGCAGCTCACAATACAAGGCCCACAATTTAAAAAAAAAAATCAGTAAAAATACAGAGATGCTGAGCAATAAATAAATGAAATGGAGCAATGATTATCAGCATCCAGAACAGCAAGCAGACCATTAAAACAACCAAGACTTCTGGTGAACCAAAAAAGGCTTCACTTTTTAGAGAGAGAGCTACTTAGGCCTCCTGAGGAAGGCAATGCCACGACCTTGGAGCCAGTGCTGAGAAGGCCCTGTTTCAGGGCCCTGTTCTCTGGCTGTAAAGGCAAAGGGACGAGGTGAAGACTTAGGTGATCGTACAGGTCAGTATTCACATCTTAACTACATTCAGAGCCAGTAAAGTGTAATGGATCAAGTCGCATTGGGGAGATCTGCTTTAAAAACTTACTCACCCATGCACTTAGGGGCCAGCAACATATTCTTAACATAGTCTACCAAAAAGGGGTGTTGTGAGATTAAAAACGGGAGGGATATCATGTGTGCCAACCTGCACTCTTTGGAGAATTTGAAAGAATTTTGTTGTTGTTTAAGCTATCCAAAGAGTATTTTGTCTGCTTATGGTCACTTCAGATTCATACTTAGTGCCCCAAAATAGTCATTCCCTAAGAATGCAGATCTTGGCATTAGGTTTCACTGAATGGAATTCGTTGCAAAGATAAAGCTTTCAAAAAACAGCAAGTCCGGACTCCAAGGACATTTCCTTTGATAACAAACAGTCAATGTAGAGGGGAAAAAATATAAATTATCCACTGATTTGTCTGAGGTCAATGCCTTAAAAACAATGCTTAGAAATGCCAGACAGGCCCCATGCAAAGAATGGTCTTCTAACTGATTGTGGCCGCAATCCTAAACACACTTGTTGGGTAGTAAATCTATTGAATTTGATGGAACTAACTTTGCATATTTATGTATTTATTTTCATTTCTATACCACCCAATAGCTGAAGCTCTCTGAGTGGATTATAACAATTAATCAACTACAAAAAATACAATAAAATGCAAGTACAATAAAGCACAGTAGATGGTCCAAATCCATCCAATTACAATGGCCATCTTTGTACCAGGCACCTTAATGTGAGGTACCTCCAGGTGATAAAGACCAATAAGAAAATGGAGCTATGAATCCTACAGTAATCTTCCAGGCCAACTCAAATGATGCGCATGCATGTCCCAGAGATTTTCCTCTACCAGATCGTATTGAATTGCATCTGATTCAAAGCTTTCCATCACACCGAACACTGAAACATGGCACACCATATTGGGTGTACCGAAAAAGGCAGAAAACCATAAGGACCTGGAGCCATACAATAATCTTTGGGTTACCCACAATGCTCAAGTATTTTGTATACCCAAAATACTTATGGATACTCCATAAGGCTGCTGTTCTGGGCACACTTACTTATGAATAGGGTACTTTGTTAAGGTACATATAATTAGGATGCTCCGGTTTATACAGGGTGACTGACAGGAGCCGGACGTTTTTAGAGCAGGTAATACATGGTAAGTGGTAAGCTAGGCATCTCCCCTCCCCACAATACCAATTCAGTCACTATGGAGCAGTGGACGTTATAACATCGTTTGTTTGCTTACGGCAGCTTTGTTCGAACAAGTGAGTCTATCACAGCAATGCAGTGGCTATTTCATCAAGAATTCGATGTTCGTTGACACAGGGCTGTTCCCAGTTGCAACAGGATCCTCAGGTGGGTTGAACGTTTCAGAACAACCAAAAACATTATGCGTAAGAAACCACCAGGCCCTGCACACATGGGGCTCACAACTGATCAACAGCCGTTGGCCCGAGTGATGGGCAATTTCAAGCGAAGGATTGAAAGCTGCATTCAAGAGAATGGTCATCATCTAAATGACATTATTTTTCATAACTGAATAAGTAACTCAAATGGCATGTCTTGACCTCTGTTTTTGGAAAAATAAATCCATTTCGAGTTGAAAATCTACGAAGTACTGTCTTTTTCAAAACCATCAGACTCCCGTCAGTCACCCCGTATAATCAGGCCATTTGCTAAATCTTGTACCCTTCCATTCAGCAAAGGAGTGAAGTGAATCGGCAATCAACACAGGTCACAGGGGGATTGTTTTACGATGCTAACCAATCTCTGGGGCAGCAAGGCAAGAGTGAGGGAGCTTGTGTGGAGAAACCGGAGTAACATCAGCTATGAAGCTTATAGGAGATGCTACTGGAGTGCTCCTCACAAGAAGGCTTGCCCTGACCACAAGAGTATTTTCTACTCTGAGAAGGCTTTGAGCTACAAGTGCAGGGCTAACACTGTGCTGAATTTCAAGCAAGCAGGATTTCAAGGAGAGAAGTAGGGATTTTGTTAAGTCTGTTCGTTCTGTGCTTCTCAGATAGTCAAACATCTTTCCTTTCTTTGTCCACTCACTCATGGAATTGGATTTTTTAAAATGGGGGATGTATAAGAATTCTGTTCCACTTGCATTAATTCGCAATGGCACTAATGCCCATCGACATTAACACAGATCAGCATCAGCACATGTGTGAATTACTGCCAGTGCACATTGGAGCCACTTCCCTCCCAAAGTAAAAACTGGGCCTGCGAGGCCACGTGATTCGGAAACAGCCAGTCTGCTGCAGAATCTGCAGGTCAGACTCACAGAAACCCTGGCTCATGTAAATCCACCGCAGCTGCTCCACCATCTCTAGCATCAAGTACACACAAGCAGTTTCTACAGGAACACACATACAGATGCCGGAACTAGCCAAGGCGGTTGTGTGGAACAAGAACAAAAGTGGGTACCCATTCAGGATTAGCCATTCCTGATCAGTTTTACTGCCAGCCGTCCTCGGAGTAGCTAGGGCTGCTCCAGAGCCTTGTCTCCCACCTCTGCCATCCACAGACGGCAGCCTTGAGCGTCCTTTTAAAGCATCGCCTGGTAACCTTCCTCCACCACTGATGGTGTCATCCATGCATTTGTTTTCTCTGGTCTTGACCGACCTAATCAGCCGTTAACTGGGAATTCTCTTGAGGAAGACTCTGCCATTCCAGGAACTGCAGAATTCTGCTGCCCGGGTTTCATGGAGGCAGGTTGAAAAGAGCGTCTTGTGTCAAGTCTTGCACTGCAACCCCGCCAAATCAGGTGGCTGCTTCTGAGGCCTGGAATGAGATCATTTGGTTCAGTTTCTAAGAGGAGGTGTGTATTTTGAACTGTGGTTGAGCATGACCGATTTCATTTTAGCTTCAAAATGCCTCAGGGTTAACCCCCATCTAGTCCGAGTCTAATGTAGTTGTGGGTGGGTGGGGGAGGTTGCATGGCCCGCTGGAGAAAAAGGAGCAACTGCTCAGGAAAGCAGAGATTCCGGGAAATAATGTACAGGCACATGTTGCATGTCTTTAGGAGTTTCCACGCAGAGCTGCTTAGCTCCTAGAGGATCACGAGAATGAGGGGAGAAGATGCCCTGATGGGGCAGAAAAGGGTTTTGACCTTCCAAGAAAAAACAGGTTTTGGATCCAGTAATGAGGGAGGTCCCCACCAGTAGTGTAATGAGCAGCTGGGCCAACTGGCCCTATCCAAGAAGAGGGAGACCCTGTCCTAGGCTCTGGACTTCCCGAGTACTGCAGCTGCCCAGGACACCCCCCCCCAAACACACACACACACTTCCTTGTAGGTGTCTGATATCCATCTATGAATGACAGCTCAATTACTTTTAGCATCCATCCCCAGAATCAGCAAGGCAAATGAAGCAGGGTCATCTTGAATGCCAGGCACTTCCCATCAAGGTAGGGAGAAGAAAGAGGAGGCTTGGATAGGAAATGAGTAGTATATTGTAGCATATTGTAGGCAGTAGTAGTATACTGAATGTTGTGTAAGGAGGCAGCTGTGGATCAGTCTAGTTCCTCTCCGATGCTGGCCTGGTGTGATTCGGTCTTTCTGGAAGACTGAATGAGCTGCATTACTTTGCTACCAGACACCAAGTTTCCACCTCTTGTTTCTAATGAAAAAGGGACTCTTTTTCAACTTTCCCGTTTCTGCAGAAGATATTGCGGCAAAGAAGACTGAAAAAATTCTCCACCCCACAGGGGCCACCTGCCAGCCTGCCTGTTTTTGCCCACAGGCAAAAAGGGGAATGTTTTAGAAATGAAGGCTGGGAGAAAGCACAGGAGAAAATGTAATCAAAATGGCCAAGAAAAGAGAGGGAGGTGGAGGAGCAGAATCTCCTCATCTCAAGCAATGAGCCCTCTCTGTGGATTGACAATGAAATCCTGAAGATGGCTCTTTATTCGTATTTATTAAGCAAAGGTTGGACTCCTTTCTTTACTGTCTTTGATTCTCTCTGCTGATTGAGACATATACACCCTTCCTCTAGAGGTAAGTTGATGTACTAAGACCAGTGGAAAGGTGCCCTCCTTCTCCTGGCTCCAACGAGACGTGCAGTAGCTTCATGCTGAGATTGGGAGCCATTCAGTTATCATTCCTTCCAATGGCTCCAGTGCATGTTCTGGCAGGGGAATCATCTGTCACTTGCAAACAGATGGACTGTCGGATGTCCCAGAGCCAAAACTTGTCATACACCAGGCTGTTGTTTTCCCATCTAGCTGGGCTGGCTGGCTGGAAGAAGCCAGTGACAGACGACTGGGCGGAAATTCCCACCTTCCCTTAGCAATAACCAAGTGGAAGAGGGAGGATGCTTACCTTGGCTTCTGCAGAAATTGTTGAGCATGGACCTGGTGACAGCTGTAGGATGACATTATCCAGAGCATAGCTGCCCATCATTTTCATCTGCCCCACACATTATGCCTGAGTTGTGAGATCCCAGCCCACACGTGGAACCTGCCAATGCTGCAAGGGCAGGACAAGCTCTCAACCTAAAACTAATGCACAGAATTTATGCACACCCTCCTTGCACTTCTAATGTAACCGTATTTAGGTTGTCATAACTTTCTCTTCCCCTGTTCCTTGCATACATTGATCCTCCTATGCATACTGTTCCAAGCTTTAAAAAGCCGTATCCAGCAGCTGTCATATTATCTGGGTCAGTTCGGGGTGTGTGTGGGGTGGAGCTGCAGGGAATAAATTCCACTTCTCTCTCTCCCTTTGCAAAGAAGTGCTTTGTGTTTTGCTTTTAATGCAAGCTAAGGTGTGCTTACTGGGCCTCCACCATGATTTGGATCCATAGGCTCCGTGCAACAGTTTCTCACCGTACAAATGTCTGCCAGCGTATGACTGCACGAGTTCTACCACTAGTTGGAGTTTATTGCTCCTCCAGAGCAATCATTCTCAAACTGTGTTTCAAGAAATCATGGGGTTCCCTGGAAATGAATTGGGGTGCTTCCCTTGGAAGGCCAACCATGACAAGCAAGCGTCCATGCAAGGTGCGGCTACAGGGAGATGCTGGGCACGGACTGCCCTCTTCGTTCAGGCAAGGCAACAAAGAGGCCCCACAAAGCTGGAGCTGCAGAAACGGGGGGGGGGGAAGATGTGCTGGAACCATTTGCACAATGTGAGAGCTTCATGTTAAGCAGATGAATGTGCAGAATGGTCCCTGAGCTCATTGGCTGAAAGCCGCCATTGTAAAACAGGCATTAACAATTAACAAGCCCGGGACTCATGTGCCTAGCCATGCCACATATATTTTTCATAAGCAACTGCATGCTGAGATTTGTAATCTATAGTATTTATTTTCAAGACTGCTGGCATGTGCAGAGAAAGCCAAATGGCTTTCAGACCATGTTTCCAGTAATCGGGACACTTTTTGGTTGGACCTTGGGTTTGGGGTATTTGTTGTAATTGTTGTTCATGTGTCAAATATATCTTTTTTGGAGTTGCCTATACATTTGCACCGTGGCCCAGTAAAGAAATAATACTCTTTCCACTCTCCATGGATTGGAGATTGGGAACCTGCCAGGGGCTCCTTCTCTCCCTGAGTCCCAGATAAGAATTCATCCATCACCTCTGTGGTTTGCTTTCACTGTAACTTGGTGTTACCGCAGCACAGGCTATAAAGTAGAATTAAGGTTAAACAGGATTGCCTGGACCCATGATTTGCAAGCCTGCTTTTAATCATAGATTTAAAGCAGTCCTGGTAGAAGAAGGAAGGCCAGCCTTGGAGTGTAAGGATAGTATATCTGCCCCAGAGCAGGCCAAGTAAAGTGATGGGAAAAAGGGGGCATGAGTGATCGACCTGTTTATATTCTTGAACTGGTGTCAAACCACAAGAGAGAGAACTGCAGGGACAGCCAGAAACCTTCATTGGACATGTGGCAGAACTGTGAAAAAGGGCACAACTCCACTTTTGCTTGCTTGAGCAGTCCCTGGGTTGGCGGTGGGGGTGGTAAGTTTGTGGTGCTCACCCAAAACACCTCTGTGAAATGCAAGCTGTTTTTACTAGCATATAGGAATGTTTTCAGAATCCTGCCTGCCACAACACGAGTAGACGCACAAGTGTGGGGGGTGCAGGGGAGGAAGACCATTTCCAGGAAAGCCTCTGGAGAAAGATTGCACTCACAAATCCACAGCTCGCAAATGTGGCTTGTAAATTTTTTTTACAGGCTTCGCAACCAGTACGGGCTGGATGCTAACCTGACACCATCCCAGGATTTACGACCTCCCCTTGTTCAGGCTCATTCGAACGGGAGCTTCCTTGAGTGACATTTTCAGGTTTAAGCGTCTGGCGGGGACTGTTGATGGCCTGTCACTGGTGCTTTCAGTGGGAGCCGGCAAGTCCTATGCAGAGAAGTGATGGGGCTTTAGGCAGTGAATTTTTTTAATGGACTTGCTCTCACACTTCCAGCGGCTCTGCTTGAGCGCCTGCTAGGAAACCTTTATTGCCTGCTCGGCTGGCTTTCAAAGCATGACCAAATTCTCAGCATCGTGTGACAGTTAGCAGCAAATGACAAAATTGCACTGCTTCGCCTTCCATCTACCAAGTGAGGGTCCTCCAACTCCACCACCTCCAAGGGATGACTGACGCATTTGGAATATGGGCAGTAGGGAGGCTTGGGGGATTCGGTCTCTACAAATCTGAGTGGGACCAGAATTGGTCCTCACTTCAGAATTAATCTGCAGACTGGAACATTGGTATTCATAGATTTGGAGCTTCAAGAATATTCTGACCCAGTTCTCAGCTCAAAAATTGTACTAAGATGCATTTTTAATGTCTCTTGGGAGAGAAAATAAATTTACAAAGATGTCCTTCATGTGAAATTTCATACAGATTTTTAAAATAAAAATGCAAAATAATGCACAAGCATTATAAGGACCAGAAATGGATGGATTTGTTCTTTTTGAATGGCAGACAAAAGCATGAAAATACAGGATGGGAGCAGCGGAGAGAGCACATTACACACACATGCATGCGCATGGAAAGGGTTTGGGGTGCCTTTCCTAAGGCTCACTGACAGTTAAGAGCTTTAAGCTCACATATGCTTGATACTCTGATGCTCACTGGCTGGAAAGGAAACACTGTCAGAGTAGCAAGACCTTTGTCTGATCCAACAAGGCCAATGTCTTAATGTTCCTGTGATTCTGCAGTCAAGAGAGGTAAGATTAGTATCAGTCAAGTTCTGATTTGGGGGAACCATCTTTCATGATGAGCACTTTCAGAAGCACTGTATGTGACAAAAAATTAGGATGCAGGCTAACCTTAAAACTGAGTTAAAACCAAAGCCTTGTGGGGCAAACTGAACATTTTCAGCAGCTTCTGGTTTGTGGCTGTAATAAGTACTGGTGTTCAGGCTTTCGGCTGTATATAGCCTTTTAATCAGCTGTGGGCGCAATACCATGCAAGTTAAGATGGGAAAAGCACCCATACTTCCCTGTGTTCCAGCCTGTGGAAGGCCTTCTTTGTCTGTCTAAACATGCATAGCCTTGCATCTTAAGCTAATCAGCTAAAAGACTTTTCCTTATAAGAATATATGCAATTAATCAAGAAGCATTTTAAAAAAAGAATTATGCTACAAGTAGTTACTAAAAATTGCTTGTAGCAGCACCAAATTAGGCATTTCCTGCCTCCCTGGCATACAGCCAATTCCTCATCCGAGGTGGCACCTGCTGCAAGATGCACGCTGTCCAGAACAATCAAGGAAATGTATGCCTTCAATGCTATCCTTTTATGAAGGTGCCAATAGACGCCATTGATTTAGTCCTATATGCTTAATCAACAATGCTATGCACACTTGCCTGGGATGAAGTCCCATTCAGTGCAGTGGGAGTTCTGAGTAGATATTTATTTATTTAACTAATTGGAACATTTGTACTCCAGCAGTGGGGGGGAGGGGCATAAATCAGCAAAAGGGGCGTTTCGTAGTTGCAGATACATTCTGAACAATGGTCAAGTGGCTTGGCTTCCCCTCATCTGCACAGTCCAGATTCCCACTTGGCCTTTTCTAGTCCCCCTTGATGCTTCCCAGATTCGGTGAGGGATCAGATACTGGTGTGCGATGAAAAAGATAGGAGTCCCACTCACCCGCAGAGCCTGCTTCAGCTCCTCGGGGCTGACCACCGGCAACTGCCTTGTGGGAAGAAAAAGGAGTAAGGAGACCTGTACAGCTTCTGAATTTGGAGACAGCCCTCCTATTAAGAGTGCAAACTTGAAAGCACATTTCCTGTGAAGAGCAGCCCCTCCCCATCCCTTTTCAAGAAGACACTGAATAGCCCGTAGTTCATGTAATTTCGTTATCTCCACATGCTCACTCATTGGCTTCTGTGAGTCCCTGGCCTGAGACCACTGCATTTTTTCCCCAGTTACAACAGGTTTTTCAGAGAGGGGGATTAAAGGATCTTCATAATCAGCAGCCAGACCAACCCAATGTCACACTTATAATTTGTTTATTAAGTTTCCCTTTTAGCACTGCTGATGTATAGCTTTTCTGAAATTACCTGGAATCAAAACAGCGCTGTTTTATCTAGCAGTCTCATACCCACAGTAAAGAACCTGCTGTCTGTTCAGTTGCCAGTCACATGGTGTAGTGCCCCCCTGCAATGTTAATGAAAAGCTTCCTCTATTTATGTTTCCCACTGTTACTGCTTACAGTTCAACCTGGCAAGGGAGTTTACCTATGAGCTGAATCTCAACCAGCTGCTGTTCTGGAGAGCTTTAATTACAGGCTTCCTTTCCTATCTCTCTTTCTTGCTCCTTTCATAGTACGATAGTGCTACTTCAAAAGAAAAGGAAACATTATGAAAGAAAAGGAAAACGACCCCACTCCACAAGGAAGAGGGGTGACTGAGCAGTGTTTCTTCACTAATCTCCCAGCTCTGGAGAACCGGGAGCAAGAACAGGTGGGGGTTCAGAGGCAATTTCAAGAAGCCCAGGAGGAGCGGATCTGTTTGCCCAACCATCCCGTGGCACTCCTCGTGTCTGCGTGCCTCCCGCAAGGGCATGCGCTTGGGAGGCATGTAATGGGCCTTTATCACATGCATCGATGCCGACACACAGGGATCCCCCAAGAATGGAGGATTCTTAAATCCAGCAGGATCTTCTGCAAGGAGAACAGGACTGGCTCAGAGATTTGGATCGCTCCTCACCTTGCTTTGCATACAGGAGCTCTGTGTTCACACACAGATGGGCGTGTGGGGCTCTCTTCATACATGCCACACGCACAGCAGGCTGGGGACACTGCAGCTACCCAGATGCTTCCCCAAGAGCTACAGCCAGCATGGCAGGAGGAACTTTTCATCAGACAAAGTTGCCCTGAAAGCTTGGATTATGCCTGGGATGAACCAGCATTGCAATGATCTTTTATTCCAAATAAAACCTGGCCATAAATCGCCTTGAGAATGGTGGTATGCTGGGGCATAAAAGAGAAAACGCTGGGATGCAATCATTTGACAGGGATGCTGCTTGGATGGCAGTTCCAGAGAAAAGGGCTAGCTGTGAAAGAGGGTGCTGACTGCAATTTAATTAGCCATTTCTGGAAGGGACAGGCCCCCAACTAGAGTTTTGCCCTTTATGTGCAAACCTGGCCACTCCAGCAGAAGGGCTGTATTAGTGGCAGCATCAGATGGCACTGCCAAACTTTCACATGTCTTTCAACTCTGAAAGCAAAAGGCACTCTGGCCTTGATTTGCTTTTCCACATTTGCAAAATAAATACAAGCCTGGAGAGCTGTTCGTGTTCGGCACGGAGAGACATCTAGCGGATGAAGAATACATAACGAAGAGTTTCGCTTTGTTCCACAAAATGCCTCCCATTAAGGTATCCCTTGCAAGCTGTCGCCAAAGTACTTCTCTTTGCTTTCAGCTGGCTTTTGAAGATAAACACAAAAATCGAAAAAGAAAGAAAAAGGAATACATTTTCTTTTTAAGTTGCTGTCCAAGTCCATCTCAGGGCAGGCTAAACTCCCTTTCGAAAGGAAAAATAAATACTTTCATCTTTTGCCAAAATCTGCCCTTCAGACAGAAGGAGCTACCTGGCCAATATCATCTTTAAATTCAAGTGTTTGGCCTGGCCTGCAACTTTTTCAGCTGGACCATTCTCTGATGATGCTTTAGAAACTTACTTTCTACCTGGTCTGCCACAGTTAAATTTCTCTCGCTAGCTGTGAGCAGCAAAATGTTCAGAGAGAGGGGAGTGTATTATCCAGCAAGATGGTGGCTTCCAGCTTCCAGCCAGGAGTCCAGACTCTACCAAATGTTGCATTACTTCAACATTTCTGGCAATCAAACCTCCATGTGTCTTTCTGTGGTTTGCCACTGGTTTGCCACTGGTTATCAGAGTAAAATTATCCTTATTAGACCATTTTTTGCCTTCCTCTCAGGAGCGAACACTTTGTGTGGGATATATTTCCATCAGTTCTTGAGATCAAGCACTGCTCTGTCTAAGCTTACATCAAAGTGGCTTGGAGATGAGCCAAATGGCTCCCTGCTTCCCAAAATGGAGGGCGAGCATGGCTTGTTCCTAGGCCAATGCAAACTGAGTGTGTCCCCCACCCTCTCTTTCTCTCTCTGCTCCTTCCTCCAGCCACCCACTGCTTCCCTGTAAGCCCTGTTCCTCCCAACCCACTTACTGGTTTGATGCAGCAGCCATGGTCCAAATTCAGGAGACCTTTGGGAGAGACTAGGATCTTGCCACTTTGTCCAACCAGGTCTTGGGGGCACTGGTTAGGACCATGCACCCAGAAGAAGGCAAGTGAGAGTGACCAGAGTGGGGCACACACCAAACAGGCAAGCAGAACACAGATGTCCATCACACTTCCCCTGCACTGCCAAACCCCCCCCCCCAATTGCATCCAACACTATGGAAAGAACACCCTTCAGAGTCTGCCCGGGGTGTACAATCAGAAGAATATTTACAGTTTTTCCAGACATATGGAAAATACAGGCAGCATGTGGGTAGCCCCCGAAGGGACTACCAAGATGGAGTTGGTACAGGACGCTTGATGGAGTTGGTACAGGACGCTTTGCTAACCTATCAGTATCATACACATACGGAGGAGGGGTGGGGGATCACATAGGCGGTTTGCAAGGGACACATCAGGCTAAAACAATAGGGTTGATCACAATACAGAAAGAAGAACCACTTCAAGAAAGGCAGACATCTGCGTGCCCCAGAGGAGGACAGGCACCTAAGGAGAGCAAGACTTGCAACAAGGATTCCTGATCAGGGCGGGAATCCCACCTTACGTCTGAAGCGGTTCTTACAGTGTTGGGCTTTCAGCAGCTGCATCATGCCAGAGCTTCTGCTCATTCCGTCCTGACTCATCCACCGCGAGCTCCAGGCTTTCTGGGCTCCCCAAGTGTGGCAGCTTCACTAGGCCCCCTCCCTCCGTGGGTCTACCTCCTCGCTGCTGTTGTCACCAGCAGCTTCTGCTCCTCCCCCTCTTTTCATTGCCGCTGCTGCTTGCACACTGGGCACAAGGAACGTGGCCTCCCTCCCCTCCTCCGCCCGCCATCACCTGCGCCGGAGTGTGAGGCGGGCGCACGAGCATGAGGCCATGGGGGAGCAGCTGCCCCCTGGCATGGCATCCGGTGCAAGGAATGAAGCAAGAGCGCCTTCCTTCCGCTTCTCTCGCCCTCCTGGAACAGGGGAAAGGAGCTGCCCTTGAGAAGGAAACAAAGCCCGCCGCCTTCTCCCCATGCGTGCATTTGTGTTATGTGTTTGCTCTGTTTCGAGGGCTCCTGTCACCATGGCTTTGCCCAGAGTGACTCGTGATGGAAGTCAGGGATTTTACAGGAAAGCGTATTGCTTCCTTAATGGTGGTTCGTGTTCCTGAGTGGGCAATTCGTCTGCAGGCAGGAGGTCTCAGGCCAGGTGTGGGGCTGGAGGAGGGAGATATATGAGAGGGAGGGAGGGAATTTTGTTGGAGGGAGCAGCTTTGCCCGCCACAGCTGCTTTCTGCAAACCTGATACAGGCTGGGCGGACTGCTTCCAGCAGCTTCTGACAACACAGGGCCTCTTCCCGATGTGTTCAAGCACAGTTCTCACTGGCCACAGTACTGGGGATGATGGGAGATGTCATTCCACGATGGCTGGGGAAGGCTGGCTGATAGGGATGCTTGATTTCCCCCTTTCCTGTGTTTGGCTTCTCTATAAGTGAGCAAACTGACTGCAAGCACTGTGCCAGTCTCTCAGCCGAAAGAAAGGCCAGTCCTGGGTTGGAATCCCCCGAGTCGCGGCGCAGCCTCCCCACTATTCGCTGAGGGACCCAAGCCCCCTGTCTGTCCCCTCAGATTGCCTGTCCCACTGAAACATCTGAGTACGGCTGGGAGAGGATAAGGCCTTCCACAGTAACATTCCTTTCGGAAAGTCGTGTGCATGGCACTCCATTTATTGCATTTCAAATATTTCCCAGCTGGCTGTCAGGGCAGGAGCCCAAGCGAGGCAGCAGACAGTGAAATCTGTAAGCTGCAAGCTGATGTAGTAACAAAAGCCGCAAGCATTCCCCCAGCACCAAGACATCATTCGGAGAGGAAGAGTGTTCTGGAAGGCGCCCTCTGCCGAGTGCTGCTGTTGGACCTGCACGGCTTCGCGTCGCCACCGGGTTGCAGGTGGCCCGGCCCGGCCCACTGGAGCACGAAGCGGCTCTGCAGGCAGCACTCAGGAGCAGCCACGTGTTTCCATTTCACTTCCAGGCTCTTGCTAATTTTATTTAGTTGCCAGTGCAGGCTATTGATTTCAAGGTGGATTTAAAAGTCTTGCCAACCCACCGGGGAATAGCGGCATGTATTCAAATTCCATATGTTGATTAAAGCTGTCAAGGGTCACTGATGCAATTACGCATGCTGTGGCAGGGTGGGAAGGGACTGCTCCTGATTCGATGCGCCTAACTGCATGAGCTCATACTGGAGGTGCATTTTGCCTGTGCTAAAGGATGCAGCGGCTGGAGAAGCAACTTTGTGGGTAAACAATGGTGGATGTTTCTGGAAGAAAAAGGCTAAGGAGCAGCTCGTCGCTACAGTGAGAGGACTGGCGGGTTGCACTGGAACAACCTGCTGCCTCCTTCCACACCCCCACCCACCAGAGGCCTCTGCTGCTGGTGGAGGTCATGTCACCTTGCGTCGGGGTGGCGTGCACACACACTGTTGTCTCCACATGCAACACACTTGGTTGGAACAGTTCAAGAAAGGAATCCTATGCAAGCTTTGGTGGAAAAAGGCTAAACCTAAAAGGCCTATATAATGAGAAAATGAGGGCGAAACAACATGTTGACTTCCCAGTGGAAGCTGGTGGGTCTCCTCCTCCTCCTCCTCCTCATCTTCCCCTTCCCCTTCCCCTTCTCCATACCAGCCCACAGCTGGAGCTGCCTGACACCCCAATGGCAGTGGGGGTGGTGTATCCATTCTGGAGCTATCCTAATTTGGGGATAGGGCTTAGCACCACGGACAGTTCCTTAGACACACAGACTAAAGCCCTGAGAAGATGTGCCGGCCCACTGCCAATTGGCACGGCCAGCCTTCCCTGGCTAAAGTCATGTATACCACTCAGTTGCACAGTGCCCTTGGAAGAGGACCCACAGGCCAGCCCCCCGTCCCTAACCTTCCCGGCTCCTCCTGGCACCACATGCACTGCCACATCTGCCCATGTGCCTCTTCCAGTCCTAAAACTCAACCGGCTGGGAAAGCAGCTGCTGTTGGGGGAGCTTCAGGAGAACGTCAGTAGCGCCAGTGGAATGGGTGGACCTGCTTCGTTTAAGGAGAGCCCCTTGCAGAAAAAAGTGAGGGAGTCAACCAAGGGTACAGTTACACTACACTTGAAGCATAGCTTAACATCAAGCATCAATGCCTGATTGCTCCCTCATAAAACCTGATCCTTGATGGATCCCTATCCTTGAAGAGTTCCCCCAAACCATTACAAGCTCTTCCAGAGCCTCACAATTACGCGGATCAACCACACAGCCATTTTCAGCCACCACTCACACCTCCTGCTCACCACCCAGCACCTTGAGAGCACTGAGGCCTTGTCACCCCTGTGTCATCCCTGCGTCTTCCCACTGCAGAAGAAACGCTTAAGGAAGAGACTCACACCACTTGCCTATGCGCAGTCAGACTGCGACCCTCCCTCCGACCAGGGCAGCTATGTGAGGGAGCTGATGAGGTGGACTTGTTCGGGGCCTGCTTGCATAACAGGGGTCTCCCTGAGCCTCCCCAAAACCTGCCTCCATGGACAGCGAGAACTTCTACCAGATCCTTGCTCAGACCAACTTTGTCCTTGCCCCTGAGAAGGGCCATCTAAGACGATTACTCCACAGAGGTAATCACACTTCCTGAACAGGCTGGCTAAGGAATGCTGGGTGTTGTATGTCATTTTTTTTTTTTTTTGCCTCAGTCACTCACCCTACATAGCCATTGAGTGAGCTCACCAATAATCATTGGCATACTAATTATATGCTAATTGCAGTAATCAGTTGATGTCTTGGCAGGATGAGTCATGACAGATCACACAACATCCAAACAATGAGATTCCTTCCAGCAAGTGATAAGCTGATCACAGGTTTCCTCTCTGCCTGTGAGCTCACACAACAGTTATCCCAGTTTTCTCTCCCAAGGGTGAAGACTGCTACACCCCCTACTAGGCCAGTTTCAACCTCAAATTTATTGCAGTAAGGAAAAAAACAACATTTCTTCCACCAAACTGCTCCGGAAGCTGGTGCTCGTGTACCAAACAGTCCACAAAATGGCCTCCCAGGAAACTCTACCCCGACCTTTTTCTGAGAGCGATTGACTTGCTTTTTCACTTTCTTCTGCCTACAGTTCAATATCTGTCAAAACACAGTGAAGGAAGAAAAATGAACTGGGCTCTTCCTATTCCAAAGGAGTTTGTTCTGCTGCAAGTTTTGCAAAATATCGTCCTGAAAATAAAGGGCTGGGTGGATTTCCGCAATATAGCAAACTACAAAAGCAGCATGTTAGATATTGCCACATTTTTCTCTGGGAAAAACCCATGGATTTCAACTTAGAAATAGAACTTTGACACCAACTGGTATATCAAATGACTCCATGAAGAAATACTGCTGAGAGCTTTGACACTGTAACTTTGCCAAGCTCCGAAGGTGAACACAAGAACAACGTATTTGCAATTTGTTGAGCACATACTCACTCTTGTCTCATTCTCAACTTGAAGTTTGACTATTAGTGGCTACTAGTGATACTGGCTATGTGCCACCTCCTTCATGACCTGCATAGACCAGTTGTTGAGGAGCTTGGGCAGGAGGAGGTCTTGCATCCATCCTGCTTGAGGGACCCTGTGGGCAGCTGGTTTGCCACCGTGTGTACAAAGTGATGAACCAGGTGGACCTTCAGTTTGATCCAGCAAGATTTTGCTTAGGTTCTTATGGTTTGTGCAAGTTTCCTCAGCAGACTGAATCATCCCCTCTTTAGGGGTCCTCCGTCCTGTGGAGGAAATTTGCTCAACATTGGGGAAATTTGTGCAAAATACCCATTTGATTGCTGCTCAATATGTCCAAGCTTCCTGGTTGCACAGAGAGAGCAGCGGTCACAAACATAAATGGAAATTCAGCACAAGGTGAGCAGCGAGATGATGCTTGGAGAACGCTGGTTGGCTCTTGAATGTTTCTCATTCTCCCTTAGTTTTGGTATGTGATAGAGCACATTTTCTGATCCTTTTAGTTCAGCACTGTTCCTTTGAAACAGATGGGGTTAGGCTTTATTTTGCTCCATGTTGACCACAACCCAACCTATGGAATTCACTCCCCAAAGAGGTCCGCCTGGCACCGTCGTTACTGGTTTTTCGGCGCCAGGTAAAGACCTTTTTATTTAAATATCATTTCAATTGTTAAAACATATGATCTGGCCAGGGCAACTTCTTCTTCCTTCTCTTTCTCCTCCTATATTTTTATTTTATACTGATAATTTTAATTTTATATTTGTAAATCAATGTATTTTTGTATTTTTGTATTTAATGGTAATTTATTATGTACTATTGTATTTCAATGTATTTTATCATGTTGTAAGCCGCCCCGAGGCTTCGGCAAGGGGCAGCATAGAAATGTTGTAATAATAATAATAATAATAATAATAATAATAATAATAATAATAATAATATAACAGCTTGGTTGTAATTTAAAATTGGGCTTATTTCATCCATAAAAAGGACGTTCCCTTTCCTCCCAAGGTCTTGAGTGGCACTTGACCTGCTGCTACTCATCTGACCTTTGCTTTAGACTCCAGGCTGATTTTGGAAATTCTTCTGTCCATTCAGTTATGTTTCTATCCTGCCCAATAGCTCTCTGAGCAGCTTTCTAGGATTAAAACCTTAGAATGCATGATAAAAAGAAGTACATAGACACGTGTACACATACAACATAGAAAGAGACACACATATCTATAAAAGCAATGCTGAACAATCAGTGAGAAAAAGTGAAACCCTGATTGAACCTCATCATATTGCCAGAAGTCTGAAAGAGGAAAATCTTAACCTGTTGTGGAATAGACAACTACGCTGGTGCTACGTGGGCCTCACCAGGGCTACCATTCCATAACTGGGAGGGTGGCTCCAAGAGGGCCCTCTGCCTCATTGTTGCCCTCCAGAGCTCCCTTGGAGAAGGCACCAGGCGGAGTGCTTTAGATGAAGAATGTAATGTGCTGGCAGGTTCGTGCCAGGAGAGGTGCTGCATCAGGGATTGAGTCCTGAGCCATGTAAGGATTTATGAGTCACATCCCAAATTTTGAATTGGGCTTAGAAACATTATCTTCTCCCAACCGTATCTTGTTGACCAACCACATTTTGCTGGGTGTGAGATTTTGAGGCAGCACCAGTGCTCCCTCTTCTGGCCAGAGACCAGAATAGCAGCCCTGGTGGTTGCAAGACTGGGCTCACAGTCAATCGCAGCCACCTGGAATGTTATGAGCCCCACCTGGGAGCCCGGAGGGAAGAGCTATAGAAGAACCGGCTCTTCCCTTCAGAAGTGGCCTCAGCAATAAAGGTTTTTGATGTTGTTGGAGCTCCCTGTGCTTTCTGGAACCTGCTCTGGAAACTGCCTGTCACCTTGCTCCTTCCTCTGCTTCTGGACCCTGCCCAGCTTCCTGGTCTTCGCCTGCTCCACCTTCCGTTCCAGTGCCCGCTTCTCCTTGGCTTGTCCCTCTGGTTTTTGACTCCTGACTGGCTTTGGCTGCTCTTTGCCATTCAGACTGACTTACCTTGTACTTCTGTTACAGGCCTCGACCTCAGGACTGCTTGACTGCAATTTGGAATGGGCCCTTGTAGTGTGCTGGTTGTCTGGGTCCTGGTGCCCACACCTGGACACTGACAGTGTTTGCATTGCACAACTAGCTTGGCACAGACACACATCTTGTTTTTCTCAGCTCTTCAACCTTTACTGCACATTGCTTTTGGTTACTCTCTTTCATTCATACATCAGGAACCTCTCCACCCAATTAAGTGTGGGGGCATTATATGATTTTATGTGACACTGTTACTTCTACATTGCTCTGGTTCTCTGTGCATTGCTTCCAAATCATCATATCACAGAAGCACATGAATTCTGCACTATTTCATTGCAAGATGTGGTTCTCCCATCCATCAGATATTAACAACAGCAAATAAGAAAGTGACACCCTCATTCGCTTCGTAATGTACAGAAGTTGCCCAGAACTCAAGTAACTGGCAAAAAAATTGAAGCTATAATACTTTAAATAAAAATAACATCAGTTTCTGGTGGAAATGTAAGTTTAAACTTGGTGTGCCGTACTGTGAGTAAGCCACTTGCTTGCCTCCCACTCCTGCCAATTCACCGTGTGTAAACATACCAATCCTTGGGAAATATTGTTGTTCACATTTTGTGTTCTCACCCAACCCCAAGTATGCCGAAACAGGACCCAAGTAAGTATAAACGCATAGAAGATGGAAATATGCAAGACGCTTGAGAAAGGTGCAAGTCCTGCAGTTCTCATGGAGGAATTTAATGTTGCTTTGTCAACCATCTATGACATTAAGGCTCAGTCTCAGAGGACAGAAGTGTTTTATTGGTCTTTATTTGCTTTTAATTACTGTATTTCAATATCAAGATAAAGAGTTTATGGTATGGTATAGTATCAGGTATAATATTAATTTGGCCTTTTTTTTAATAGTAACTCTCAAGCAACCAGAAACTACATTTATCCGGCATCTACTGATCCCCATGGGGGCTGGTTACTGAGAGTCTACTGAATAAGCCATGGATGCACTTTGCCCCGCCCTTTATTCTGTATGGCTGCAGGACACAGAAGTAACTCTTGCTGCACACACTTTTAACTTTGGCACGCATACCGCAGGTACACCAAAAAACCCGCAGGGAAGGTGATCCTCAGTAGAACCTTACAGCCCCATTCCGCCACTGCATGGCACAAGCAATGAGGCCAGGCTGGCGTGGATGTGGTACCTGGGGCCAGCCCTACCTGGAGGCAGAGTAAGGCCGATGCCTCAGGTGGCAGGTGCTGAGAAGCAGCGGTTGTCCCTTGCATCCTGTCACTCCTCCTGTCCCCTAACTCGCAGTGGCCATGAGGTAGGCTCACTGTGGGCCTCCATACCTGCCCCGCACCCTCGAAGCTCACCTGCTGCTGCTCTCAAGTCACAGAGGGGCACCGTTCCATCATCCCCACTGAAGATTCAGCGGCCGGTCTGCTCAGCTTCGGCATGTGGAATAAGCACTTCTGCCATGTTACTCTTTCCCGCAAGCAGCAATACGTCTTGAGGCTGCCCGGAGGGTGCTCCCATGATGCACAGAAAGCTGAATATTCACATGTACACATGTAGTCCAACAGAGTGAGCTTGAAAACTACCTGTAAATGGTTTCCTGGGGAGCAGCCATCTTAGTCCATGGCAGAACAACAACTACGAGTTCTGGGGCACCTTGCAGACTAATGCACTGATTCTGGCGGAAGCTTTCATGAACACACCTGATGAAGTGGACTTTGTGAAAGCTAATAGCAGATTCCGTGTATTTGTCTTTAAGGTGCCATGGAGGTCTAAAAAGAGAGTTTTACCTCCCTTCTTCAACATGAAGTCCTTACAGAGATTTCATGCTGTGTATATTTGAAGGACAGATGTGAAAGTGTCCTATTTGTACACACACACACACACATTTTAGCACCAGTGAGCATTACAGGACAGTCAAAACAGGACTTTTGGGTCCTGGAAATTCCACTCTCTGCTGTGTGCACGCTGAAGGGTACTGAAGTTTGGGGCTGTACAGAGGCCATGGGCACAATCTCAACAGCGTTAATTGTGACTAAAACCTGCTGTCCACACGCATCGAATACAGTGAGAAAATGGACAGTGCCACTTTAAGTCTCAGATGTGGCAGCATGCTGCCACTTTAGAGCAATGCTCTATTTATTTATTTGCTTATTTAAATGAATCATGATCTGCCTTTTAGGACAGATACCCTTTCAAGACAGCTTCTGTAAAACATTAGAATAACATATCCATAATAAAAAAATATATTTCACAATAATGACAACAACAAATGACCTGAAACCTGAAGTTTTTCAAGAAATTGCACCCTGAAGGAAGTCCTTAATGACAATTTACCGTGAATGTGTTTTCAATGGTCTTCAGATAAACACTCTGTTTTAAGCCCTGGTTCATTATCCATGAATCTTGTTGGGCTAAACACCTACTCTAATACCTACTTCTAGCACAGTAAGGCCTGTCTGGGAAATTCAGGCATTTGCGGGGCTTTTTTTCTGCCTAAACATGCAAAGGATTGTGCTCTGAGGCAGTTTTTGAGCCTGGGTGTGCAGAGTTCAATAGCTGTACAAAGAGTTTGTGATGAAGACGCCTTGACCATAGAGCAAGTGAAGAAGATTCTTTGGGCAAAGGTGTGTGTTAAAACTCCTTGCAAGTTTAAAAAAACAAACAAAACCCCTAATACACCAAGAAGCAAGGGCCTAGCACAGGTTTCTTACGTGCAAGAAATTCTCACACACAACCTCTCAAACATCTTCAGTATGAAAAATGCCGTCATCCATTCTGCAGTGGCTCAAGAGCTCTCCTCTCTCATTCCGCTGCCTCACCTTCATCCCATTCAGTTGCTTTCAGTGCTACTGAACTAATCACTGACTTCTCCTCAGCTGTACCTTTTAGGCCACTTTGCTTACCTCTCCAATGCATCTTGAAGCGTTGTTACCATCAGCTACATTTCCAAACCTCACCCATCTCCACACACATAAAATTACGTTCTCTGCCTAGCTGTAAGCAGCTCTTTCCAGTGTTTTGTCCTCTTTGAGGTTCAGATTTGATCCCTAGAACCTTTAAAGCAATCTTGGGGCGCAACCATATGGAGGTTTAGGCAAAAACAAGGCCTATGTGCTGCAGTTCTACAGCCACTTACCTGGGAATGCAAAGGATGCTGAGAAAGGCCTTCACCCAAGAGACCTTCAACAGAAGCAAGACAAGTAGCATCTCTGCTCTGGCACGAGCTGAAGTGACCCTCCCCCTCCCTCAAACTGCTACCCCAGCATTTGCCTCGCATTGTAGCTGCTTCCTCCTGTGTCCTTCAGTGAAGCATGGCAGACTTTCCTAACACACCTGAACCCAGCAGCTGGACTGCATTCAGGCCTTCCTGGTCCGCTCCGCTGGGTCTGGCCCAAGTTGTGGGCAAGATTTCACTGAACCTAGCCTATGCTTCCTGTATGGCACTTTTAACAGGACCTGTAATTCCAACACACAGAAAAAATGCAATAAAGACGGCAATATTTCTCGTTTTATAAGGTCACTTGTGACCCATGGTTTATCGCTTCTACATTAAATTTCATTGATCCGGAACTCCCACATCTGAACCCTTTTCTAAGTTAGGCATGTTTTATGTCTGCCCTTACAAGCATTTCTATATGCCTCATTGTTCTTTTCAGGTTCACATCCTCCACCACACACACACAAAGTTCGATCCTGCTAAAAAGTGCCCACAGTTAATTAAATCCTGTGCATGTTTAGACAGAAATTAAAGTCCTACAATTCCCAGAATGCCCTAGATATCCATGTGAGAGTTAACAGGATATTTCCTATCTAAATATGCACAGGACTGCACACCAAATATTAAATTTCTAACATGTTCTGTTCCTGCAGTTACAGCACACATTAACTGAAAAAAATATTAATATGTATTAAAAACCCAAATAAAGCCAGCTCATACATCTTTCTTCTCTGAAATAACTTTCCAAGTGGTGTTTCAAGTTTCTGGTCTGTGAAAAATTGGAAGGAAGGAACCATTTCATGGAAGAAAGGTACCTGCTGAGAATACCACTCTGAGATGGCAGCCTGATGCACACTTATTTGAGAGTAGGGACCATTACTTCCATGGAAATGGGTTATGCTTCTTATTTCCCTCATTCTGCTTGTCTTCCTTGTCCCCCTCTAAAGAAAATGGCCCATGTTACATACTGGGCCAGGTCAGATGTTACTTTTCCTGAGAAAAACTCTGCCCAGTTACAGTGAGAGAACGTTCACAAGGACTCTTCACCTACACCTCTTTACCTCATAGAGAATTCAGGTATTCAGATCTTTCTGCCCCATGTTTTGAAGGTCCCTGACTAAAACACAAATACAGAGATCCTATAAGTGAGTAAAAACTATATACATCTGATAATAGAGTAAAACTATGATTCCAAATATGTTGTCATGCGCCCTCAAGTTGTCTTCAACTTATGGTCACCCTACAAAAAATGCCCTCCAAAATCCCTGCCCAGCTTTTGCAAATAATTTCAAATAAAATGCTAAATATATACATCACCCTTAAATTCTAGAATTCTAGAATTACGATGATCCACAATCCAGTCATACAAGGAAATAGAAATATGAGGCACACTTGTCTGAAAGCTGAGATTCAAGTCAGCAGCTATGATTGCAACAGGGTTCCTCTCCTGTTCGACTTCAGATTATCCCCTTCCAGAAGGTTCTTCTGCTTGTTTTCCCAGAATCACACCCATGAATAACTCCAGAAATGATACTGAACTGCCACGTGGTTGTTCAAGGTTCTCAACACGAACGTGGGCACCTTCCCCGTCCATCTTCTCTGTGTGCAGCTTTTCCCGCCCTCCATTTCATGCCAACTCACCTGCACAGGGTCAGTTTCACAAGCTGAAATACCCAATTACAGTCGATTTGCTTGCTCGGCAGGCGGCCACAGAGCACTTGCTACTCCGCCCTCCCGTCAGCACCACCGCCTGGGCCAAACTGAGAGGGAGGTGAAGAAGAGGATCGCCATGGTGAGGCGGAGGAGCAATTCCTGGAGGTTCTTGTCCCCCGGCCCCTTGCCAGGACGAGGGTTGTTGGGAGCTGCCTGCTTAGGCGTGTTCTTAAGGCTGGCCCTGACCATCTGTGAAAGTGGCTGTTATGTGTGAGCCAGTGAAAACCAGTGTGACCTGGCTGGCAGAGTCTTGGCCTGGGACTTGGGAGAGTGGGCATTTATCCCCACTCACCTCAGCCCTCCCCCCTTCACAGGGTTGGTATGCAGATAACCTGGAAAGGAAAAGTGTGGGTGATAAATTGAGTAAATGAACGGGAGAGCAAAATAAGTGATGTCCCACTTTGTAGTGGGATGCCACCCTCTAGCCCCTCCTTGGACATCATCACAGCTGGCCCAGATTTCTGACTGAGCACCGGCGTGCAGTAAAGCCCGAGTGGTGATTGCAGGGCTGTCAAGATGATCCATTTCTTACGCGCTTTCCTATGCACAGCAATAAATTGCCACTTTGGGTGGATTGCGATTACCATTTTAGCACACAGTCCCACTCGCCGGGTGGTTGAAAACACAAAAGCAAAGCTTCCCACTGGTCAAGAAAACACAAACAACCAAACCAGCTGGGAGTGGACATGCTCGCCTTTGGGGTGAGCTGGCCCTCTTGGGGAAGGGCCGTTTTGCTCAACCTGTGTCCTCTCCTTAATGAGACGCAGCAGCAGAATGGCGCAGATGCTCGTGGCCGTTTCCAGCACGAGGCGCTTGCAAAGCCTCGTCCCTGCGGCACAGAGCTTTCCTGCCCCTTCCAGCTGCAGCAGCAAGTTTGAAGCGAACTGCGGCAAAAAAAGATGGACAGTGCTGCTTCTGCCAACTGCTAAAAGCTTTTCTCCAGCAGTAGCAGTCTGCCAAGAGTACAATCCCTCAGGGATATGGCTAAGTCATGCTGGGGTCAACTGCTCTGACATATTACTGGAATTCTGACAAAGTGCGGAAACTCTGGACTCCCTCTTTCTTTCCCCCAGCCCAACTGCGCTCTTCAAGAATCCCCCGGCTGAACAGTGGCAGCGTGCTGGATGGCTAAATGAGCAAACCTGGAAGTTCACATCCATCATACAAATAAGTGCACTGCCATCAATGGTACTAGATTACACGGCCTCATTTGTATCCTAGGAACAAGAAGACAACTGTGTTGTGTAAGTCACTTGATGGACAAGCTGCAGAATTTATTTATTTTTTAACCTATTAGATTTATATCCCATTTTCCCCCAATAACTCAAAGCAGTTTACATAATTCTCCTCTTCCTGCTCTCAACCTTATCCCCACAACAAATATATGTAAATAAATAAACAAACAACCCTGGGAGGTAGGTTGGGGTTGAGTCTGTGACTGGCCCAAGTCGCCCAGCTGGCTCCATGCCTGAGTGGGGACTAGAACCCAAATCTCCTGAGTCCGAGTCCCACACTTGTAACCACTATACCACACTGGCTCTCAATTCTGAGCTTGCCTACCTGAAAGTAAATCTGATAACGTTCAACAGGAACTGACCCCTAATAAGTATATCTAAGATTATAACCTGAAGCTGTCAAATGCCAAAGCTATTTTCTTTTGCCAGTTCAACTGTCCAAACATAAGAGAATATAAAATGAGAAAATCAGGTGGAGGTCCAGCAAAGAAGACTGATATTCTAGAATATACAGTTGAATATCTTTCAGACCAATAGCCGAATTCCATTTTAAAGAAACTGACAATTTCACTGGCTGATGTCTGAAGCCGTCCAGTCTAGAAATGGATTTAGCAGGGGGTCATCCATGCGTGTAGACACAGGTCTCGATGGCTGCTTGAGAAGAGGTGCAAATACCATGCTGAAAAGTATAATCGCTGCTCATAACACGCAGCCAGATAGTGGCTGATAATAAATTTCAGCACAACAAGGAGAAAAACCAACCCATACATGAGACATCCCTAGGGTAACTATGAGTCACTGAGAATTCACGCAAGCATTGTTCTCACATGCCTTGCCACTCCATCGGTCAGTCCCTCTTTAAGCTACAGTACATTCTGAAAAAAGATCCCCCCTCCCCAAAAAAAATATGTGTAGCAGAGCCAGAATCTATTAATTGTTTCCATCAATTTTCCTGAGGCGTCTAATATAACCTAGGCCCTTTTAAATAATAACTCACTGAAAGAATGAATTCTCATGTTGCAATGGAATTAGAATCCTGAAATTTAGTGCGTTCTTGTTCTGTCATTATCGGCTTCAACGTACAGGAGGCGGGAGTGCGGGGAAGATGCATGAAGGAAATTCGGCACTGGAATTATGACCATTGCACCAAAGATTACCCAAAGGTCAATGATCATTTTCATCAGACATTTATCACAACGGCTCAACTAATCTTACATGTTGATTGTGCAGCAGGCAATTCTTCAAAAATTATTGGCTTCTTCTATTGGCCAGTCATCTGGATAGAATCTCTGGAGATGAGAAGGTCACAGAAAACCAGCAGATCTATTTTAGGCATGGAAATTGTCCATGAGATATTAATCGGAAAGCCAATCGCATCAACAATGGCTACCATTTACAGCCTAGTTAAAGGCTTCAGTCTTGTGCCCCGATTGTGTGAAGCCCAGCACAGATGCAATCACAGCACTGTACCTAAGCAGTTTGTATTTTTGCCCACCAAAGCTTCAGAAATATAGAACCCTGCAAGTTGGCTTGGATCTCATTCCTTAAACAGAGGGAAGGACACAGCGCCGCCTCTCTCAGTACTGATCCTTCCGCCCAGCCCCACTGCTTAGCCTTTATGATAACCTGAATCCTTTACCTTGAACAATTGTGCAGAAGAGGGCATTTCAGCAGATGCAGCTTGTCCTACAGGAAAAAGGGAGCTGTATCTAGTGAAATCCCCTCTTCTGTGCTACTGTTAGGGTCCTGGACCAGTACCCTGGACCATGATCCTCAAAGGATGCCAACCCTTTGTCCATGGAATAGGCTCTGGAGACAATAGGAGAAGAGTGGGCCGAGGAAAGACTTCCATCTGCCCAGAAACCCACCCACAACATTGTTTGTCTCGAATGAGCCCTCCCGATGGCATCTGCAGGTACATTATGAACGTCAGGTGCACGGGGTTCAAGCTTGCATGGAGGCCTGCTCTCTCCATGCATATTTCCACCTGGGGACAACTGTTGGGAGGAGTCACATGTTGCACACAACTTAAAGGGCAGGGCTGTGTGGCTGATGGCCCGAAGAGGAATAATGTAAAACAATTTCATTAATCTGAATTGACTGGGCTAACATCCAAAACATTAGGAAAAGTGGCATTATTGATGAATGAAAGGCTATTTGTCTCTGGTGTAATCAAGCAAACCTAAGCAGTTTTAGATCCCATTTAATTTAGTGGAAAATTAAGCAGGCACTCTAATTCCTGGGGAAGAGGGGGAGAAAGATGCCATCACTGTCCCAATGGAAAGGTAGCCGCATGCTATATGCATGCAGTCCGGGAAGGTGGGGAAACGCATGCTGCCTGGAAAATCCCAGGCACCAGGAGGAGGGCAGGTTGACCCCCAGCATCCCTAGAACTACTGCTAGTCCTCCAATGCACTATCAGGTTCAGAGTCAGGGAGGACATCCATGCCTCAGGCGGACATGGAAGGAACCAATCCACACTGCAGACGTGTCCATTACGTTGCCACAACCCCATACCCAGGCAAGACCGACAACCAAGCAGTGGCCAAAGGCACAGCTGAAAACCTGTGCGGCACTCTCCACTACAGCACTCACACCACACAGACCCACAACCTGAGCGTAGCCGCTTTGAATACACCCCCAGACCAAACCCTGTCACATGCTTCCCCCCTGAAATCCCCGCAGCAAGAGAGCTGACAGAAACCTGGCACTGCCATCTTGGCGACTTCCCTGACTGCCCTGCTTTTGAACAGACCCTTGTCCCAGACATTCAGCAGGGTTCCCCCCTGCCAGTTATCTCTGGGCCATGAAAACATTTACCTGCTTTTACTTTCTGTACCCAAACTGCCACCAAGATCACAGAAGCAGAGAGTCAAAGGAGATGAGCCAGACAAAGCGTGGAAGGTTTTATGGCTTTATTCAGGCAAAGATGAACCATTTGCTCCGTTCATTTCAGTGCAAGCTAAAACACATCTTCCGTGCCATTAGCTCAGGATCCCACAACGCCTCGCTCGCCTGTTTGTTTACCGTTACTAGGTATTGGGATATGGATGTCAGTCATTTTCCCATGGCCCCTTTCCCATTTGCCTCTGGCTGCTTCATCTAGCAGTGTTTCCCTTGGCTGGCTCTTTAATTCCAGGCAAATAATTATTTTATCATTTTGCGCTGATTTCTGCCATCTGCTAACCAAACACTTCAGTAATCCAGACTTGGTGACATGGCTTCTCATTATTTGCTCCAGCTCTGGCCGCCCCCACTTTTTCTTTGTTTTTCTTTTTGTTTTGGTAACCCTGGCTATAAATTTAGGGTCTACCTCTGCCTTCAGACAGAAAAGCATTTTCAAAACAATTATTTGGCATGCAGTTTCAACACCTTCCTCCAAGTAAAAGAGGAATGCATTTTTATTTATATATCATATATACATTATAAACAACAGATGTCCTAGGCTGTTTCCTGAACTGTACGCTTAACTCTTATATTCAAGAACGTCTATATGCTCATTTGCTCATAAAACAATGGGGAGGCATCTGACAAAGCCCAATTAGTATTCTAATTACCCTCACAGCATCCTACCTTCCTCTTAACCTAGTCCAGTCTGCTTCAACCCCCCTGATGTTTTGGACTTCAAGTCCCATCATCCTCACTAATGTTCAGGAATTCTGGGAAGAATGAGAAATTATCTGAGAGCGCCAGATTGTGGGAGGCTCACCTAGTTAGTATGGCCATATTGGCAGGGGGTCCTTCTCATTCAAAGATGAAAAATATGATGTTGGTATCCATTGCAGTGGCTTATTTTTTCAAGGCATGTATGCCAGGTCCTTTATCATTTGGGAATTATTGAATTAAGATATGCTCCAAATCAATCACAGCTATCAATCAAGTCAAAGCATTTGAGTCTGGTTCCTTTCTGTTTCGGATCTATGCTTTTTTACTTCTTTTTCTCACCTCTGGCTTCTGTGTCTGCATAAAAGACGCCGATTCGCATAACACTGTTTATCTACGTGGATGCCAAGTACAATTTAAATAGCAATACAGTATAGTTCATCACAGTTGGGAAGACTGGCCATGTGAGCTTCTGCGTCTGGCTGAGCATGCGGCCAAAGATCTGTCGGTGTGTACAAGAACTTTGAAGCCCCTTCTCTTCCTGCATATGGTTCTTTATCTTTACCAAACTTGGACTGGGCAGCCCTTTAAACAGAGAATAGCTTCAAATAGAGGAATGTCTTCAACCGTTCCCTATAAAGTAGTCCATCCAACTTGTTAATTGTCATTGACTCCGTGTCACCATTATTTGGGGTGATGAAAAGAGAGAAAAGATTTAATAAAGAAAGGTCCATTCTCCAAGGAGCTTTACCATCAAACGCTATGCTCCATCTAAAGTTAAGGGAGCTTGAATGAATTTGATGGAACAGATTTAAGTTCATGTTTTAACACTTAATTAAATGAGACTTCAAAACGCATAATTTTGCATCAAACCCAAATGGCAGTTTCTAACTAAACTGATTTTAGTCAATAGCTAATGTCTTTTGACACTTAGCAGAAGGCTCATGTGCATTTAATGCTTCATTTCCCAACTCCCCTATATATGAAGTATAACCGTATATAATAGGATGCTGTGATGTATGTTTAGGGACAATTGTTTACGGCACTTAGAAGAAACTGGAAAAAATTCTGGGAAGCCCTTGGTCATGTTGAGCTGGATACTGGCGGGAGGTGGCAATGAAGCAGTGCGGTGAGCAATCGTAACCTTCCTTCCTCCTGCCATGAGAAATGACAATGTGAGGGAAGGACACAACCCTCCACGTCTCCCACCAACTTTTCTTAATCTCCTATTTCAAGGGTTGTGACAAAAGTTATGACCGAATGACTGCATGACATGGAGCAGATCCCAACTTCTCTTTTCTCTCAATCAGATGAAAAATATTAAATATTATTACTTTTACTCCACTGGGATCAATGGGAACATAGGAAAGGGTTGCCAGTGTTTTCCCATCAAGGCTCTTGTACCTTTAGCAGGACTTTTCTACAGGAAGCTTTTAATCCACCACTTCACTGAGGTTTCTGCTTTCAGATTCTTTACAAGATGAAGATCAGCTCCTCAATATGAATATTTTGTCTTGCTCTATCTTTCTATATTTTATTTATTTATCTATTTATTAGATTTATATTCCACCTTTTTCTTACAATGAACGCAAAGCAGTTTACATCATTCTCCTCCTCCTGCTCAATCTTGTCCCAGTAACAACAATCCTGTGAGGGAGATTGGGCTGAGAGTCCCCAGAGTCACCCAGTTGGTTCCATGGCTGAGTGGGGGCTGGAACCCAGATTACCTGAGTCCCAGATTTATGCTCTTAACCACTACACCACACTGGCTTTCCATATGCTCCATTACACAACCACAAGCTTTGCCACAGTATCAGCAAATTTAAAAAACGCACCAACCTCTCCTTCTGGTACATTCTCCTATTTCCAGAGAGCACTACTTTTTCCTCTATCTAAAAAAAGCTACAGAAATGGTTGCAAAGCAAGAGAGAAATCCTGGAGGATGAAAACATTGCATTAAGCACCCCCCATGCTGCTGTGAGGAATCGGCAATGTGCCGTAGATGCTTTGTGTGGAGAAGCTTGAAGAAAAACAAGTACAAGAACTTCATATTAATATTCAACTCCCAAGGAGTTCAAAGCAGAGAGGCCGTTCTCTCCTGCCTTTTTTTCTGCACAGCTGCCTGTGTGGTGGGTTAGGCAGAGATTTTGTAAACAGAGAATTTTTGTTCTGAGAACATTAGTTAATCAAATGGTATAGAAATGCTACGAATAAATAAATCACCTAAAAGTAGGCCAGAACAATTGTTTTCTAGGAAGAAACCCTTCAGTGTCCTACTAGGCCAAATTTAGCAAACAGTTGTACCAAGTCTTAGCAACTCTTCTTGCTGTGTGAACCATTCAGCTGAAATCGTCCAATCCCCTTCCTGACCACTTATTTTTGGGAGTTTCCTGACATTGTGCAGTTTTTCTCCATCCCAAATGGTTGAAATGCCTCTCCTAAAGCTTAATTCTTAGCCGTAAGTGCTTTACACCAAAATATGCTGTTATTTTTCGGTATTGTGGGCCTGCCTGTTTAGCCTTTGGTCTCCCCCACTAATGAAAGGCACTCCGTGACAGCTTCTCCAAAGTGGAATTTGGGCCTTGAAGTGAAAGACATTCAACACCCCGTAGCATACTAAGAAAAAAACCTTTCATCAATTCCTAGTGCTGTCGCAGTTCTAATTAGCAAATTGGCCCATCCAGGATTACTGTTGCAGCCTTTGATAAAGAAACCCTCGACTTGTATCTGTGCATGTTAATAGGTAAACACAGTATCTTACGCACCAATGTATGGTAAGATCGAGGTAAGCAAACTGCAATTTCAATTTCATTTCATCTACAAGGGAAGTTTCCAATGATGGAGTGATCCATGTGACTAGGAGGACACAGGAAACCTTTCAAATCATGTGGATCATACTTTCACCAGTCACTGCAATCTCTGATGTAGGTGATTGCGTGGAAAAATAATCTGGAATGCAAGTCACAGAAGTTTAGAATTGTTTTGCAGGGCATGACCGGGCAGAAACAATTACCTTTGCTCTACTTTGTAAATGTTTGTGTGTATGTATGCACCTATGCTACACCCATTTCAACTTTGGATTGTTGAAATGCGAGCTTAAGGTATTTTGTTTTAAATTATTGTAAATAAATAAAAAAAGCATACATATCTAACATTTTCTTCTGTGCACAGTTTAAAAGTCATATCTACAGAGGATATGCATTTTAGAAACTATTAGCCATTCCAACTAAACTGAACTTCCATGTGCCATTGCAGTATACCTTGGAACACAGGATGACAAGGGCAAATGACAGGACTTTACCTTTATATTTTGATTGATAATTTTGTAGGGGTGTATTTCTGGCCACCATTGGAAAATGAATGCTGGACTAAATGGAGTCTTGGCCCAGCCCAGGAAAAGCAATCCTTAGATTTTTAAAAAATGAAAAACTCCATGTGCAGTGAAAAGCTCCTTCGTGTGTAATATTTCACTCATGTTTCAATGCATGGATTGATCTCACTCAGCAACACAACACACAATTGTGCGAGCCTTTTCAGGTTTCTTCTCTTGCTGTAATGTGCTCTAGGACTTCCTATGGTGTACCTTCCTTCCAATTTGCCTTCTGTGATGTCTTAAACCAGTCCACCATTTCTTTGAATGTGTCCTCTCATGCTTCTTCTTGCCCTCAGTTATAACACTGAATTAGAATATTTACATTTGGGCTTCCTTAGAGCTAGTCTGTAATGGTAAATTTCGAAGAGCAGTCATTCAGTATGATGGTCCCCCTGGCCGTGGCTCCAAAGAAAATACAATATTGCAGGTGTTAATTCATATCAACAAATCAGTTCTGGCAGGTTTCATCTCCACCAGAATGAAGTGTCTTGTAAAGCTAGTGGGTCTTACTTGCCCATACAAATCCAAACCACCCCAAAATCGGATGGGTTGACTGGGATATCACACAACAGCAGATCATTTTCGTTGGGAAAATTAATTTTCCCCTAGCTACTGTCAGGATTACAGCTAAGCCCAGGGGGAAACAGAATTTCAAAAGGGTAGGTAGTTGGTATTTGCTTCCCTGCTAAGAAAGATGTGCCAGTGCTACATCCCCAAGAGCCTCGGTTCCACTACACTTAACATACTTTCTGATCTTCAGGAACCCACTGTGGGCTCCAGCCTGGAGCATCTTCTCCACCAAGCTGTCATTAAGCAGATGCAATCACGCCTAGAGCAGGCCAGCTGGATTATTCCCAACTATCCTTAAAATACTGCCTAGGCAAACAATTCCAGCACGTAACAAAACCACAGTCTTCTTCCATTATTGATCTAAATGCTCCTCTTCCCCTCCCGCCCCTGGCTTTCTAGTGCTCCATCAGCTTCTCGGAGTTACGTCATCCGTGCCGTGCCCTCCTCCCTCTCGCACAGCACTTTTCGATCCCTGCGTGCCATTAAGTGCTGTCAAAAATAGAACAGAGGAGGAAGAACACCCTCTGTTTCTCATACTGCAGCAAGATCAGGGGACAAGGTCATGAGGTTTCTCTCCGTATCTTAGAGAAAGAGAAGGCGGCACATTAAAAAGGACAATAGGCATGCGCATTTCCCATAGCATGCATAGCAAAGATCTCCATTGCACATCAGAAGGCATGACAAATTTATAGCAGCATCCAGCTGTTGCAGGCGAGAGACTCCTTGTCAGATGTGTGATGAAACGGCTGGGCGGTCAGCAAGTGAGCTGAGCCAGAGTGGTTCGTTGTTTTCAGAGGGGCTTAGTCCCAGATGAGCGTTTTGCAATGGCTTGTGTTCGTGTCATTGCCATCTTGTCTGGAAGACAAAGAGGTGCTTCCACACAAGCTGTCTTTCCTGCAGAAATGACACAATGCTTGTGCTCCTTCCTGCTTGTGAATCTGGAACGGCGCATCAGCTTTTCAAGCCTGGGTCGCCAAGTCCCCGGGTTGAAAAGGTTGCTTTGGCATGGTTCCGACAACCTGACCTCTCTTCCTGATCTGCTCTTTGCCGATCTATTTATTTATTTAGAGAACGAACAAAAGGTAGCTCCGAAAGCAACCTACCAATGATCAATACGAGGAGACTGTCCCTGCCCAATTAAAAAAAGTCACAGTGCCCAAGGAAAAAAGGAGAGGGAGAGAAGAGGGGGATAATTTTTGGAGTGAGGCTGGCAGGATGCCCCTACTTCCCATTCCCATCTCCTTCCGTATGTCCTGCTGGAATGGCAGCTCACGTCGAAGCTGAGGGAGCAGAAGCC
>NW_025335985.1:2595162-2597149 GCF_004798865.1 Varanus komodoensis | reverse complement strand
CTCATCCACACGTGCTTTCCCGCTTCTTGAGGACAGCCAATGAAGCGTGCTTTCAAGGACGTTGCAGGACTTTCCTTTGGGAGTGGAACTTTTTCTACCTGAGGGCCCGGTTCCATTTCGGAGAGTTCTCCATCCAGTGGTAGACAGGGTGAAAGGCAAAAAGGTGTCTCAAAGCCATGTCTCCTGTCTACCCATCCCATCCCCCCAGCAATTCAAGCTTCTAAGTGCAGTTTTTATTACATTAAACTCCCCAGCAATGAAAGAGGAGTATTGCCAAAATCATTAACAAAAGACACCAAGCAAAGTTAGAATACCAGCTATTAGGGAAATAAGGTTTAATGTGTCCTTGGACCTATACCTAGGCTGCGACGGGGCGGGGGGGTAGCATTTCTGTGATTTCTTTTGTGACTGGGAAAGAAAACTGAAAAATATTGGCAAAACCAGGAAGCGTACTGGGACAAGAAGTAGGCATGCTGGGAATTGTATGCTTTAAAAAAAAAATCTAAATTGCAGAAGATTGCATCTCAAGATATAAGCTGCAAAATTTCAGAAGATTGCATCTCAAGATATAAGCTGCAAAATTGCAGAAGATTGCATCTCAAGATATAAGCTGCAGGCCCCACCTTTTTATACGACTTTCACTTGCACCAATATCATGAAACCTTCCGCCCCACCACCACACCCCCATTCTCTGAAGCACACCAGGCAATGGATGCCACAACTTGAGGGGGCACTACCAGAAAAAAGCCCACTCTGAGATGACTTAATGGGCAGTTGAATCATGGGCAGATTTTCTGTACTAGATCTTTAATAGCAGGGTCACATGAGGGGAAGATATCCCTTCAAACATCTGGTATTCTCACCATGGCTTGTCTACATTGCAGCCTAAGGGCGCCATCCAACATGGCTGTCCGCAACCCTCCAGACTTCGCAGAGTACAAGCAAACAATGGAGGGTGGAAGACTTTCTTCCATTTCTTCCCCATCTATTTGCTAGGAAGTGAGAGGACTGGATGCCATGATCTTAGTTTTCTTAATGTTGAGTTTCAAGCCAACTTTTGTGCTCTCCTCCTTCACCTGCATCAAGAGGCTCTTTAGTTCCTCTTCACTTTCTGCCATTAGAGTGGTATCATCTGCATATCCGAGGCTGTTGATATTTCTCCCAGCAATCTTAATTCCAACTGGTGATTCATCTAGCCCCGCCTTTCTCATGATGTGCTCTGCATATAAGTTAAATAGACAGGGAGACAGTATACAGCCTTGCCGAACTCCTTTCTCAATTTTGAACCAATCAGTGGTTCCATGCCCAGTTCTCACTGTTGCTTCTTGACCCTCATATAGGTTTCTCAAGAGACAAATAAGATGGTCTGGTACTCCCATCTCTTTAAGAACTTGCCACAATTTTTTGTGATCCACACAATCAAAGGCTTTAGCATAGTCAATGAAGCAGAAGTAGATGTTTTTCTGGAACTCCCTAGCTTTCTCCATGATCCAGCATATGTTGGCAATTTGATCTCTAATTCCTCTGCCTCTTCGAAACCCTGCCTGTACTTCAGGTAGTTCTTGGTCCACATACTGCTGGAGCCTAACTTGTAGGATTTTGAGCATCACTTAGCTAGCATGTGAAATAAGTGCAATGGTGCAGTAGTTTGAACATTCTTTGTAGATCAGAATGTAAACTGACATTTTCCAATCCTGTGGCCACTGTTGAGTTTTCCAAGTTTGCTGGCATATTGAGTGTAGCACTTTTACTGCATGGTCGTTTAGGATTTTGAATAGCTCAGCTGGAATATTGTCATCTCCACTAGCTTCGTTGTTGCTCAGACTTCCTAAGGTCCATTTGACTTCATATTCCAGGACATCTGGCTCGAAGTCAGTGACCACCCCATCGTGGTTATCAGGGACGTTAAGCTCTTTCTTGTATAGTTCTGTGTAATCTTGCCACCTCTTCTTAATCTCTTCTGCCTCTGTTAGGTCCCTGCCATTAT
>NW_025335985.1:2514387-2595062 GCF_004798865.1 Varanus komodoensis | reverse complement strand
CTCCACTAGCTTCGTTGTTGCTCAGACTTCCTAAGGTCCATTTGACTTCATATTCCAGGACATCTGGCTCGAAGTCAGTGACCACCCCATCGTGGTTATCAGGGACGTTAAGCTCTTTCTTGTATAGTTCTGTGTAATCTTGCCACCTCTTCTTAATCTCTTCTGCCTCTGTTAGGTCCCTGCCATTTTGGTCCTTTATCATGCCCATCTTTGCATGAAACGTTCCCTTCATACCTCCAATTTTCTTGAAGATATCTCTGGTCCTCCCTATTCTATTGTTCTCTTCTATTTCTTTGCACTGTTCATTGAAGAAGGCATTCTTATCTCTTCTAGCTATTCTCTGGAATTCTGTATTCAACTGGGTGTATCTTTCCTTTTCTCCCTTGCCTTTTGCTTCCCTTCTTTCCTCAGCTATTTGTAAAGCTTCCTCAGACAGCCATTTTGCTTTCTTGAATTTCTTTTTCTTTGGGATGGTTTTAGTTGCTGCCTCTTGTACAATGTTGCGAACCTCCGTCCATAGTTCTTCAGGCACTCTGTCTATCAGATCTAACTCCTTAAATCTATTTGTAACCTCTACTGCACATTCATCAGGGATATGATTTAGGTCATACCTGAGTGGCCTAGTGCTTTTCCCTACTTTCTTCAATTTAAGCCTAAATTTTGCAACCAGAAGCTCATGATCTGAGCCACAGTCAGCTCCTGGTCTAGTTTTTACTGACTGTATAGAGTTTCTCCATCTTTGGCTGCAGAGCCCAAGTCCAAAAATTGGACTTCCAATTGGACTTCCAATTTTTCCTGTGGCTGGTCAAATGGTGTGTGCTAGCAATAGGAAAGCACCCTTAGACACTTTTAAATCTCATGGATTTCACTGGGAGAGTTGCAGATTTATTTAATTCTCTACCTCTGAAATCCATGGGATTTAAAAGTGTTTCCTGTTGGATAGATAGCACCCTGATTAAATTAAGTTTGTGTAGCTATTTTGCACTTCACAATCATAGCTTGTGTCAGTTATTCCAGAAGTAATATGCAATTTTCAAATATACCTGATTTCTAACATGTCCTTAGTGTGTAGTGTTTAATTTTGAACAGTGTTAGTTAACATTTATCCCCTGTGTATGATGCTTTCTGCAGATTTCCTTTACAAACCAGCCTATAATTTCATGAGCATAAATATCTCAGTACTCTACGGATAGCAATTAACCTTTTCCCAATGAGCTCATTTATCACTTCAGGTTGCCCATGAAAAAAACATCTAGGTTCCACTGTGTTTCAAATAATTTTGAACTTAAATGAACTCAGAAGTCTGCAACATGACATCAGCTCTGGGAACATTTTAGAAAAGTTCAGCATGTCTGCATCCCATTGATTTTAGAGGGAGGTATTGCAATCCTATTGAGTCAGTGGAAAATAACTATTTTTAAATTTCCCTGGACTACACTCATGATTTTTAGATTGTGTGTATGAGTAGAGAGAGGGAATGAGATTGAATTTAATTCTTTGGACTTTTTTATTTGTCTCTGGGAGAAAGTTACCTTCCTAAAACGTGTGTCAAAATTATGCAATTCAGT
The DNA here is from genome assembly GCF_004798865.1 of Varanus komodoensis. NCBI lineage: Eukaryota > Metazoa > Chordata > Lepidosauria > Squamata > Varanidae > Varanus > Varanus komodoensis. The sequence continues at coordinate 2,593,494 of NW_025335985.1, read as the reverse complement.
AAGCGACTAATATATCCTCTTTGCAATGAGACATGTAAACCTGTACATGCAGAGATACGCGTTTCCATGGGTCATACATGAGTTATGTCTGAGTCACCAGAACATTTATACATGCAGACCATCTCCAAATGGTGGCCATTTGTATGGTGACAGGAGAAAATTGCACACAAGCCGAAGAAGGTAACTCTGCCTCCCAGTCAGGACCATCATGGTTTCTGTTCAGGCAATACCTATGACTATTTAGGGTTGCATCTTTAAAACCATGGGACCTTCCAGTACATCATGTAGATCTCATAACATGCAAATATTCAAACAGAGGAGAAGGGAGAAAGTCTGCTTCAGGGACCTTGGACAGCAGGTCCTTGGCCAAGTCCATGTGACCAAGCATCCAAGTCTCCTACCTCAACTCCTTTTTCTTGGTCTACCAACCATTTTGCAGTTTCCCAGCTTTTGTGCTCCTCCTGCGGGATTCCAAAAGATTGACACACCAAAGGGGTTAACTATTGGCAGTAATGGCTTGAAGCTGAAGTATGCCAATATTTGGGACACTGTGGCCCTGCTCTTGTGTGTTCATTCCAGTCTACATACCATTGAAATGTGGCTTCCTCCAAAATTCATTTCTGCCCTCAGGCTGAAAGAGGTTCCACACCCCTTGTCTATGGACTGCTCATGTCATTATGCCCCTTCACTATATGCCTTTTCCTTACAGATTCCCAGGCTGGCAGGCAAAGCACAGATTTCTTTAGAAAGTTTGAGAGAACAGGAGAGTCTTAGCCTGTCCCTGGCGGTGATTATGTGCACACATACTAAGAAAGCCGAAATCATGTCCAGAGAAGAATGACAGAACTTTCTTACTGTTAAGAAAATGAAGAAATCAAAATTGGGAGTTTCCACATACCTCACTTTAGTTGTCAATTCAAAGGGAGACTGCAGCCAAGAAATCTGAAGAGGACTGAGACTTGGAAGGGCAGCAAGGAAGGAACTAGGAAAGATCATCAGGTGTAAGGATGTTTCACTGGAGATCAAGATCAAGATTGTATTGTATTCCCTATCACATTGTATGGGTGTAAAAGCTGGACAGTATAGAATTGACCGGAAGACAATTGATGTATTCAAAACATAGTGTTGGACCAGCAGAAAGTCAAAGGCGGGGGGGGGGGGGCGGTCTTAGATCAACTCAAGCCTGAGCTTTTCCTAGAAGCAAAAATGGCAAAACTGAGGCTGTCTGCCTTTGAACACATCATGAGAAGGCAAGATTCCCTGGAGAAGACAATCATGTGAGGGAAAATTGAAGGCAAAAAACCAAAGGAAGACCATAGATGAGATAATTGAATCCACAAGGGAAGCTACAGTCTTGGATTTGGGAGAACTATATGGAGCTGTCCTGGAGAGGAGACTTTGGAGAACTTTCATTCATGGGGTCTCCGTAAGTTGGAGATGACTTGATGGAACATGACAACATCATGTTCACACATAATGCTAAACAATGCTGCACAAGACACAATGAAATACGCATTTTATCAAACCTTGTGCAGCCTTCTAGTTTAGAGTGGAATCTGCACTTCCTCCCCCAAATGCCTGGAGAATTCATCATGATCAAATGTCTGTTCCAATTTCTTCCTTGTGGAACATTCTGATTATTAAAGATTTCCTGGAGTGTGTCAGTTTCCTGGAGTGTGCATCTTTGGTGGTCTTTTCAAATTTAGGTTTGTTCTTAAATGCTTCCATAGTGCATGGACTAGGCCCACTGTAAAGGCATCTTTCCACCCTGGAAACTCCCTTCTTTGCAGAAAACCCTGAGAATCACAGTTCTGTTGGAAGCAGGCAGCCAGAGGTGAATCTCAAGCACAGTTCTCAACATCTTACCAAACTGCAGTCCTTGGGTTTCTTTGAAGGAAATCACAGTGGTGAAAAAGGTACAAAGCCGGAGGGGGAGACATTTTCCCATCACCACGCACATATGCACACATCCCAGCCAGGGGCACTGGAAAGAGCCAGGAGCTGCAGGTTGTCCAGCTGCATGGATGAGGAAATGGTCCTTACCTCCCAGCTGGGCCCTAAGCAGGTGGACTTACCTGGCTCAGGTGGGGTACGGTCCATTTGCCTTTCAGGTCCTGCATAAAAATTTAAAGAGCAGCACCTGAAACAGTCACAGTGTAAGACCTAGATGGAATAGTTTCTATTTTCATCACTTTCAGAGCTTTTGTAAGTCATTAGTAATTCTGCATTGACACACAGATCTTACCTTTATTATAGATGACTTCTCACTTATTGACAGCTGCCTGTTTTTAGGCAGATTTAAGCAGCTACATCCTGGCCATCAATCACAATTTTTTAAATCAGGAATTATCAGAGAGAGTTCCTACAGTGTTGATCCATCCAAAATATATGGGAAATACCTATAAAAAAAACTAAAGGTACATGGGAAAAGCCCCAAAGGCCTTTCCAGGTGTCAGTTGTCCTAAGCTGCATTATTTTTGATTTTAGGCTGCAGCACTGCAACTGCATTCCTGGGTGTGACCCACATTGCACTTTGCACAGACGTGTGTCACGGAGCAAGGATCACGCTTGGTTAATTACTTGTCTTAGCCCTGCGCTTGTCTGAATTCAGGAGAAGGTTTGCAAGTATCTAAAGGAGCGCCTCGTCCCATATGAGCCCATCGGGCTCCACGATCATCACCTGTGGTCCTTCTCAGAGAGTCCCCTCCGAAGGAAATAAGGGGGGGTGGCTACAAGGGGAAGGGCCTTCTTGGCAGTGGCTTCTCGACTCTGGAAAGAGCTCCCCAGAAGGGTTTGCCTAGTGCCTTCTCTCTATTCTTTTTGGCGCCAGGCAAAGACCTTTTTATTTATCCAATAATTCTTAAGGCGATTTTAAAGAGTCTTATGGTATTTGTTACATCTTGTGCTACTGTGCACAAGAACTGCAGTTATTGTGTGCTTTTAGGGTGTGTTTTATTTTCCTGTGGTCGGTTGTTGTGATTTCATTGTTGTGATATATTTGCTAAATTATATCCTGTTTTATTATGCATATATTATTAGAACAGTTACATTATTGTATTTTGTAACCCACTCAGAAAGCTATTTTGGCTAATGGGCAGGATAGAAATCTAATAAATCAGTAAATGTGCGTGTTGGGCCAGTCCCTTTCAGCAGTGGTGGCTGGACGAAGACCAAGACCTCGAAGTTAAATCTTGTTAAATGGAGCCTCTGTGGGTAGGTGGATCGCCAGTCTGGGAATTCGGCAGATGGCTTATCCTGGATGGGGTCCCCCCGGCTCAAAGCTCTCCCTGGAAGCACAAGGGGTCTCACTGGTGAAGCACATTTGCAGCCAGGGGTGATGTGGGGACAAGCATCCCTGCCTGCCACCATTCCTGTTGGAATACGGCCTGCGTTCTGTGTGAGGCTTCCTTTGAAGGGAGGGTGAGAGCTGCCACTGGGGCACAGTACTGCTAGTGAGCTCTTGGGCCCACTGCATCAACAGTGAGAGTGCTGGACCAGGGCTCAGGCGACCTGGGTTCAAGTCCCCACTCAGCCATGCAGTCAACAGGGTGACTGGAGCCAGGCACAGACTCTCAGCCCAACCTCCCTCGCAGAGTTGCTGTTGTGGAGCTAAGACTGAGAGGAGGAGGAGAATGATATAGGCCACCTGGCGTTCCTTGGAAGAGGAAAACGCTGGATATAAATATAAAAAATAGCCAAGTAAATAAAATATGGAAAGACAGGGCAAGGAAAAATGTGTTAGTGCTGCTACACAGAGCCCTAAAAAGTACTCAAGTATGTGAAGCCAAATATAGAATATTTTATGATATTTTCATTGCATTTATTGTCTGTTTTATGAATTGTTGTAAACTGCCCAGAGAGCTTCCACTGTGGGGTGGCATAGAAATGAAATGAAATGTAATGAAAAAAATAATTCTGGAATTTAGGTTCAACTAGAGAAATTCTGGTGTCTCTTGGTGCTCATAAGGAAGGTGGAGCTTATGGCAGGGCTTTTTTGGTGGCAGCACCCTGACTCGGCAAGTCAGCTCCCAGTAGAGATTCAGCTGTTCCTGTGGCAGCACCAGTTAGAAAATGTATTTGCACAGGTTTTGCCGAAATAGACAAGCATTGGCTATCGCCATTGTTATTTTATTTATTTATTTATTTATTAAAACATTTTATGCCGCCCCATTCGCCGAAGCCTCGGGGCGGCTTACAACATAGATAAAACAAGTTAAAATCCATATAAAATAATCTTAATTAAAACTCACATTATAAAATAAGCCGCCCTGGCCAGATAAAATTCAATTGTATTTAGCATTTAAAATGTTGCTTAAATAAAAAGGTCTTAGCCTGGCGCCGAAAAACAAATAACGACGGCGCCAGGCGGACCTCTCTGGGGAGCGCATTCCATAACTTAGGCGCCACCGCTGAGAAAGCCCTTCTCCGAGTAGCCACCCTCCTAATTTCTCTCACGGAGGGCTCCCGGAGAAGGGCCTCTCCCGCCCATCTCAGGGGGCGACTGGGCAAATATGGATGTAAGCGCTCCTTCAATAACGCTTATGGATGTAAGCGTTATTGATATTAATGTATCAACATCATCATCATTGTCTTCGTCGTCATTGACACCGCCACCGCCACCACCACCACCACCACTTTTATACTGCCTATAGCCCATTTGGGCTCTTTGGGTGGTTTACAGATTTAAAAGTATACATAGAAATAACAGGATAATCATATATAACACACACACAAATACAACAGTGTTATTTTATTATAAGTGTGTGATGTTGCACTCATGACTTTGATATTGTTTGTGTTGTGTATTATGTTTTCTATGGAGTATTGTGTTTAGTGTGTTCTTCATGAGGATGGGTGGCATGTAAAACAAACCAAATAAAAATAAACACATTTTATGTTCACTTCACCCTAACATATGCCTTTGTGTACACCTTGTTTGATTGAAAAGCTCCAGTGCAGAATTTTGGAGAAAAGACAGTTTATTTATTTAGTTATTTAAAACTTTTCGATAAGGTCCCATACTTAAAGTCTCAGGACTGGAGGGTTTACAATGGTTATCAGTTTCAAATGATAATGGAATTTCAGTTTGCATATTGACCCAAAAGTGCAAACTAGGTAAATTTGCTTTACAATAGTGCTAAGTTAAGGTCTCCCCTATCCTTAGAATGATGCAAAAGAGGGGATTTATCATGCTGAATTTCCTCCACCAGAAAACAAATGTGGAGATCTGCCGTGGAGATCTTCAAGTCAGCCTGCCTTTAGCAACCACTGGATCTGTAGCAATAACCGGCAGATGACAGTGTTTATTTCCATGGTTTATGTCTGCATATCAATCTCTGTTGAGGGCAGAGGCTCAGGCAAAGTTTTTCTGGTCAGCTGGCCACCCTCATATGCTCTGCTACTGAACTGATGGAGAGGTTAATGCCTGTCTGGATTAAAACAAGTCACACCCTGGCTGCAACTCTTTTCTCACTTATCCAGGAAAAAGTCTCCTAAGCTCTTTTCTTTATTTACCCAGGCCAGGGGTAGGCAACATGGAGCTTGTGGGCACCAGTGTACTCCTAGATACCGCTCTGGATGCCCACCAAGTGCTATACCCCTCACATGCATTTGTTATTTCTTCTGGTTGTTTCAGAGCAACGTATTTTCAGACTGGGTGCTGTGAGTGCTGTGAGACAGGTTTCTGCTGGTGCTGAACATGGTAGGTTTGGTTTGTGGTTCACTGCATTAGAACGCAGATCTTATCATGGCTTGTACACTGTCTTTTGGGCAAGTGGCAGCTGTCCTCAAGAGCTTCTTAAATTGCCAGATGTGCCTGTGGTCAAAAGGGGTTACCGACCCCCGGGCTGGGTAGCAGCTGTATTGGTCCCGCCCCCCCCCCTTCACCTCTGTACAGCCACATTCATTCTATTTTCTGTGCCTGTCAAACTTGGCGATCCTTGCCCTTTTGTTAGTTTCAGCTGTATTGCAAATGATCTCAGCTGCAGAGTGGAAATAGAGTAATGGCTTCTGAAGTCTCAGAGAAACGGCTGTGAAAAAAATGCTATTCTGTACTCATTTTATAGCTAGGAGACAGACTGGAGAGAGTACTCTTTTCCGAAGTGGAATGTTCAGGTTCCAGACTGTTTCCTGCTCAGCCTTTAAGACTATGCTAGCAGTCTGTGCTAACTTTCAGGAACCGGAAAAGAAGTCCTGCATGCATAATTTTGTTCTTGCATTCTTGCAGAGACTTGGTGGGTACCTGCAGAGAGGCGCAAGGGCACGTCTGGGTAAGGGAAGGAGACGCGCCAGCAGGGACCTTATTTTAATTTCATTAAAAGCTTCTCGTAAAGTTCTCATTAATCACCTGATAATTCTTTCACATTACTCTTTCCACTGTGAAGCACCTGCCGCTTTGTGTCCTACCTTTAAACATAGGTGATACAATATTGTTTCTGCTTTGCAAAGACTGTAAGAGAGTGGATCCAGTTCAGCACACCCAAGGATGGCGCATGGAACTTGCAGAAGCTGGCAGAAGTGGGGAAAGGGGGAAATAAGGCAATTTAGGTGCAGTCCTATCAGCTGTCGGTAAGCTGCGATCTCCAAGGCTTGTAAGCATCCAAACCACACTGGAGGAATGGCAGAGGTTATCTTCACCTGCTTGAGCATTTTGAAGCAAGAGGGAAGATACTGGGGTGCTTTTGGGCTACCTCATGTCCTGGTGGTCTTTCTCTCCTTGCCCCCACTTAATGCCCCCTCTCTCAGGTTAGTTTTTGTGCAGACTGCAAGGTGGGGGGAGTAGGGGCAGAGCCATGGTGTCTCACACCCATGTTGGAGGTCTGTTTCCATCCTCAGAGCTGGGTATTCAAATTCTCCCATGCCTTCCAACCCTATTGATGTCCAGAAGCTATATGAAAACCTAGTGGGGAGATGCCGCTATCCCAAACGGGTGCAACTGCAACATCACGGCTGTGTCATTGAATGGTGAGTGCATTTGGATATGGAAACACCGAAGTTCAGAAAGGGTTTCACTAACTATGACAGCAAGCAAAGCTTGTACATTGCAAGGGCTTTCGGTGGGGTGGTTGCTTTCTGTGCAGAGATCACCTTGTCAGTTGGGACTGGGCCAAAGTCAGGAAGGAAGACAGAATTTTCCTTGAAACAGCATCCCCAGATGCTTTCTTGCTTGCTCTCCCAAATCCATATATTGATCTGCTGGCATCAGAACAACCATGAAACAATAAAACAACACTCTATGAAAGAAAGCTATCCCAAGACTGCACAGACCGTCGCTGGCTGGGACATACTTCAAGGAAAGCCTGTTCAGAGAGATGGTTTGTGGATATTTGCTGTGTACACACGTTCTACCACATCACAGGTGTGTGCACGAGAGTCTACCTGTTTTGGCAGAAGTGACAGTGCAGAATCCAAGGAAGAGGTGTGTGTAGGGCAGGCTGCCTATCCCGGTGGGCAATCCTTTAAATGTTCCCAGTTGCAGTCCAAGGCGCTGGGTCTGTTGTGGGGGAGATTAGTTCAAGGACAGACGAGGGGGACAGTCAACCTGCCTGTGGGATTGGGGGAAAGCAGCAACATCCTGAGGGAGGAGATTGAGAGATGGGGAGTCTATCAGATGGGGAACTTCTACCCCCCCCCCCCCGATCAGGTGGACCTGATAGTCCATGGTCACAGTTGTAGGGTGGTACTATTGGGGTTTCTGAAGGAGGAGCACCAGGTGTATCCGGTTCCACAGCAGTCTTCCTGCCAGGGACAGACGCAGAAGCGTTCATAGGGAAAGCTCTGGGTGAAGAATGTGAGAGAGAGTTCAACATTTCACTTTGTGTATGCTCAGGGAATTGCATGTAACATACAGGCTTTTGGCAAAGAAAAGCGGGTGAGAGTGTCACTGGTGGCGGGGAGAAACACAGCTCACGACAATATTTGGGACTGTGTCTGTGTGTTTGGGGTAGCTGTCTGGTGCCAATTGGCAAAATGCTTCAGCATGTGGGAGCTGCAACCCTAAATAATCTACTGTTATCTTAGCTTTGCCTCACATGCATGTGGGTTCCACAAGGGCTCCACCTAGAAAGCGAACGGGTGGAAATAGAGACACCACTAAATCAGTTCACCGCCTCTGCTGGCCTCAGCCATTAGAAACTGAGTCCACCTCTATAAGTTTCAAGGGCACAGAACCTCAGGGCCAAGGGCTGCACCCCCTTCCCCTTTCCTCAACCGTGGATCATTTGCTGGTTTCTCAGCTTTGTCCAGGTTTTCCCATTCTTAAAGGTGGAAATGCCTCTCCTCCAACTGACTGGCTGTCAGCAAGAGCCTTAAAGTAAAATACGCTGGTGGTGTTGCTGTTTTTGCCACCCCGCTCCAAGATCCCCACTGGAATGTTGCCCCCAGGAGCGTCTCCTAAATGGACTTGGCCCTCTAGCTGACAGAGGATCAATGCCCAACATGGGTCCTGCCTGGATTCCTCTTCTTGGGTGCATGAGAAGATGGTGGAAGAACAGGCTAAGAGGTTGGCAGCTGACCTCAATATAGACAGACGATATGTCACCCTGACTTCCCCCTTTCCACTGTTCATTAGCAGCTGCTAAGCCCCTGGTCAAGAATTAGTTTCAGGGGACGGTTTTTTGAAGGAGAAAGCAATCTCCCCCACTTCCTCCACCCAGAAAATCTCCAGCATATCTTATTGCCACAGGCAGAATTTTCTCCATGCACTGTTTTCATGCCTAGGAAAAGTCCATGGGCATCACTGAACAGCCATAGTGAACCTCCAAATCACCAGCTGCTGTCCCCTGTTCTATTGGGCAGATCCTGTGGTTCTCCCAACTGGAGGAACCATGCATTACCAGTCAAAATATATTGTGCCATTATTCCAACTTTTTCTTGTGTGTGCGTGCTTGCATGTGTGTGTACATGTTTTAAGAGAGAACAAAAGATGGAAGACGTGCCGGAAAAAACACAAGATAAAAAGGCTTGCCTGAAATCACTCTGTGGAGCACCCAGTAGGTGGACAACCCGAAATGAATATTAAAAACTAGTAGCAGTTGCTGTTACTACAACTACTGCGAGTTTAGAGTAAGTTTGGATGTTGGAATTCTCTTGGAAACCTACTGGAAGGCAAACAAAATCAGTTGACCATCAAAACAACATCCTTTGCAAAGTCTCTATTAAATCTTGTGTGCCTTTATCTGCAGTGAAGTTTCTCTGAAGACTGATGAAACAATTGGAGGGTAGCTGAAGGAATTTGCTGTGTTTTTCTCCCCTTTTCTTTCAACCTCTGATAAATAAAAATGCTACTCATTAATTTCCCAGTCCCTTAGAGAGATCTTGGCTCTTTTCGCAGAATTCGTTTCTAGCTTCTTGCATATAGATTTGCGCTGTGCTTGGGAACTGTGCCAGTTTGCCAGAAGGTTGTGATTTATTGAATCTGGTCAAGAGTACAGAACTGATTCCTTAGCCAATTGTACGTCTGCATAAGCCGTATTTGATTTTGGAGGAGTGCATGAATTAACATTGCCAGAGAATCGACTCCATTTGTGTGACCTGCCTGGGATTCAGTGACATAGACGCTGGCAATGCAGAAATTCGAAAAAGTGCCGCAGGCTAAGAGAGAGGGCTTTTCCTCTAGACTTCTGCAAAAGTCGTAACTGGGGGATGTCTTTTCAATTGGCATTGATGGCTTAAATGTACACTCATAGCTGATGGGTTGTGGACGCACCTGGTTAGATTAGGATAGAAATATAGTTTGGCAATTGGACTGCACCTAGCAAGCCATTCGTGTTTGAATTGCTGGCCAGCCAGCAATGAAGGAGCTCAGTGCAGAAGTGAACCGACAATGGTATTGTTGCAAATTTGGCAACAGTGTGGGGTGAGGTGGAACAGCGGGGGCTGCAGGTGCCCCTCGGGATCCAAGTTACCCAGTCCTGCCTTCAATGCTATGCATCAGGCTGCTGTTAAAGGCATGGCTACAAGGCCTGGTTGAAACATTGGCAACCTGATTCCTTCCTCTCCTTTCCATCTGTTCCCTGCTGTCTGTGACTTATTCCTTCTCTATGTTACACTGCAAGGAGCTATGATAATAATTCCGACAGAGAGACTAAAACCTTTCTCCAGGAAGAAGCAGAGGCTTGGCAAGCATGGATTTCTCTACCCTGTGGTGCTGCCTCTAATCCTGAAAAGCGGGGTGGAGAGGGCAGTAGCAAGGGCTTGCTAAAAGGTGGGGGATATCTTTCCTATCCCATAATATTTTCCCCCAAATGAGGGTGGTTTCAGACAGACAGTTCCTGCCACGAACAATTAGAAGGCACTTTGCATCTTTTCCACATTGTACTTCCTAATGGATTTCCTGCAGGAAGAAAAATGACAGGAGTTAGTGGCGGGAAAAGACAGCAGGGCTACAAATGGAAGAGAATGATGGTGTCTGGACTCCTGGTAAAATGCAGTAGCTGAGTGAGGTCGATGAGGCAATAATTCCTCATCTGGAAGCACCTGGAGTATGTCATTTATGTGAAGAAAAGAGGCTGAGGAGGAAAGCCGCAGAAGAAAACAAACTGGCTTAAGGCAGAGTGAAGCATCCTCACTTCTACCATGTCTTTCCTGACACACACACACAGACACACACACACTGTGCATCAGAAGCCAACACTGGGCTGCAGTCACCATGTTTGCAGCCAGTGGCCTCACCATCACTGGAGGTCAGAGCTGACACTACGTCTCCTCCATCCTGAACGCAGGAGAACAATATCCAGCTTCAGGATGTTGGTGAGGCAACACCTCACTTACGGGCACCTTCACAAAAAGTTCTCACTGCAGCTTTCGAACAACCTGCTCCTAAATGCAAAAGCGATCCATGACCTTCTGGTGCCAGCTGTCTTTGTCATGCCAGGGTCCATGTCTGTGCAGGTTGTTACCCTGATGGACTTTTAATGCTTAGCATTCTTATTTCAGGGACATGATTCACCAGTGCTGCTATCCCGTGTCACTGGAACCTTCCTAATTTCCCACCCAGCAGTTCAGCTGTCTTTTCTACTGCCCAGATTCAGAAAATTTGCCCATGAAAGCAGCAGCAGTGGTGCTGGTCCAGTTGTTTTCTTGCCTCTTGCTACTTTTGCTACCGAGACTTTTGTTACCGAGGCAGTTTTTGGTGTCCCAGCACGTCCTGTATTTCTACACATAAACTTTGCTTGGTGTCTATTTCTACATGGGCATCGAGATAGTTGTGAAGAAATGTTATACCATCTATATATCTATATCTGTAGTCTCAGGCAGTGTCACTGTCCATTCTATTGCAGTTTCATGGAAGCAATCAAGCCCAAGCTCTTTTCCTTGTCCACAAGCTTAGCATGTCGGAATGAAATTTCCAAGTTATTGACTTATTCCAACAAGGTCTGGAATCCATCTGAGGCCTTACGTACCTTCTGGGTCAGATTAGCACTCAGATTAGATTGGCTGCACCCACTAGTGAGGCCACCTCAAGACCCAGAGCCCAGTTCTCCATCTCTGTTCTGGCAGGTCCATCTGATTCTGTTGCTTATCCTGGCCCAAAGGTGCTGGTTCGTACTCAGCTGGCTTCTGCGCGGCATCTCACCCAAGGTGCTGCTCTGAAGCTCCCACAGGAGGTTCTCTGGCTCCTGGCTCAGGCTTAGGGCCCCTTCCAGGTACCTCCATGGCTCCCACCATGATCTGGATGGCAACCTCCTCCGGGGCAGAGTTTGAGCTTCTGCTCAGGGAGTGACACCCATGGATGTAATGAGTAACTTCTATTCAGCTCCCCAACTGTATCTGCACCCCTAAGGAACTGGTTAGACCTTGAGGCACATTAAGAAGGATTCCAGGCACTGAGTTCTAAGTTCTCGTTGTGCAGACAGAAAGTGCCTGGACAAAAGTTTTGATGGGGTCGCCCCCTGCCCAGTCATCATTGCATTGGCTGCTGCCATAATGACAGCTGTCTCTGACCTTTCCCCTTTCGCCCCAGCATTCAGCAGGGTCTGCACTGCTTTGCCACGAGAAGCTACAACACCACCTCTCTGCCTGCTCTCACGCCTTTGCTGGTCCTTTGAGCAAGCTGCTCTCTGGTTTGAAAACAAGCTGAAATAGACCATAGCGAAAATAAAACAAAACGCCGACGACGATCGTTTGGATAGCTGTCAAGATTAGACGCCACCTCTGCTGTCCATTTTGCATCCCTTCTGCATCGCACATGCTGCAGCTTCTGGCAGATCGTTTTACTAAGCATCCCCCTGCTTTTCACAGCTGCTGCACCTTATTAGCCTGCCCCAGGCGCTTCCAGAACTGCAGAGTCATCACAGACCGGCTTCTCATATTGGAACAAATCAATTGAGTGAAGCAGCCTGCGTTCTGCCCTTTCAAGTCACGTCCCCCAGGTTAATGCCGGTGTTACTCGCACGATGGATTACATTATTGTGCCTGCCTTTTCACATCTGCTGCTATTTTTGGACACCAGACTCATGCGATTCCAGAGCGTGCTGTGCCGCTGGATGATGGCATTATGAGAGCACAGCCGTGCATCTAGGCCTGGATGTTTTGCTGAGAGGAAAAGAGAGAACAGAGCGGGGAGGGCGCAAGACGGAATGCGGCACTGAGCTCAGGATCACGGGCAGCCAGACAGGGGCGCGCGTGCAGTGGAAAGGGAACATGAACAGGCTTGCTGGCGTGAAACGTGGAGGGCAGCACGGGTCTGAGATGCTTGGGGACGGATTCTGTGAAGCAGGGTTGGATGGCAGGATCGTGGGATCGTAGGATCGTAGAATTGTGGAATCACAGAATCCTAGGATCATGTGATCATAGAATTATAGATTAGTAGAGCTGGAAAGGTGACCTGGAGTGCATGCCATACAAGAGGATTGAGAAAAGTGGGCCTGGAGTGAGGGGAAGGACAGAAGAATGGACGCCGTGGTCCTTTTTACCCTACGCGCATCACATGCACTTGTATGCATGGGAATAGCCTCTCCACCAGCTCACCTCTTCTCCTCCCTCTCCCTGTTACCTCTGTGGAGTAGCTCTGGGGTCTCCCCAGACGTCAGTTCGTCTTCAGATGCCATTCTTGGTGGCCACTGAGCTCCCTACCTCTCCAGATTTTTTTTAATATCTTAAGTTTTTTATAGTAAGGCTTAACTAGGGGCTGGCATGCTGCAGAGCAAAGAGCTACCTTCCAACCCCCTTTGTTGTTGTTGTTGTTTTGTTCTAAGAAGTGGTTTGGTATTTTGGAGCACAGACCTTCTTGGAAAATGAGTGGTCCCTGGCTATACCTGCCATTTAATGAATGGCCAAGCCCCTCGTCCATAGCAGCCATTTTGTGAAAGCACCAGTGATACATGTGCAAAATTACAAATGCACCCGCCAGCCTCTCCCCCCCAACCCCATCAGTAGGGTGGGCAACCAGCAAGAAGGGTATGAAGGAAGTGGGGCTGGCAGGCATCTCAGGCCAAGCGTTGCTGCTGAGGGTGGCTTCAGGGGAGGAACTATCAGCCTATGCTAAACTCTAGTTGCATTTCCCATGATGCCCAGATATCCTCTGGCACAGACCCTGCCCAGCCCAAACCCCCAGTCTTTGTGGATGTCCACATGCAAACCAATCAAGTTCAGAAACAGGATGTCAGTTCCAGGTCTTTGCCTAGCTGGAAGATCTAGGGTTATTTCTGCAGTTGGCAACCACCAGTTCTGCCGATGGTGTGCTGCAAGCAACAAGAAGCTGCCTGGAGAAGCTGCCGCTGCAATGAAGAAGTGTTATTGGCTGGTCTGGACCAAGCTCAAAGTGTGCCTGGTGGCAGCAGCTGCTTCATTTTGATGCAGCCTTTGGAGTTCATGGGAGTTCAAGCAAAAGCTGCAGTGGCTGTAAGAGAGGCCACAAAGGCTGTGGGAACAAGCACTTGGTTTCAGGATGTAACTGCTGCTGTCTTCATCTATTTGCTTATGGAGTAATGCCAGTGCAATGAAGGAAGGAACTTTTTTGTGCTGAGCTGAGAAAAGCCATCCAGGTCTGACTAGGGATAGCAGTTCCAGCAGACTCCGTGGGCTATGAGGAGAGCACTTTTATTTTAGCCCAAGGAAGCGCAGGTACGGAGTGTGTGGAGAAGGCTGGCACACTGCAGAGCCACAGCACACCTGGGTCCTTCTTGGGAGAACCTCCAGGGAACTCAAGGTACCAAACTAGGTTCTCCTCTTCACGGCAAACACGTGTGTAGGTTGAGCTGAATGAACGGGGACTAGCCAAGGGCACTCACTGTGCTTCATCACTGCCTGGAGAGCTGAACCTGGCCCACCCCAGCACTTTAAGCACAACGTTCCCATTGTCCTCATTTGCTCCTTCAAGAGTGACTGGAGAGCCAGACGAAATGAATTAACTGGCATTGCTCCTGTGAGCTGTGCCTGGTGAACTCAGGGGCTGGGGTGAATTGAAGGCATCGTGCTCTCTTCCATATGCCCCAGATCATAGCCCATTTGCTTTGCCCATGGAAACTGTGTTGCATGGGCCCTAATGCCCGAGAAGCATTGGTGAACTCTTACCACTGTGGTCTGATGTGTTGTCCAAATCCAGTTCTGGAGTTCCTGCATGGTAGGGTTTGGCTTTCTGAACCAACAGAGAGAATTGTCCATCTGTTCTGCTTCCAAGTTTCACTGTGGCTTCTCTGGTCATCAGGACTGAAGATCCCTATTGTTGGCATGGAAACATCATAGAGTTCCCTGGCAAGAGTGACCATGGAAGTGGCTGCTTCAAACCTTATACCTCTACTATCCTCAGCTTTCTAGCATCAAAGGTGTCATGGTTTGCTTTATTCCCATTGGCCAAGCAATGTGTCTGTCTCCTCCTTTACTTTAAGAAGCATGGAGACAGTGCAAGAGTACACACAGAGAGAAGGGGCGCCAAACTATCTATTTACATTTAATAAAGAGCTCTGTGGGGGCTGGAGCAGCTGGGAGCAGAAAGGGGGAACCTCCTCTGTGCCATGGTGGACCAATCAGGAGAAGGCAACTGGGGTCCATGGGCAAGAGCGGGGAGGGAGAGGCTGGGGATTTTGCTCCTGGGTGCTGCAATGGAAATATGAGGATGAAGCAGGGAGCACAGAAACATGTGGCATAATTGGACTAGTAAACTTGCGCAAAAACCCAGGTACCGTGGAAATAATGCAGTTGTTTGCTGTGTCATTGAGCCCAGCCAGGCTGGATGTGGACTTTCCCAGTGTGCCAAAACTAGAAGGCACACCGGGGTATTACAGCTTTCAAGCTTTCGGGGAGATGACCAGGGATCACCACCTTGGAACAGCTTTGCCCAACCATTCTGTCGAGAATTACTTCCTTTACTGTGAGGAGACCCTTTGCCCTACTGAAGCAGCTTTGCTACCAGGAAGCAGAGTCTGAACTCAGTTGCTGGCTAGTTTGCAAAGCTCCCTGAAACCCCGGAGCAAGTTTGGAGAGGGAAAATATGCCACCGCTGCTTATTCACCCCTCCAGTCTTGTGAACCCAGTCTTGTGTGTTGAAAGAGTCGTGGTCTAGTGGAACCAGGGTGCCTGTGCTCAAGGTGCCCACATTTTTCTTTTTCTGAGCAGGGTTGATGACACCCCGGCACCCCCATGATGCTCCCCTGTTCCCTCTGATTTCAGCTGCAGTCCTGCCACTAGCTGGGGAAGGCTGATTTCCCTGCAACAGATAAGGGCTGAGCTATCCCTCTCGTAAGGCAAAGTGCTCAGGAGTGGCTAGTTGTTAAATGGGCTACTGAGATCCATCAGCTTTGCCTAGAAAGGACACGCGTGATGCATGTGTACAGACAGAGGGAAATTAACACGGCTGCAGAATTTGCCACTATACCACTGTGCAGGAGAGTGAGGGTCCCGCAGGCTTTTAAAGGCATGACAAAGAAGAGATTGTTGGCCATTAGCTATTTTCAAATGATTACTCTGGAGCAGTTCCAGGAAAGGAAGAAGGAAGGCGATTACAACATAGACCAAGATTGAAGAAGCCAGTCTGGGTTGACCAAAAATGAGAGCCACAATGGACTCAAAACATCTTAAGAATGCACCCATGGTAGAAACATGAAGAGGAGACTGGAATACAGAAAGGCTCTTCAGGATAAATCAAGAGGCTAAATTCCAGGCTAAATGAACCGGAAAGAAAATAGAGAGCCAGTGTGGTGCAGTGGTTAAGAGCATGGGACTGGGACTCAGACGATCTGGGTTCGAGTCCCCGCTCTGCCATGGAGCCAACTGGGTGACTTTGGGCCAGTCACAGACTCTCAGCCCAGCCTACCTCACAGGCTTGTTGTTATGGGGATAAGACTGAAAGGAGGAGGAGGAAAATGATGTAAGCTGCTTTGAGTTTGTTGTAAGAAAAAAAGTGGACTATAAATCTAATAAATACATACATACATTATGGAAAGATAGAGCAAGACAAAATATTGATATTGAGGAGCTGATCTTCATCTTGTTAAGAAGCCTCAGTAAGCTGATGGATTAAAAGCTTCATGTAGAAAAGCCCTACTACAGAAGTCTCTGAGTACTTCAGAAAGTAAAATGGTGGGATAGAAATCTAATAAATAACTAAATAATGGCTTGTTCCAAGCTGAGAAAAACTTAGAAATATCTCACACTACTACCACAAGACCCACATTTTCTCAAAAATCTCTATTCCCAGTCCCCTCAAAACATGTATTTTTCTCCTTGGCTCTTTTCCTGAATGCCCAGCCTAATGGAGAACTCTGTGTAACTTTAAAGCCTACAGAGTTCACTTGCTACACTTGCTCTGTAATCCGCCATGCAGTTAGGAGTTGGCATCCTCCTTTGGAGCCTGGCCGCTTCACACCCATCCGCACCTGGAGGCAGAACGGCATGGGGAAATGGATACTACAAACACAGAGCCTCTCCCGCTGCCAGTGCCACTCACCTGGAGATCTTTCCTAAAAAGCTGTCTTCAAAGGTTTGGGGTGGGGCAACTGGACTGGATTTAGCCATGCTTCTTCCGGCTTCACTAAACAGCTGGTCAACGGGATGATTGGAAGAGGTAGCTCTGCACACAGCTATGTAACAACACGCACACACACCATTGCAGCGAGCTCATTGCATTGCATTGTGTCGTGTTCGTAGGACCAATGGGGAAGGAATAGGGAATTAAGAAATAAAAGCGAGGTACTTAGAACTAGTGATGCCATCAAATGTTGATCTCGGTCAGCTCGTAAAGCTCGACTTTGAAATGAGTTTGTGTTATTGTCTTGCCATTCCTGGCTCACGAGCTTCACATAAACAATGGCATTTCTGTGCATGTGCTGAGTTGGTTGTTTTAACCCTTTCCATTCAGAAGGAAATGGGATGACCTCATTTTAACCCTGCTTGAAGAAAGGCATATTGTTGGCATACATTTCCTTATACCAGCCAGCATTTCCCTTTTCCATATTACAATCAGTGGCAGCTGATAAACATAAAAAAGCCCACTTGTGTAGAAACACATAATCCAGAGGGTGCAGTTAACATGGGACTACTGAGCACTCTACATTATTCCAAACTACAGCTCCAAAATGCACTTTGGTATTGCAAATGCACCAAAAAAAACAAAAACAAAAAAACCTCAGACACAGAACAAGGTTTCAATTAAATGAGAGCTCTTGTCCAAGATTGCACAGATGAATCCGATACTTTCCAAGGAAATAACAAATTAATTTGTGGTAAGTTTGTCCATTACTACATCGAAACAGGCTTTTCATACACTCCGTCTTCAGTGACTTTTTCCATGTTTGTTCCTCAATGGCCACTTCCAGATAGAGGACTCCCGGTGCTATTCATGAGAAGGCCTTGTGCAATCACTCTGTCTTTTCTTCCTTAATGGATTTTCCACACCAACAAAAAGGGTGAAAGAAGCAGCGGACAAAAACGGGATGGTTACAAGTGGAAGAAAGTGAGGTATGATCTCTCTTGTAAAATTCCAGGAATGAGGCATGCTAAGGGAGGAAAAAAACGGTTGCGTGCCAAAGGCCTCACCTGGAAGTCTCTCTGTGTCCCCCTTTGTTACTGGTGTTGGGCCACAGATGAGGAGAGACCGTATGGATGGCAGTTACGGTATAGGTGGAAGGTGTTAGGCATGCCATGATCTGATCCAGATTAGGGGAGCTCCCAGGCTGCCTTTAGGAGGAAAAATGTCACTGACGGATTCCAATTAGGTAACGCCTGGTTTGTCCCTTGCCAATCTGACCTCTGTGTGGCCGTGTGCCCGGAAGGGAGCTGACCGGGAGCCTCCTGGCCCTGTTGATTATTTCTTCAGTCTTTACAACAACTTGGATGCATTTTCTGATTTTTTTGCCAGATCTGAAGATAGAGATCAAGTCAGCCGTTTTAAGGTCACTGAAAAACCGCTGCCATTGTGTCTTTGCATTTTTGGAAAGGAAAGAATCCTGGAATATGTGTGTAGGGGGCGGGGGTGAAGCCACATCAGGCTGGCCAGAGGCTGTTTAATCCACTTAGTAGGACATGGAGATTTTTGCGCCATATGACAAACACATCATTTGATAACAGCAATGAAAAAGGCAAGCAATGCGGATCTGGAAAGAGCATTACAGAAAATTTGGCTGGGAAACCAAGCACCAATATTGTTAAATTTATGAAACAAACTTCTGGACAAACTTGAATAGAGTGCTCTCTCTCTCTCGCTCTCTCTCTCTCCTCTTCTCTTGTTTAGTTTTTTTTTTTTTTTTTTTGGTGGGGGGGTTGCATCATCCTATGATTTGGCTGAAATGGAAACCAGATTTCTAATCAAAAACTTACTATGCTGATGCATACAAGTTTAGCCTTTGTTCTTAGGCCATTCCTTGGCTTTCATTTTGCTAGAAATCTTTCTGCAATCCATCTTTTCCATGCAATGTAATGTACACAATTAGTTCACACTTCCCATTTTCCTAAGTAGTCAGAAATTTCAGGAGCAGTCTTTGGCAGGGCTGCTTTTAAAGTGGCCATGTGTCTTTCCAGGAGACAAACTTTCAAGCTTTTTTCTTTGACGCTGTCAAATGTAAGTTCTGATGACAGTTTTATAAACTATTACTCACCTCAGTTCTCTTGCTAATCATGTGCTTTGTAAATGCTGGCAGGCATAAAAAGCAAAATTGTGGTACAAAGTTGTTATCAGGATGCAGATGTTCACAGGCTGCCATTTCCAAGGTCTCCAGTTTGTCCCTGTCTCCTAAAACCCACCAGCGTTCTCACCAGTGTGGAGATGTATCCCCAGTAGCGATTATTATATCAGTGAGGCTTGATCCTCAGCAGCTGAGAGCAGAAATTAATGGAGTCATGCCAGTGTACCTCAGACTCATGACTTAGTCCTAAAAAGTACATCATAAAGCGGATGGACAGGAATGAAATAATCTGCAACTGATCCAGACATTAAACAAAGCCGCTCCAAGAGGTTTAAACAACTTGCCCCAAAGATTTACAAAGCGGCCGTTTATGGTATAAATGTAGCTATGGCAGCCACAAGATGTGATGACAAGTTCATGGTTTTCTAGCCACTTCCAGGATTGGAGGCAGCGTAGAATCATCACGTTGGATGGGCCACGGAGACCACAAGTCCAAGAGAGGGCAGCTGCCCTCAGCCTGAGGACCAATTCCACTTTGGAGAAGCTTTCGGTGGCCACAACACAGTCCTGAGCAAGGCTGGGGGTGAAAAGGCTGGGATCAAAATGCAAAAATCCCAGCATTTGTCATCCTAGCACTCTCCCTGCCAGTAATTGATCGTAGGGAAGGGTTTTTATCCTGTTAGAATGGGAACCAAGCTGCACATAAATCAGGCAACCATCAAATGATTGGTGGTTGGAAGAAAGGAGGTGGGGCCAGGGGAAGAGGGCACAGCCTTCTGGCGAACATCCGAAGGCCACGTTTGGCCCCCGAGCCGGGTGTTCTGTAGTCTGCTCTGTGTTTAAGGTGGGGTCTGCAATGCAGAGGTGGGGGCGGGGGCTAGAGCAACCCTGAGAAGTACCTGGCCAGCTGTTGCTCACATAGCTCCAGCCAAAAAGATCCCGACCCCTCGTAAAGTGGACCATCCTACACTCAGACAGCTCCCACTGGGTTCCCTGCTTTCCTGCAGGTGCCACCCGTTGGTTCTCGCCCTGGATCAGATCTGCCACGCCATCTGATGCAGACTCACCCTGCCTCTGTCTTCCTGCTGCTGAACAAGGGCAAGAGGAGGACTTCTTAGGCTGGCATTCCCCAGCCCTGATGAGCCCCAGGTTACTATGGCATTGCATTCCTGGCCTGCCTTTTTTCCTCTTGCAAGGAATCCAAGATGGCTGACAAAGGGTTCCTCCATTCCATTTGTATTCTCACAACAACCCTGCGAAGGAGCTTAAGCTCGCTGGGTGACTTCGGCCCAGTCACAGACTCTCAGCCAAACCTACCTCACAGAGTTGTTGTGAGGATGAAATGAAGAGGAGCAGGAGGAACATATAGGCAGTCTTGGGTCCCTTGCAAGAAAAAGGAGGAATAAAAATGTAACAATAATCATTCCTAGCCAGCATGGTGTTTGGTGCTCAGTAGTCTTATTTTGCCATCCTATGCAGTTACTTGAGAGTAAGTCCATCGGACAAAGTCAGACTTTCTTCTCAGTAAATATGCCTAGAACTGTGTGGCAGAATGCTGATGTCATAAAATCTGGACATTTGCTACATATGCGATAAACATATGGAAATTCCTTTTTTTAAAAAAAATCCCCCATGTAAGGTCCCTGCGTGTAGTTTACTAAACTAAGTAAACTAAACTACTAAGAGCAAATTAAACCTTACGTTCTTTCTATGTGCTGTGTGTGTGCTGATTTTCATGAGAGAGACTGAGCATCCAATGCATCTCACCCATTCCCTCTATAAAGTACAGGCTGGCATTAGGAGAGCCTCATTCTTACACAACTAACTCCCGGGCCTAGCGGCACGCTTTCAAAGTTCCAGGCTGCAGCTGTTTGGAAGACAACCAGAGGCCTGGACCACAAAATTCCACATATCATGTTTTTACAATAAAGCTTCAACGTTTAGAAACGTAAGATGCCACAACATAAGATTTGATGTTGTAAGCTGCCCCGAGGCCTTGGCAAGGGGCGGCATAGAAATGTTTTAATAAATAAATAAATAATAAAATAAATATGAGTTGAAAATAACGTTCAGGTTTGAGCATCTGGACTGAGCACTGTATCTGTACATATGGCTGTATGTTAAATAAGCGCAGTGGTAGGTTGGGTTTAAATTAGATCCATGCCAGGTTTACGCTATTGGAACTGCATTGGCAGAGGCAACTTCCATGCCCTCTCAGTCCCTCGGCAGCCTCCACTCCACGGCCCTGTGAAAATGCTGCACGAGGGTCATGAAGTGAGATCCGTTCTGTGCCTGGTCCGTGTTGTGTAAACAGGAAGGAAGAACTCCAAAGTCTGAATGGAGAGGCCTTCCCTGAGCTGAGCCCTTCCTCTCACCAAATGCCCCTACCCCTTGTGGAAGACGAATCTTGGATCCAGCCAACACAGTCCCTCAGCATCGTTGCCATTATTCCTCATTGCAACCTTGTGAGGTCGGTTGGGCTGAGCGGCAGCACCTGGCCCGGGGTCACTCTGGCTGGGTGGAAATTTGCACCTAGGACTTCCCAATCTTAATTTGAGACTCTAACCCAGCAGCTGCCAAACTGGGATTTAAGGAGAGCTTTCCCCGTAACAAACAACAGAAGGTGCAATTGTGTCAGCAGGACACCCTTGGCAGAAAACAAGGGTAGGGACCATGTCGACAGATTGCAAGCTGTTCCAGCAGCAGCACTGAATATGGGATTTTGAAGAATCACCTCAAAATCTCCCTGCAACCGCCCTGATAGTCTCTGGCCATGCAAAAGGTGTTGGATTGCTAGCCAAGGAAATCCAAGTCCTCTGTTTATTCACCAGAGAGATAACAGGCGACCCACACAAATCCTGCCAGCTTCTTAACGCTCTTATGACTTTCAGTGAAAGACTTCCTTGATGGCAAGAGAAGAGATTTCAGTCTAAAGTAACTCACGGGTCAGTGACCTTCCTACTAACGTTGCATGCAAGCAGAAGTCAACTGTCCAAATTTCTCTGGAATCTTCCCTTGTAGGTTCATCAACACTGTGTTGAAGCAGGGAAACGCACTTTCAGACACACCACACTGATTCTTTCATCTTTCTCAATCTTCTGGATTCAGAATGCTTGTCAATATATAGCAATCAGTGCATGGATGCTAAAACAAAAACGTTTTTTAAAAATCCTGTTAGATGAAAGGCGGTCTTATGGAAAGCCCTTTTCCTGTGGTCATGTCCTACACCACAGTGCCACCTGGTGGTCAAAATGTAGATTGTTCCATCTGGGATGCTGAGACGGGGAAAGTGCCGGCTTTGAGGCCACTTTGCATTTCAATATTGCTGTTCAGATGCAGCTGAGGGGTGCATCACAAAAAGTCCAGAATTAAAATATCGTCTTATTCGTGCTCAGAAGAGATAGTGCTCTTGGTAACCTGGCATTTAGTAAAACTGTGGCGGCTGTGAGTTTGCCTGTATTTTGCCTTTACTTGAGTACTAGTGCTGAGTTCCAAGTACGGACTCTACTCTACTCTACTATTATGCCACCCAGTACCCAAAGCTCTCTGGCCAGTTTTCAACAATCCATTAAAAATAAAATCTAAAATGCACCACATTATAAAACTTAATTTAAAATTGCCATTGAAACTGTACTTGAATGAGGTAAATCTTGGGACCTAGAGAAGCAACTAGCAAAGACCCAGTAAACTAATTAAATGATTGGTGAAGGCATTGTGAGAAGATGCATTTTCGTGATTTATAATATGCTCTCTTTCTTTACTTGCCTTTACTTTGTTTGCATGTTTGTCTTGCTGACTGCAATAACGGGTCACTCCTAATTGGCATTGTTTGCCCTCCAAGACATTGTCAGTAGCCAGACCTGATTGGCTGTATTGCATCATAACATCATTTTACCAGTTATGTGATCCCTGACTTGTTGGGATTGTCCTAATGATGATTATGTTGATGATGATGATGATGATGATGATGATGATGATGATGATGAGTTTATGCTGCCAGAACAGCAGCAGATTGTGGAAACAATAATAGTGAAAAAGATAAAGGAAAATGAACATTCACGTAACTGTAATAAGGAATATTTCTGCTCTCACAAAAGTGTTATTTTGATCCCCAAATGAGAGAACATCTGACAAGACACTAATCTTGTGTAAACGCCATAATCAGCTATTATGACTGCTGTGTCCTGTTGGGGAAATGCACCAGAGCCAAGTGTTAAATGTTAAACAAATATCAAAGTACCAGTCCAAACATGCACGATAATGTAAATCAGATCATATGCATAAATCTCTAGAAAGTCACCTTCATTCCGTAAAAACTATCAGACAAGAGGTTATTTTGTCTTGCAAAATGAAAAAGAAAATGTGTGTGGAGGGGTGCTCAGTCTATCTTAGATAAAGTGCCACATCTGGAATGAATAATGTGTTGGTGCACAAGTAATGCAGCCAGGCTGAGCCGTGGGTGGCTCTCCATTGACTCCCTGCGGTGCTCAGCCTGGTCAAATTAGGCAGAGCTGATGCAGGAGTGCTGCGGGGCTGCCAGCGCTCGTGCTCCAATATCCTGATGCTGTCAGTCACGTCAATCCCTGTCGGAGCTGCAGCTGCAGCAGGAGGAGGAGGCGGCAGCAGGCACAGGGCCCTGCAGAGGTTGTTAGATCTGCTCCGCTCATGTTTCATCCCAGTGTACAGATCTGGATTTTTAAAGGGATGCACAAGAATGTCATTGCGCTTGCATGAGTGTGCATCAGTGCAAGCGTGCATTTGCACAACTCTCCCCCAGAAGTAAAAAAAAAATGGCTCACATGTTCATGGAGACTGTGCAGCGTGGAGAAATCCCACCTACTGCAGAAGGCAGAAATTCAAGTGCGATTGAATCTGTTGCATTTTTCTCCAGCAACCCCAAGCAGAGGGAGTGAACTCCCAAGCCCTGTGTCCCCAGCAGCGGGGTGGAGGCAGAAGCATCTGGCTTCAGAGGAAAGCAAGTGTCTAAAGACAAGACCCAGGAGCATCAGCCAAGACACTTGCTTGATCGCCCCCATCAGACATTTTGCCAGCTGGAGGAAACGCTGGTGAAAGCATGCTTTTGCAGCACGCTGCAGGACACTGCAGCCGTCAGAGATTAGATACTCCAAGAAAGAGGGGTCCTTCCTTGCTGTTACTCGAGGTTGCAAAAGGTATTGGGATCCTTATGTGGATGCAGAGACTGCAGGAGTTCATTCAGTCTCCATGGAAGGAGAAGAAAAGCCAATGTTCCACCCACGATCCATGATAGGAAGGCCAAGAGCTGCCCGTCTCCCATCATTCACATCACAGATACTTTCCTGCACTGGATGACTTTACGTGCTGTACTGACTTAGTAAAATAGAAACAGAGCGAGTCAGAAGGGGTCTCCCGGGCCATCTAGTCTGACCCCTGGCTCCAGCCGGCTCCACTCATGACATGCCTACCATGTGCATGTCCAGCCTATCCTTAAACACCCTCACTGATGGGGCCTCAACCACCTGCCATGGAAGCCCATTCCATACCCTTGAGATCCTAACTGTCAGGAAGTACTTCCTGGCATCCAAATCAAACTTTGGTTCCTTGAGCTTGGCTCTGTTGGAACTTGTCCTGCCTTCCTCTGCAGGGGAGAACTGGTCTCTGCCCACCTCCATGTGACACCCCCTCACATACCTGTATGTCACCAGCACATCCCCTCTGAGCCTCCTCTTCTCCAGGCTGAAGAGACCCAGTTCCCTCAGTCTCGCCTCATACCCCACCCCCTGCACACCGGCCACCAACCTTGTGGCCCTGCGCTGCACTGACTCCAACCTGGCTATATCCCTCCTGTAATGTGGAGCCCAGAACTGAACACAATTCTCCCATTGTGGACTTGCAGTGATGCAGCCTGGACTGCCAGCCACACGTGCATCTGAGCCTTAATTCCAGGCTTTCTGGTAAGCTCAGTGCAGAAGAAAGAGCGAGACAGTGTGTGAGGGACTATCTGTATGCAGCAAGATCTCAGGAACAGCCTGTTTCCTAAGTTCTGCACTGCTGGAAATTCCCTCAGAGCTGCTGGAATAGATCAAGGTGTTGTCCTAGAGCAGAGGTAAGCAATACAGTGCCCTCCAGCCCTTATGATCCCAGGCCACTGCCCCTTCTGTCTGGGGCTTATGGGAGCTTCAGCCCCAGAGATTTGAAGAACCCTTTATTTACTGCCCTTTTCCTTGACCAATATTCTCTGTCAACCCTATGGGCCAGGCACAGCGCAATTCCCCCACTCAGTGCCCTCCATACACCTTGGGCTCCAACTCCCATCATCCCCAGCACCGGGTTGGTGAAGGCAGCTGTACATGTCTACTCAGTGGCAAGTCCCATTCAGTTTGGTGAGGGTTACTTCTCAGGTAGATGCTGCTAAAACCATGCAAGCAGCAGAAAATGGTGCCATCACTTGATTTGCTCTCAAGCCTATCTGAGGATCCTCTGTCAAAGGAGATCAATAATGACTGGAGCAGGGATGCAGGTGGCGCAGTGGTTTAAACCACTGTGCTGCTGGGCTGGTTGATCAAAAGGTCACCGGTTCGAATCTGCACAACGGGGTGTGTTCCTGTTATTCCATACCAGCTCCTGCCAACCTTGCAGTTCGAAAGCATCCAAATGCAAGTAGATGAAAAGGTACCACTTTGGTGGGCAGGTAACAGCGTTCTGTGCACTTCGGTGTTTAGTCATGCCGGCCACATGACCACAGAGACTGTCTGTGGATAAACGCTGGCTCTCTCGGCTAGGAAACGGAGATGAGCACCGCCCCCTAGAGTCAGGCATGACCAGACTTAATGTCAAGGGGAAATCTTTACCTTTATAATGACTGGAAGTTTCCCTGAAGTGCGGTAAGCCCTCCCCACCACATGCACTGCCAAACTTGCCTTGCAGTGCAGTGTTAGCTGTGTCCCGCAGAGCACTCTCCATCCCTGACTGGGCCCAGTGGGCTTGGCCAGCCACCATACACTGTGTACAACACACCTGTGTTGCCAGGCAGGCAGTCCCCCTCTGCAGGTATATCGCTGTGTAAAGTCTGAACAACTGTGTCTTAGGGAAGGGGTCTTCAACCATCAAACATCCCCTGTATGTTTGCATCTGTGTTACTAAAACTGTTTTATCTTCAGCCATGGCATGCGTCCAAACATCATTCACTTGGAAGAGACAGCAGAAGATACTTGAAAGAGGAAATGTACATCCTAAGAGGCACTTTCTGTCGTGTGTATCAGTTCTTTCTTGGGACATAAAGTTTGGGACTATACAGACTCACATCCTGCCCTGGAGAGTAGAAACTAGCCTGGAGGAGCCATCATTGCTTGTGGTGGGATTCGGTTTTTACTCTTGGAAATCAAGCTGCAGTTTGGTGCCTTGGTTCAACGACCTGCAGAAAAACAGGACAAAAGAAATGTGTGGACTCACAGAAAGCAAATCTTATCTCAAATCTCTTTCAGTTCCAGAGCTGGAATGAATGATCTACTCCAACCTGTTTGGAAAGCTTATGTTCTAGACCTGAATCAAGTGGCATTTTAACTGTTAATATTATTGGATTTTATCTGGCCAGGGCGGCTTATTTTATACTGTATTTTTGTATTTTAATTTAATGTTTATATTTTTGATTTATATTGTAATTATTTTAACTTAGTGTTGTAAGCCGCCCCGAGGCTTCGGCGAATGGGGCAGCATAAAAATGTTTTAATAAATAAATAAATAAATAAATAAATAAATCATTCTAAACAGGCACCCACCAAACATTATCTTTTCCAAAAGAAAACATAACAGAAAGGAAATACCACCTCATAGGAAGCATATTCCATCCATTACTCGAGATTTTTGTAGTCAGAATCCTCTTTTTAGCCTTGTGCATTTATTTGCATGGGAAAAACTGTATAGTGATCAAGATTTGGGTTGGTGTATCAAGTCGTACAGAGAGAGAGAGAGAGAGATGGGAGGGATAAATATGTGCAAATGTAGGCTTTAAATATCATTATTATCTGCCACAGGGCATCTTATAAAACTTCAGCACTCAACAAAACAAAATTTATATATATAAAAAGGACTAAAATGGTAAAATCAGTAGGATCAGCATAAAACCACCATCTCACCCAAGATAAGGGAGATCAAAATGTATTAAAATGCCCAAGGAAAAAATGGGAGGGGACAGGTTCAGGTATTAGGAGCAACAGTGGAAATTGGGAAATGTCGCGTTAGAGGACAGAAGACCTGAAAACTTGTAAATGTTACAGTAAAATCCTGAAGAAGTATGAGCTGGCTGCCCTTCCAAGCAATGAGTTTACCCAGTTTGTCAAATGTGAGTATATTCTCCAAGCTCTTCCCAGACGACTTCTTTTATTTCCTGTCCCGTGCCTTTCGTTTCGACAGCCTGGTATCAGCTTTCCCCATCGTAAATGTGTCACAAACCCCCTACTCCAACAGAATTCAATTTTTCATGGACAGTAAATTATTCATGCCTTAATGTGTTCTCCTAGCAGTTATTTGCATCTTAAGCTATTTGTTCCTTTCTCCTCCCCAGAGCAATAACTCTGCCATTTTGATTGAGCCAGCGAAAACATGCCGTGTTTCTTCCATCTTGATGCGAATGTCCAAGATTGCCGCAAGGAATCCACTCAGCTAGCCCTTTACACTAGCTATTTTACTGCCAAGAGAGAGACTGATATCCCTGAAGATGCCTTGCAAGAAAGATCTCTGTTTATCCTGCTCCTTGTCCGTTTATAAATGACTCAAAACCTAATAGATTATGCCATGGCGATCCATTTGACTGTGGTTCAGACAGAATAGCGCCGCTCAGGATTGTGGCACTGTGTCAGCTGACAAAAAATGAGCTAAAAAAGGAGGGCTTCATGGTCATTTGGATCCCAAGAACAAGAGCCTTTGACTCCAAGAGCCTTGTTGGGTCAGGACAAGGGCCCTTGTAGGCTGGTCCAGCATTTTCTGAAATAGGAGCACCACACCGATTCACAGAAGGAATCTATTGGGAGACGAATCCAAAGATGCTGTCGAAAGCTGGCTTTATTTTTAAGACGTCACCTAAATAGTCAACAACAATTGGTTTGCAAGGTCGTTCTTACCCTTTTCAGACTCTGTAGCAGCTTTGGAGAAGCAAAAGGACAACATTAGCTTGCCACAAGCTGACGGCAACCTCTACGGCAGTTCATAACAGCTTCTGATGCTGTTTTCTTTCTGTTCTACAACCCCACTGTTTTCGGCACCTGGGATGAGGGTGTCCTGTGAGGGGAATGTAGCCTGCAGGATGGAGGCTGGGTGAAAATGTCCCCTGGACCACGAGAAGTTGCCCGTCCCTGCACTAGCACAAGTGATCTCCAGCACACCAACAAGAACGTTTTGGTTTGAGTTTTCTCAGAGAACCATCATGGCAATAAGTGCTCTTGGCATGGAAGCAATTATGAGGAAGAGGAGGAGGAGGAGGAAGAGGAGCAAGAGTAGCTGGTGACTATGGTGCTAAGAAGGTAGACAGAGCCCAGTGAGGGTGTCTTGCGCAGGAGCCATCCAAAACCTGAGCTAGTCATGACGCTGGGGGTGTGGGGTCCCCAGGGAGGGCAGCCTATCCCTGGTATTATTCAAATTTAAGCAGCTGATGAAAGCTTTACTTTTTCAGGATGCTTTTGGTGGAGACGGCAGGTAATCCCTCTTTCCATTGTCATTAGCTTTTCATCATTTGTGCTGCCTCTGTTGTTCTTGGGTGCTGGATTTGGGTCTAAGCTACAGGATGGCCACTGGTTTAGATGTTGTTAGAAGGCAATTGGGCAGATTAATGGAGGATGGGCCCAACTCATTGCCTCCCATGATGGCAGAATAGCCCTTGTGACTGTGAATAGCAGGTACTGGAGATAAATGAAGGACTGGAGCTGCCATGTCTCTTGGGCCCTGCTGTTGGGCTTCCTGGAAGCATCTGGATGACTACTGTCGGAGAGAGGACATGAGCCTGAACTGACCCAGCAGGGCCTTTTGTATGTCCGTGTATAGAAAAAGTAAGTTTCCATCCCTGTCTTTGCTTTTCCGTCTTTCAAAATCTGGCACCAGCACTAATCACTTGTAGGAAAGATGGAAACAAAACCAAAAAAAAAAAAAATGCAGCTCTCAGTGTTCTCCAGAGATACATTTTTGGAAGAGCCAGTTCAACAGTATAAAGAATAGCACATTGTTCTCATAATGAGCATGTGAGCGCTCTTGCCGTTTTGGCCTCAGAGAACAAGAAAGAGAAGACAGGATGGGTGACCCTTTCATAGGGCTAAACTCAGTTCATATTCAGAGTTCTCGTTTTGGTGGAACTCTTCCTGAGCACAGAAAAAGAAATTATATCTGGAAATTCTGGGTTCTGTTATGGCTTCTTTTCAACAAACCAAGAGAAGACATGAGGGTCTTAAACTTGTCCCAGGGAGTCCACATGGGCCCCATGAGGGTGGATAAACTGAGATGTGCTTGCCTCTTGCTTTAGCCCAAACAATAACGGCAGTAAGGAAGAGCAGGAGATGCCGCAGCATCCTCGCTCCCTAGTCCTTTCCTTGCCAAGCAAGTGACAACAATGATGAGAAAGCTGTTGGCGACAAAAGCAGTGAGAAGGCAGACCCATGGAAGGATGGGGCCCACTGATGTCTTGT
The DNA here is from genome assembly GCF_004798865.1 of Varanus komodoensis. Taxonomy (NCBI): domain Eukaryota; kingdom Metazoa; phylum Chordata; class Lepidosauria; order Squamata; family Varanidae; genus Varanus; species Varanus komodoensis. The sequence continues at coordinate 2,563,787 of NW_025335985.1, read as the reverse complement.
CCAAGGCCCTCCAAAAGCTGGAGTCAGCAGCCATGTCCACCTACTCAGTTAAAAATATGGCCCCAGTGGACAAGTAGTTGCCGACCAAGCCTACTGGGGAAGAGACGGAGGGTGAGCCAGCTCTCTCCGGCTGCAGCACAAGCCAAAGCGAGTGGGAAGGCTTTGGCCGTCCAGCTGAGCATGGCAGTGGATCAAGCCCAGATGGGAGAACGGAAAGGACAGCGGATGGGAAGGATGACCAAGCCTGCAGGTGTTGCATGGCTGCAGTTAGCCAAGGGCAGGGAGAACAGCCAGAGAGGAGAACTTGTGAGATGTTCCAGTGAAAGTGGGTGGGGATATTTTGGGTACTGGGCTGAACTTGGCTGGAGTGCTCTGTCAGGAATAAGCACTGCACACAGTGCCAGCTCTAGGTTTTGGACGGCCCTTGGGCAAGACCTCCTCCACGGGTGCTGCCTTCAGTGGGTCGGCCTTTTTGCTGTCGTGGTCACTAGCCATGCTCAGTCCCCGTCCTTCTTCTCATCATTGCTTCCCCTTGCTTGCCTGACAGGCAGGGAGCCACCGAGCACGTAGGCCAGATGCCTCCTGTTTTTCCTTTTCAACACCTCGATTGCCTGGGCCAGAGTGAGAGGTGGGCGAAGAAGTAAGAAGCAATGGTGAAGAGGAGCGACGCTGGATGCTAGTCCTGGTCATGAGTTCCCCCTACGCCTGGCCTAGTCTGAGACCGGGACAAAGACCTCGGGAACAAGAGCAGCCCACTCCCTCACTGAGCATGGGGAGCAGATACTCACAGCCGTCTGTTTCCTGGCAAAAATTAACAAAAATGCCCCACAAGTGCAGACACAAGTCTTCACCCCTCTTCAACAAGCTGGATGGTACAGAGGTAAGTTCGCATGAAGTTACGGCTCCAAGGTGGATTTTGAAACATCTCTGCATGGGCCAACTGGGGAAGCGAGTCTACCCAACCATCTTAGGCTCTTACAACCTTCTTCCAAGGTTGGGGTTAACATAGCTCTTCCGGTTTGGAGCAACGGCTGGATTTGTGCAATGCTGACTGACTGACCTTGCATCCATCTCAAAGCCACCAGGTACCTCCCTGTCAGAGCAGTTTCAAACACAGTAAGCCTTGTGAACAGGCTTTTAAGGAGAATGCTGTATTGGACAAAGCCATGGGCAAGGCATGGGGAGAGGGAGAGTGTCTCTGAATGCTGGGAGCTGTTTTTCGAAACTATGCGGTAGTTAAGGACTGGCAGGGAGGGCAGCAGGCCTTGCTGTGCTGCTGAACAACCCCCTCTTTTGTGAACAGCCTAGATGTCTTTTAAAGCTGACACACTTCTCAGTCGCTCCCTCTAGATAGATTGAAAGCTTTTTGTTTTGGTTTTACAATTGTAGGAGGATTGTTGCTGCTGAGAAGCATTCCAGCTTGGCCGCAAGATGCAGCTTTCATTTTGATTAAATTTACTACAAGACCTTTGCTAAATGTTATGTTTGCCAGCTTGTTTTTGAGTTTCTGAGAAATGTCAGAGTCTGGGTCAAAAAGGAAGTGATCATCAGCAAACAGCAGATCAATGGAATCTGTAGGCTACTGGAATGGAGTCAGTCTGACGCCCAAGAGGGGGGTATGTTACAGATCACTATCCACTTTACCTATCTATAACGTGTGTGTACACACACGTGCATGTGCACGCGCACGCATGCATGCACACAGACACTCAGCATCTTGTGGGTGTGGGTGTGCATGTTAAAACACAAAGGTGGGGGACGTTGTTCCATTAAAAAGTCCTGCTGCAGAAAGTCCATGGTTATGGTAGAAGGTTGGTCTGGATGGATAATCTATATCATGGTTACAGGAATAAAATTATGTGAAATCCCAAACACTGAATGAAATCCATGGCTGGAATGTGGAGAACCCAGCCATGAAGAAGGCTCTTGTGTATGCATGCACACAAGCAGAAGACAGCTCCTCCTTCTCCGCTGTAGGTGTTGCCTCAAATGTGGATTTGAGGTCAGAAGAGGAGAGGTGCAAGGGCTTGCAGTAAGAAGGGAGCAACTGAGCATCACACCATGTGTTGTTTTGGGGGTCATGGACATCTTGACTCTGAGCCCTGGAAAGAAGATACAAATGCACACGCACCACAGCTCCACACACTTGCGCTGATGTGCTTGGACTGGCTCCCAAACGACAGCACTGGGTATCGCAGGGTGAGTGCATTTGTGTCTGTGTGTGTCATCTTTGTTAGGCCATTGGTATGCCATTTACTGGGGACTTAATCAGGAACATGCCACTCCGCTCATGTTCCACTTGCAGACTTCCCACAGCCAGCTGCTTCACTGTGTGACCAGAAAGCTGGATTAGATGGGCCAGTGGTGGGATCCAGTACCACTCATGTTCTGTCTCTGCAACCTGGTAAAAGGTGGGGACAGAGCAGATAGGCCTCATTTTGCTTTTTCCCTCCAAAACTTTACAGAAGTTATCCAGAAGGTGTTCCAGAGCTTTGCTACCCAGCACACCCGACCACCTCCGTAAATGGAATGGTGTTGCTGCTTCCCATCTGCCTGAGAAGCAGTGGAAGAAACCAAGAGACTGTGATGGGGTTGGAGAGAGAAAGCAGAGCAACTGAGTGACCAGGGTGGTCTGAGGAGGCCTTTTGGAAGACATCTTGCAGTTTCCTCCAGCTTGCCAGTAACACTGTTTACTTGCCCTGCATTTCTTCAAAACACTCCACTACAGACATTTCCATTGGTAAGTTCCATTAAGTTTGTCACTGCACAGATCAGTGTAAATCCTTTTACATAGGATTTTGGGAAGGAAGGCAAATAACATACTTCGATACAGAAATAATGCCATCTCACTCAGTTCTTTTTCAAAAGTTTATTTGCATTGTTCTTTCCAAAACTCATGTGTTACTAATCAACATGGCAGCCAATAACTCTGGGCAACAAAGAACAATTGTTTTAAAAATAATGCAAGCTGGTAGTGGCCTATGGAATTCTTTAGATGGGAACTAGATGGTTATAGCTTAATTAAAGTTAGCAAGTTCTGGCCTAGGGGGGTTATACAAATCTTCCAACCTCAATGCTTTTGGGTCCCAATTCAGAAACCACAGCATGACTTGCTGGTTTAAGTTGGCCTATATCCTGAAGCGCCTGACCCTGCCTAATCTTGGAAGCTAAGCAGGGTCAGGGCTGGTTAAAATCTGGATGGGTGACATGATTATTGTTGCAAACCACCCAGAGAGCTTTGGCTCCGGGAGGTATTGAAGTGTAATAATACTTGAAACATATAAGAATAATTTAAGATGCTCTCATCATGTTAAGCTGGGCTACTCAGACGTACTACGGGATTCCTAACAGCAGTGCTGACTGCAGAATGCGAGGGGTTGTAGGATTTTTTTCTGTCTAAACATGCATGGATTGCACCAAGATTCACCCAAGCACAAGACTGAGCTGCAACTGTGCTAAAGGCTACAAACCTACACCCAAAAGTCCCACTGGTTTCTAAAGGCCTTGTTTTTAAGAAGCCATACAGAGAATTGCACTATATACGCTATTTATTAATCCCACAGCAGGCACATTTCCTTAAGAGTTTACCCTCCTGAACGTGGTGAAACTTCCAAACAAAGATTCATTGCACCAGGCTGCAATATGAAGCCTGCTTAATCAGAAGCAGCAACATTTTAATCAATGAGACTCATCTCTGGATAAGCATGTTTTAGGCTGGGAGCTGCAGTAGCCTGCAGAGCTCCCATTTGGTTTAAGTGTTGCTTGATTTTAGCATTAGATCATGCAAAGCTTGTTAAAAGCATCCAATATCTGTCTAAACCCACCCTGGTAATTATTTGTGGTTCTTATTTACAGCTTTCACAGGACAGGAGAGCCTGGAGGAATGTTGTCCACGGGGTGAAGATGGGTCGGGCATAACTTCACGACTGACTGACGTAACATATTCACAGCATCAGACAATGACCATTCTTGGAGGGTGGATGCACATAGGATGTCCATGTTGAATGCGCATAGGAACAGTCAACAATTGGCAACCTCTGGGGCAAATCTTCCTCTTGCCCCCACCTTCTTTAATCATGGGCAAAGGAAGAAAGGCAAGGGATGCCCCCCAGGGCAACTAAGTGGCCAACAAGCCACTTATCAAGGGGGGGGGGGAATTGGGGGTCTTAGTGCCCCATCCTGACTCTGCTTTTCAAGTAATCCAGCAAGAAATCTCACTGCCGATTAGGACCAGACAGAGTACATTTGGTAGTATCCTGTCAATAAGGCCTTGCAGAAGTTAAACACTAGACGGAGACCGTACAGCAAACCTACACCTTCAGTTTCTTGACCCAAGGAACAATATTCCAATTGTTGGGATATTCCAGTGGTAAACAGCATCCCAGTCAGTTTGCTTCCATCGATGCAGCCCCACTGGTTACAAATGGGATCTGCCGGGGTGCACACCCCTTTTTGAAGTTACAAGCCCCTCGGAGGTTGCCACACAAGGGGTGTGGGTTGTGCTGGGCTGGATGGGCCACAAGTTGTACTAAGGGGAGAAAATTAGGACGACAACACTGGATATAGCTACTTAGGCATGAGTGCTGCTGAGACGGGAGGGGTTCTGAGTAGGCATGGATTGGAGAGTCCCATAAATCTGCTGCTGAGTCCTGAGAGACAGCACGAGTCCCCCAAGGATTTGGGACGGTGCCTGCCTTTTAAGCTTCCATTTTTAAACATTGGAGGGTGCATAAATCTTAACCAGGACTTTTACTTTTCAGTCTGACTTTGGAATTCAGCAAACGGGTGCCAAGTGCTAATGCATTTTGCATTCTTCCTCTGCATCGGGGGACTTCAGCCTGCCAAGTTTCGGTTAGAACTGCTGATGCCAAGGGGATTGGCACTGCACGGACGTACCAGTAGCGGTGCCTGGATCCAGCCATCCTCCTGCGTGGGTGTTTGGTCACAGAGGTCACACTTGCAGCAGCTATAACTGGTGATGACATGGATTGTCAGGGAAAGGAAGCTATGGCTCTCACGAATTAGATACACAACCGAGAGCAGTCAGCTATTTTTAATGGGCACCTACCTTCTGGTACGTGAGCCCTCTTAGGTCTTGCTACAAAACAGTACATTCCTCCAAGTCCCTTAGTTTGCACTCAGCAAAGAGAGCATGTTCGCATCAAAGCCTCTACAAGGCCACTGCTGCCAGTTTTCTCTTTCTGGCCAAGCTCCTGCATATTGTGTTTCGTTTTATTAACTGCTGGGTACCAAGCATGAATTCAGCTGATGATTCCCTGCCCTTTTGTTGTACTCAGCATGCCAAAAAAGGCGACATCAGCTGAATTGCTGCTTGTCGTTTGGCTGGGCTTGCCGTGGGCAGCTGGCAGGGGGCATCCTTCAACTCAACATCCCTGCAGTCAGGAGCTCGAGCTCCAGCTGGGACCAAGCCATGGCAAAAGGCCAGAACTTGGTATTTAGGGTCAATCGGGAGCATCATGACACAGGCCTAGATGGCATAGCCCCCATTTCCTTTCCTGTGCCTGAAGAGGACTTCGCGTGCTCTCAGTCCCAAGTTGCTTGGCCCCCGAGGCACCTAGTCTGAGTACCTGATCATCTGACATCACACAGGTCTTTAAAGGCCAAGAAAAACATCCTATTTGTTTATGCCCTTTGTTTATGGCAGTCCTCATTCCTCTAGCATTATCAGAGCGCTTAAAGGCTGCCTCTCCATACAGCTGCTAGATAACATCTGACAAGGACTGTGAAGGATGGGTCCTTTTCCACACCAGAGCACAATCCACATCCTAGCCCTCTGGCCACGGAAAGAAACGACACACATCATTTGAACTTTGTGGTGGCTCAGTGAACTGCTCCAGGGACAGGGATCATCCACCCCATGCCCAGACGAGTCATTCCTTCTGAGACCTCTTTCCCAGGTCCCTTTCGCAGCCTGCTTGCCCCTGCACAGGTCATGGATCTGTGCCAAAAGACCTTCTCCCATATGGCTTGGCTTTCTGATAAGGGACATGAGCAACATTGCCTAACCCCTTGCACACGGTCTGTTGCTTGAGCAGTTTCTAAACATGCCAGGAAACGGGGCTGCTTGGGGGAAAGTTTTGACAAATACATTGCCCTCCTGGGAACAACCGCAGAGGCAGAAGTAACCACACAGATGCCGGGAAAGAAAACCGTAGACTTTACTGCATTCTGACCCTAATATTTTAAGTATTAATTATATAAACAACACATAGCAATAATTTATACTAAATATTAGTACAGAAATGTACTACAAGATGACCCAACTGGGTAATTCTTTTTATGGATTAGTATTCACTGAATACTATGTTTTCTCAGTTGTTAAAACTGCTTCCTATATTATGTCTTTAAGGCTATTTAAAGGCAATGGTTATGTTATAGGCTCAGCCTTTTCTGGAAGATTTTCCTAGTTGTTGTTGTCTTCCAAGTGTGAGTCAAGGGCCAATTGTCTTTCTAAATCACTCTCTGAACACCAGAGACCAAAACTCCCGAGCGGTGAAATTTCTGTTCCTTTCAACCAGCTGTCGCAACGCACGTGCTTCTCTCTTTGACTGTTCAAAGCTGGGTATCCACAGCTCCTGCAGGGCTGTTCCACGCACGTTTGGAAAAACAAATGCTTGAGGTTTGGGGCAGCTCAGGTGAGTAGGTGCAGCGTTCCACTTTCTTGGTAACATACCCTGGCAAAAGACAAAGGAACACAATCTGAGTTGGATTAGCCCCCATGAAGTACTGGAGATCCAGGGATGAGTATACTTTCCTCTCTGCTAAAAGAGGGAAACACTCCCTAGCCTTCCAGCCCTGAGGCTTCCTTTTTAGTGCCAACTTACAATATGGGATTTTCTTTTCTTTTTCTTTTCTCTCTCTCAGTCAATGGCCAAGGAAATCTGATACTGGAAAACTGCAGGGGCTGATCAACCACCCAAACAGGAGATTTTGAGGAAAATCATCAAATAATAAAATATAATAATGCAGTATTTCTTCTTCTTTTTTTATTTCCCCCCTTGCTTTTTCTTTTGCTTTCTCTCCTTCCCTTAAAAAGTGCAGGAAAAATGGTTGCATCACTGCTGCAATGTATTTTGAAGCTCATATAAACCCCAACCTCCCTTGTCTCGTTCCAAAGAGAAGCACATGGCAATGGTGAGAAATACAGCTAAATTCAGCCCACGCCTTTACCAGCGATATCACAAGGGCATTTTGATCAAGTCACGCACGACAGAACAAGGTTTACAGGTTCGCATGGCACAGTTCTGGAAGACTGAAACATGCTGGATGCATTTAGACCCAAACAGGAAGAATGACAACCAACAAATCTGCCAAGAGAGACCTGGATACAAAATACCTGCCAATCTTTAATCTTTTGGAACTGCAGTGAGTGAATCTCTAAACATTATTATACATCACCAGACGTTACTGAAGTGACTGTGTGAGGTTGTTGTTACCACTGAATAACATGAGGGCTATATTGAAATAATAGAAAGTAGTCCGAGTTCCGAGGCTTATGTTGCCAAAACAGCACCATCCACACCCAAGAGGGAGGTCTCCACAGACACAGGGTCAATCTCATATTTTACCAGGTATCAAAGAGGCTCTGGGAAGAAAAAACAAGTCTAATGAAGTCTGAGCATAGTCAGGGAGCATGAAACGCTCACTGACTGACTGACTGACTGACTGACTGACTGACTGACTGACTGACTGTCGGGGTGTAGAAAGGAACCCAGCTGGAAAGAAAAATGAAATGGAATGTCCTGACAAAAAAGCCTTCTACACGGCAACTTTTTGTTGCAGATGTGTGTGTCTAAATGATGGCTGTTGTGTACAACCCACATTAAGTGAGAATAGAATCCAGCATTAGGTCATGACCTACCAACTGGAAACTGAAGCTGGTAGTTGTGAATTCGCAGTTCAGGGTCTGGTGAACTATTTCCCTGCAAGAATGTACCTGGATTGGATAGGAGTTTGAACTCACAGAATATTGCAGTCTATGGGAGACTTCTGCCATAGAAAGAGCTTGGGGGTGCCAAAAGCACACTCACACCATCCACAAGAAAGCTTGGCTTCTCCCCACTTATGTTTTTCAGTTTTCTTTGTATCGCAACTGTCTCACAAGCATATGGGGTTTAGTTAACAATTTATTGAGAAGTTGCTGCTTGAAATCCATCCACTGCATTAATTGCATTGTTTGACTACTGCATTTCTATTAGCCTTTGCAAGTGGCTGAAGACCTTTTCAGCCCAAGCAATAACATTACAGCCACCTTTTTCTAGGGGGATTTCCTGGCTTCTGTCCCCAAGTCCACTTGAAGGTCTGTCTATGGAGCAGGTCTTGCCTAGCAATCCAGACACACTAAACATTACCTTTGCTTGTCTCCGGGTATTTTCCCAGACTCTCGTACAGACCATGCACTCAAATGCATCTAGGTAATTCTCTTTCATGATATCTTGCACTCCCCACGTGCGTTCCTGGATAGCGGCGAGTAGTCGTTCATTGGAGATGTTGCCTTTCAGCTTCCATTCAAGATAGGCCTCGTATTCCTTGTCGTCCACATCCAGAGCACTGACATACTGTGCCAGTTCCCTGGGGCTGGAAAATCTTGTGGCGAGAATTGCACTCTTCTTGTTCGGAAGCCAGTCTTCAATGCTGGGAGAGCCGTAATAAACAGGCACCACTCCCAGCTTCAGTGGCCTCCAGAGCTTTTCCGTGATGTAATCTTGACAGACGGCGTTCTCAAAAGCAAGGACAAATTTGTACTGGGCGAGGACCTGGTAGAAGTCCTCGCTGTCCATGGAGGCGGGGTTTTTGAGAGGCTTGGGGAGGTCCCTGTTATGCAAGCAGGCCCCGTACGAGTCCACCTCAATGTGGCTCATCAGCTCCCTCACGTAGCTGTCCCGGTCGGAGGGAGGGTCGCAGTCTGACTGTACGTAGGCAAGTGGCGCGAGTCTCTTCCTTAAGCGATTCTTCTCCTGCAGCGGGACCATGTACCGCAGGGACATCAAGGCCTCGATGCTCTCAAGGTGCTGGGTGGTGAGCGGGAGGTGTGAGTGGCGGCTGAAAGTGGCTGTGTGGTTGAACAGTGTGATTGCGGGGCTCTGGAAGAGCTTGTAATTGTTTTTAGGGGACTCTTCGTGGAAAAGGGCCCAGTCATGGTGGACTTCGCGAGGGAGAGGTAAGGCATCAATGCTGAAGTCAGTACCTAGAAGTTGAAAAATACAGATAGAAAAGACAGCACATCTTAATTACACAGCATCTGATTCAGTCCAGCTGTGCTTCCTGGAACAGTATGAGTGGCACATTAACTAGAGAACACAACAATCACCAACACCCCAGTTTGCCAAAAACTATCCCCATGGTGGGACCTTCAGCACCTTAGGGCACAATCCTATGTAAGTTTAGACTGTTTTAAAAGTCTTACAATTACCAGCATCCTTCTGTAGGGGGCAGGATAGAAAAACTTTTAATAAATAGATAGATAGATAGATAAATAAATAGACTTTATGGGGTTTCTCCCATTACTTCCCCCAGGGCTTTCCCCCTAAAGTTTCTGTGTATTCTAGAAACCATGGACTCTCTCCAGATCTGCTGATGTCAACCTCTGGTGTGGATGATTCTGTTTTGAGTACATAAGGTTTGGAGAATGAGTTTGCTATCAATATGTGGTAACTGAACCTCTAGCTCAGGGCAACTGCTACAAAAGGCAGAGTGACATATGCTCCCGAGATGACATGAAGCTGACTCTCATGGTGCAGATGCGGCCAAGGATGGGGACTGATTTTGTAGCAACTAGCACGCCATGTTGTTAGCAAGAAAATCAGACCCGAGGCTGTCCATATACTCTTATGCAGGAACAAGTCCCTAGTCAGTCAGTTATACGTACCTCCGAACTTACGCCACACTAAAAATGGGATGAAGAGGACTGTATTAGTTTTGCAGTTCTGTTGACTTCATAAAATGTTGTAGGTCAAAACACACTGTGACAGGTACCTTTGGTCTGCTTAACAGAAATTACGCTATACATTCTGGAAAAAAACAATGAAATTCAATTTCTCCTGACTTCCAGCCTCCAGGTCTATCTAAGTTATGAATAGATATATGGTTCTGTATTAGGAAGGGAAAACTCTTCAGACAAGTATTATGAAAAGAATATTTTTATCACAGACCTGAAGAGAGATATAATGAAGTAAGTTCATGACTGACAGCTGAAATAATTCATCGGATATACCACCAGCTCCAGGGGAAATACAAAAGTAGTTTCTAAATCTTTGGGCTTTAAAAATGCAGCTGTGACCATCTGACTTCCTTCTGTAATTCTAAGTATTAGATTTGCTCTTCTGAGTTGCATCCATAAAGGTGGTTTAGTATACTTTTAAAGAGTGTAACAGTGCAATCCTATACACATTTATTGAGGAAGTGCCATTAAAATCAGTGGAACTTACTTCAGCATAGATAGGAAGGGGACTGTGCTGTAAGGTTACAAATCTCTAATTCCTTGGCTGGAGGCACAGTGCATTAAACTCAAGGGAAATTACTTGTGAGTATATCAGATAGGACTGTGCATGTTTTGACTTTGATTTCAGAAAACTGGGGCTTTTGCAAAACAATTCTATGCAGCAAGATTTACAATGCATGACCTAGAGAAATACTGGATATAGTCTAGAAAACTATGTTAAACTGGGAAATCACTGTCTCTTTGTGGTGGACCCTAGCTTTTGGGTGATATTGAAAACAAAAAGGGTCCGTTCCTGCTGAGAAAACAACTGGGAGGTGCCAGATGACTAATGAAGGTCAAGAATAAATAAGCAGAAGTCTAAAAAAAATATACCCTCAAGGAGAAAGAGCTCAGACGATGAATTGATACAATTTGATGCAATCTTAGCTGCTGGACAATACATTTTTAAGGATTCAAGAGATGACAGTTCAGAGCAAAGTATGACAGAGAAGCATTAATAGGCTTATGATGAGGCAAGGCACAACAAAATTGCCAGTATATGCACAGTCCAAATGTGAAGCATGAAGCAACATCGATCATATGTGAAAAAATGAGGAATAAAGGAATTGTTCTTGGCAGCAATTGGCCACTTGTGTTATCTGCCTACCTTCTCTCCGCCCTGTAGTTATTTATAAATAGTTATAAAGGCGGTGTGTGTGTTATATACATAGCTAGTCCTTACTGTTGCAGAGGGAAATTTTACATGGTAATGCTTATGGAAGCCCGGAGTCCAGTGATAAGAAACTATGTTCATTGCTTGTGATCCACATTTATTGAGGTTCATAGAATTCCTACTAAAAGAAAGCTCAGTGCACCTTTCCTGGAGAATTCCCATGTCCATGTCTAGCGTTTCTGTCCAAACAAAAGCATGAAAAGGCCTCGTGAGCACAGACTTGGTATCACTGTTATTCATTCTGACCCCGTATTGACTTCTGAGCTCAAATGTGTCAAAAGAGATGTTTCAGTAACGGCTGAGTTCAGTTCGTCCTCCACTTGCCCCCTCCAACAACTCTGCTAAATCTTTCATGCTTGGGGTTTGCAGCATTTAAAAGCACGGTCAATTTAGTAGGGAGGGCTATTGCACACAAAAGCAAGTTCTGCCAGATTTGGGATTTCAAGGTATACAGGATCAGAGTGTGAAAAAGCCATAAACCTAGAAACAGTGATATGGAAACAACTCAGTGGTCTAATTTAGATGTCACTGTACAGGCCGTCCTCAAGAAGCTAGAGATATTCATGTTTTTCCCACTTTCAGAGGTCTCACACCCCTAGCCCCTGCAAATGTGGAGAGGCAACTATAGGTGATCCAACTTACATGCAAATTTGAAAGACGAATGTCCATTGACTCAGGAAGGGAACTTGTTTGTAACCTGGGGACTGCCAGTAAAGCATAGATTAGCCACTGAACTTTAATCCAGTGGCTAATCTATGACTCTCAGCTCTGTGGGCCATGACCGCCCTGCTTGGAGCCCCCCTGGCCCTCTGGGCTTCTCCATTTGCACAGGCCACCTCCCCCAGGCACTTTGTTCCCTCCCCACCTACAACTAACAGTTTGGTGGTTTCCTGGCTTTTTAATAGTTTTGTTTCCATTCTGCAAGGTTGAAATACCTCTCCTAAGGCTTAATTACTGGCAGTAGCGTTCCTCACTAAAGGAGAAAAAGTGGGATATACATTTTATTTATTTATTATTTATTAAAACATTTCTATGCCGCCCCTTGCCGAAGCCTCGGGGCAGCTTACAACACAATAAAATAAAAATGCAGTTTAGTTATACTACTACTACTATTATTTATTAGTAGTAGTAGTACAGTATAGTAATAATTAATGGTTATTATTTACTAAAGGTGATAATATATTATTATTTTATTATAATTAATATATTATTATAGTATAATAATTAATGGTTGTTGTAATATAGTAGTAGTAGTTCTAATAAAATGATGATGATGATGATGATGATGATGATGTCTGTAGCAGAAAGGTGCCTTCTTTTCGGTTCTGCCCGAGAGCCTTCTGGCTTACCCATCTCGTGAATGTGGCCGCAGAGAGCTGCTCCAATACCTGGGCTAAAAGGAGACCTCAGGCTCAGTGACCCTGGAGTGCTGGCAGACTGTTTGGAGGAAAACTGAAAAACTGGGACAGAGGGGAAATGGAATGGAGTGGCTTGAATCCACTACTCCAAAGTGACACATTTTGCCTTCGGTCCCACTTGTTTCGTCTAGCGGAGCTTGTCAGCCACAGTGTGGGCTAGGAAAAAGCTGCTCAGAACTTTGAAAAATAAAATTAAGCAGCACCTTACCGTAGAAGAGAAATGCCTTTGTCATGGGATGGTGCTGATAGGTTCTGTTGATGGTAAAGAAGCAAGTGTCTTGTCCACACTGGCCAAGCCGCCCAGTCTCTCCCGTCAGCGGAGACCACCACAACAAGATGGGATGTCCATCTTCGTCCAAAGCATCCTTTGCGTCACTGTGAAGTTCCAGTTTCTTTGCAAGCAGACGAGTGTATGTCAACAACTCTTCCCTTCTCAACGCATTGCTGTGCAAAAGGGAGCTTTTTGTCATCATCCTTTCAGACTTCCCAAGCTCTACAACCACCTTTCAGAGGAAAAGAAAAATCCATCTTTATCAATTAAATCTACACAAACAACTCCAGGGCACATACTCATTCTAGTTTAACGTGCACAACACAACAGCCCCTGAACTTTCTACGTTGACCAAATAGGACTGTAGTTAAGAATGCTATTTCGGGATGGTGACCTTCAGTGATTTATGATGTTGAGTTGGCTAGGCTATTGCTCTAATCATTCATTGTTCAATAGGGCTGCCAACTTTTCGGTCAATTACTGAAGCGGCGTCCTTACTGCAGGGATGTGCATGGCCTTTGCAGCCCTGAGGGCTGCATTGGCACATCCACAAACGCACACGTGCGCACATGTGTCTGCGTAATCCTGATAGATATTGCTCCGAAAGGGAGTACAATATAAGTTGCTTTATCCTCACTGGTGCTTTACCAGCAAAGCAAGAGGGAATCCTGGGGAACGCTGGGAAAGAGTGCCCCCACTGGAGGCTGCAGTTAAGGCTTTGGTGGGGAGAGGGTGGGGGGAGCCCTTCTTTACTGCAATCTTCAGGGTCAGCCAGGTAGGGTGCCAGCAGATCCCTGCTTTTATTCCTCTTTTTTTAAAAAAATCACCCAGGCTAAGCAGAGTTGTTTAAATACTTGAGAGATAACACGACTGGGTTCACGTGACATTTTAAGCCACGGTAATTTAAAAGCATGATTTAGTGTGTCATCTAAACCCAGCACTCTTCTTGTGGGATGTATTATAAGGCACCATCTGCAGAGACTGCAGCAAGGGAGGGCTGCGGAAAAGGAGGGGTGTGGGTGAGTATGCATGGAGCACAGCAGCTCAAGGGAGTGCTACTCTAGAGCAATAGTGTTATCTTAAGTCAGTGATGGCGAACCTTTTAGAGACCAAGTGCCCAAACTGCAACCCAAAACCCACTTATTTATTGCAAAGTGCCAACGCTGCAATAAAACCTGAATGCTGAGGTTTTAGTTTAGAAAAAACAACTAAATATGATGCTGCAGATTCAAATATGCCAGGGGGACAGCGCAACATTGAAAGAATCTCAGTCTCTTAATTAGAACATCTCTGCTAAATCTTAGATATTCAATTTCAATTTTTAATAAGAAAACTCAAAGCTAAAATCTTGTGTTACTAAAAACAAATGTATTAAAACTCACAGCCTGTCCAAGCAAATATATATATTCTTGGCGACACACTGACTGGCCATGCAAAAGCTTGGACGAGTCGTGGCTAATGAGTAGTGGCTCATGATGTCATGGCCTGGTGCCGCTAGTCCTTTCCAAGCATGCGCATGGCCCCTATGTGCGCTGTTATTCAATGCTTGGCTGCTGGGGCGATGCTGGGGAAACTTTGCTCACATGCCAACAGAGGGCTCGGTGTGCCCGCTGCGGCACGCATGCCATAGGTTCACCACCACTGGTCTAAGTGGTTGCTTTGGTTGAGCAGTGGCGGTGGGGGGACAGGAGCCACTGGCTGAGGACATGCCCAGGGGAGTGTGTGGACCAATGAGGGAGAGGCAAGAATGATGCACCCTGGGATTGAATTTCAGCTAAGGGAGCTGATGGGATACCTGCCACCATTAGGAGGAATGCTGGAGAATGGTGGAAACCATGCAAGCATGGAAGCCACAACACTGTCTCAACACAACAAGCCAGTTAAGGAACCCTGCTGCATGGCAACTGCAAGGTATGGTTTCACATTGAGTGTGAACACAGCTGTAGGGTTTAATAACACCATCATGGCTTATTGTGCATCCGAACCCAGGCAACAAAGCAAGCCATGGTCAAGTAAAAGAACCAAAGGGCCTCTTGGCAAGAGTCGCAGGAGGGTTTGCTGCCTTAGCCAAAGGGCTAGTGGGTGGGTTCCTTTCCCAGGCACCCCATAGCAACATCTGGGGACAGTCAGGTAAGGCTTCTCCACCTCCCCACCCCCCAGCAGCTGTGGCTGGTTAATGCTGGCCATGGCTTCATCCATTTTTGAAGATGGTGAAAGCCACCATTAAAGGCAGCTTTCCCAGTCCTGATCTGGGACATCCCCCAAATTCCCCAGTGGTACCATGGGAGGGCTGGCTATGATTGTCCACTTTAAAAAATAATAATAAAGTATCACCCCATCCCCTCTGCAGGGAGCTGACCTGTCAAAATACAACCAAGAGAACACACGTCATACAACAGGGCCACTTCCTACTTTTTGCAACACAACCCCTTGGCTTCTTTTCTTTTAGGGGGGGCTGCTGTCCCAGCTGCCCCCCAAATGTTAACTGTGCCTCCTGGCTGCTAGCAGAAGGGGCACTTCAAACTTTGAGAAATTCACCCATGGGTTTGTTCCTTTTATCGCATACCATGAGTCCCCCACTGCTGGGGTTTCCATCACGCTTTGCCACTTCAAGGACCCATTCCTTTGGGATAAATAACAAAACTGTTTGGGCTTCCTAGCCTCTCCCACCAAGCCCCGGAGATCCTGCTGAGAAGGGGGAAATTGAGGGGGTTCCCTAATTACCCTTTTTAGGAGTTTTGGGGAGTTTGGGGGGAACATGTGCACATTTTGGAAAATAAGGACCCATGAACCCCTGGTGATCCTGTTGCATTTGATGCATTCCACACATGCCCACCTTTTTAAAAAAGAAATTCTGAACAAATTTAGCAAAGTTGCAATTTTACATGGGTGCATGATTCCCTGGGCATGGATTCATGGTTAAATTCCCAAGGATTTAGAATGACATACAAACTCGATGTGTAGTTTAGAGTTTAATACATTCCTGACATAGCTTCCTTAGTTTAGGCCTTTAATAAGTTCCTCCTATAACTTCCATGTTAATTGCCTTTTCGTAAGCACTCATTCACTTTAAGACCCGTCACCACACAGAATGGCCCTATTCCTTTTGTCATTTTTCATGTACTCATTACTCATTCCCTGATTTTAAGGATATTCAGTACCTGGAGGGTGACAAGAAGAAAGAAGAAGGCAACAACACAGAAGCAGGAGGCCCAAAATCTTTTCTTCCTGATTGCATTCATGCCTTGCACTTAGGTGTACAAAGCACACATAACTTGTTCTAGTTTATTTAACATATTCCGCAAAAGCTCCTCTTGCAGTTTCCTGGTCTTTCTACATTTCCGCCAACGATGGGGGTAAAAATGCCATCAATGATAGTGATCCAAATTGGGTGCATTTTTGATCTGTTATCAGGGCAGCTTCTTGAAATAAAGGTTTCTTCATGGTGAATGCATCTGTTAAATCAAACATGTAGTTCAAGATAGTTTAGAGATATTTCTGCAGCCAAGAAAATCAAAGCAGTTTAATTTTTATATATAAAGGAAATTGGACACAAATTTATAACCAGGGTTTGTTTGTTAAATGATTAACAAACAATGATTTAACATTGTTAAATGCAGGATAGAGTGTCATTTTGGAAATGGAATTCAGAAATACAAGAACCTTGGCTTTCCTTATACTTAGGCAAAACAAGCTTCAAGTTTTCTGAAGCTTGGGACCAGGATACCTAAAGGAACGCCTTTTTCCCTATTTGCCTTCCTGCCCCCTGAGATCGGCAACAGAAGCCCACCTCCGAGAACTCTCTGTGAAAGAAGTTAGGAGACAGAGTACCCGGAGGAGGGCCTTCTCTGCGGTGGCGCCCTGACTATGGAATGCGCTCATCTGACAGGTCCACCTGGCGCCGTCATTATGTTTTTCGGCCCCAGGTCAACGCCTTTTTATTTAATCAATATTTTAATATGTTTTAATATTGAATTTTATTGTTGTATTTTATTAATTTGCAGCCAGTGTGGATGGTCAATTTATTTATGTTGTAAGCCATCCAGTAAAAAGGTAAAGGTTCCCCCTTGACATTAAGTCCAGTCATGTCTGACCCTAGGGGGTGGTGCTCATCTCCATTTCCTAGCCGAGGACGCTGTTACCTGCCCACCGAAGTGATACCTTTTTATCTACTTGTATTTGCATGCTTTCAAACTGCAAGGTTGGCAGGAGCTGGGACAGAGCAGATTTGAACCGGCAACCTTTCAATCAACCAGCCTAGCAGCACAGCAGTTTAAACCACTGCATCAAAGCCGTCCAGAGATGTAAGTAATTGGATGGCATACAAATTTTATAAATAAATAAATAAATAAATAAATAAAGTCTTTATGGCTATGGTGAAAGATTTCAAAGTGTGTGGGAAATACGCTTGTTCCTATGAATAGGAAAGGCAGACTATATCATGTTGAATGCACTGACACTTTCCCTTCCATTTGTCTAGCATACAGACATCCTATTTGCATTATACATACACCTTAATAGAATAGAATAAAAATAAAATAAAAACACCTTTCTGAAACAGTATCTTATTATTACTAGTTTTATTCAAATTTGTTTGCATCTAATATGATTTTATATACAGGTTGTGTTATTGTCATACTGCAGGGCTCCTTGAAAATACTGCTTTTGAAAGGTGGCTAAGAAATCATGTAAATAAACTGGAGCAGAATTTTGGCTGCCTCTAGTTTTTCTGTTCAAGTACAAAGTACACACAACTGTAGTAAAAACAAATTGATTGTTATCGTGGTCCATGTAGATTCAATAAGATTAAGAGACTGGGCTCTTTATCAAGGAAGCATTCTATTAATACTAATAACTAACGTTATGTAAAGTTTACAAGGTTCCCCACCGAACGCTTGGTGGGGAAGAATGGATATGATATTTGGAAGCTTCCAGAAGCAAAGTTGCCAACTTTTTTTCCTGGCCTGCTCCTCTGCCTTGAACGAACGAACAAACAAAGCAGAAATCGTCGATGAAGCAGTTCCCGACACAAGGGTTTTTAAAAAAATAGTTAACATTTTCCCATCAGCCTTCTGGACAATAAATAAAGCTGATCCTCTCCGTTCAAAATTCCCTGCCATGTTTTCCCTTCCCGATGATTTATGTTTTACCTTGCAAAATGAAATGGCCCTTTTCCTAAACACACGGTTCAACACACACACACACACACACACACAACTGAACTTCACAGAGAGCATCTTTCCTGCCTTTCCCAATCCCTGAAAACAGACAATAGCCGCTTTATATCCCTCGCAGCATTGCAACATCCTAGCAATCGCTTGCGGAAGATCTTGCAGCATGCATCGCGCTTGGAGATACAAAAAACTCACCCGGGCTCTTCTCCCTTGTGGTCGCTACGATTGCATTTACTTTCAGTTTGTATCCCGCCCCCCCCCCCTTCCAGGATTTACGGTTAAACCTGGAGTGGATCTTAGAGGGACCCTGGCAAAGCCTTCCATCTGAAGACCTATCGGGGAGAGTCAATTCCACAATTCACATTCCAGGATTTCACGTGTCCCGCTTTGGAGCGCGGCAATGATGACTGGCTGTGGGGTGCCGGGATATTTCCTTCTCGGGTTGTGTAAAGCAAACTTAGACTAATTACCTTAGTAGTGTCTTCATATTTGTGAAGACATCCCTTCTTGGAAGTCCCCAGCGGGAGGATCTCGCGGGGGGCGGGCGGGGAGCGAGGAAATTAAATAAAGGACAACGCTAATCTGGTTTCTCGGATGGCTTCAGGCTCTTGTGTTTAAGAGTGCATTAAAGAAGGCAGCGGTTGCAGGATGCTTGCTGCATTATGCTAAAGCGAGTTGCCAATTTGAGAATGAGCTGCGTCAGGCTAAAACCACTCCTGGTATAAGAAGCCGCGCTGAAAAGCCCTCCGAGTGGGAAGATCGGAAATCAGCTAATTCGGGACACACATACCCATCACTTCGTAGAGAGGAATGCCATATTTCATATCATTAGCATCCTTAACATGTAGTTGCTTAAAATGTTTGTCTACCGCCTTCTCGAGGTAGCTCCCAACATATATATATATTTAAAAAAAATAGGAACGTGGCAAGAAAAACAGAACAAAAGTAAGAAATCCACAGTCAACAGCTGAGTTTTGGCAATTGAAAATGGGGGCGCGCATGTAACCTCTTCCCCGTTTTCATAGCAAATTTCTGCATCCTGCACCTAGCTGGGCATTGCTGGAAGGGACTGTTCTGGGTGCAAGGCAAGGCTGTATCCAAGAAGACCTATCTTGGCACCTGCAAAAGGATTCCCGATGCTCCCCCTCAAAATGTCTGCCCACTAAATTTTTCCAAAACTTGTTCCATTTCCCTTGGAGCTTCTGTGTTCTCTGCCTGTTTGACAGATTTATTTTCTCTGCAGGACTGGCACTATCCTGAGGCAACGTGGCAGCTTCCTTTCTCCAGTGTTGAATTATATGCCATAAAACCTATGGAGTCCCTTGGTGAGTAACTGGTTTGAGCTTCAACATCTTGCTCTCTGTTGTGGACCATTCATAAGTTGCTGGGCTGCTTTATGGATTTCATTACCAGCATCAGAAATAACAAGATTGGTTAACTCTGGGATTATTTAGGCCTGGAAAAACTGATGGTCACCAACAGATCCAGGGAAATCCCAGAATGGAAATATCTTAGCTATGGAAAAGATCTTGGGAAGTCAATCAACTACCATTCCTGAAGTTCCCTATGTATAAAATTCTACAATGCAGACATTTTTGACAGATGCAACTTACAATAAATAAATGTAAAAACTTCCCATCAAGGTATTAAATATCCAACTGATACTGCATCAAAAATTCTCTGATATCATAAACATACTGATCCTGTCACCTTGTGCTTAGTTCTATGGGAAGTGTTTTCAGATTAAAATCTTTTGTGGTTCTTACAATGAGACCTGCAACTAAATGATGCAGTGTGCTATCCAAGATTTCAGACTGCCATGTTGTCTTCCCAGATACTTCATTTCATTTCTTCTCCCTTTTGGTTTTCTATTCACTTCCCTCCAACAGTCACCCAGAATTGAATTTTCTGTCTTCACTGAGTTGTGTTGCATGGATTGTCAGATGCCTTTCATTCTATCACCTGCTTCTTAACACAACTGAACTTTTTAAGGAATGTATGAGAATTACACATTCCAAAGTGTGTGTATTAGCATGAATTAATGCAAATCTCCCACAGTTTAAAAAAAGCCTGCTGGTCCACACACCTCAGGAAAAGCTGGCCCACTGTGGAATTCACAAGCTGGATTCATGGAACCCTGCACTCCTTTGAATTTATTGCAGATTTTTTCCCTAGTTGATGGTGTCATCCGAATTAGGCACATAAGCGAGTTACTAGGCCTGCTCTGCCCCCCATAGGAATCAAGTGGTTACTTCAGCTTCACCACTTGAAAAAATTAAAACATAGTTTAATGTCTACTGGTAAGGAATGCATTATCTTAAATGTTGGAATGTTGAGACTCCAAAGTGCGAGCTCTTCTGTACTGTACAGGAGAGTAATACATAGCAACTCTTAATACATAATAATACATAGCAACTCTTAATAGCTTACTTAGGCATCTATTCAAGCCTTGTTCTAAGCCTGATCACCCAAACAGCTGATCTGGGACGTCATGAAAAGGCAGCACACAGTTAGATTTAGGTCAGTGTCAAGGGTCAGCATGGCCTGGTGAGGGTAAAGAAACACTACATAAATTATAATATGTTATAAATACATTCCAATTATTTATGTAGTAAAACACTTGAAAATAAACCCTATTAGCATTCACTGAGGCTTACTTCTGAGTAACATTTTAATGTGATGTAAACTGTCCTGAGTCATTTGACTAAAGGAACAGTATTAAATCCTTTAAATAAATAATAAATAAAATAAACGTGCATTTTAGGGTCAAGCTGTAAGACTTGGGCTGTGTTCCCATACATCAAAGGGCCTTTATTATGACATAAGTTTCATGGGCATCATCCAATGCCAGAATAAATGTGTTCGTCTTTTGGATAACATACCTGGCTTAGATTTTGCTGCAAGAAACTGTGTGTCTTCTTTCAACATTTGTTACTTGGGAAAGAACTCAATGGCACTTGCTCCCGAGTAGACTGGCCTAGGACTGTTTCTTAATTTTCACTGCTCCTCTGCACTGACACTAGTACAAAACTTCTCCGCAACAAAGAGACTAGAATTTAGAGAAGTTCCACAAGAGGACAACCTGCGCCTGCCATTTCAACAGCAGCAAAGAGATTCTTTTACTAGTCACATGGACTGATAACTTCCGGTTTCAGGTTGCGTGTCTTTTGAGGGTTCCATGTGCGGGGCAAAGAACAGAAATTGATAAAATGGCAAACATAGCAGCCAGGTAACAGGAACTTTTCCTTTGTGTACTTTGAAATAATCGTGCCATTTGCGCCCTCCAACCCTGTATCATTTTTCTCAGGGATTAACCTGTAGCCCCACTAATTGTGAAGGTTTAACATACCTAAATTGTTTGAGTACGCGACAGAGGAAGACATTAGAAAACAACCGCTAACAAGAAAACAACCACTGACATTCAGGGTAGGAGTTTTACTATAGTGTTTTATAAATAAAAAAATACAAAAAAACCCCAAAGAAAGTTTTGAAAACGTAATCCTTCGCCTTTTTTAAAAAATCCAAGTAAGGCTAGCCAACAGGATGAACTCAAACCAAGCTTAACAAAGAGGACACACATGCATGTTTTTCTTTGCACGATTCCTATTGCATTTTGTGTGACAGCAGAAGCAGCAACTGCATAATTCGTCCCCTCTTTCTCTGGCGCCTTTTATGCCGGGGGCACTCTTTATTTGGCAATTAAATTGAAACGTCTTCCCTTCACTCTGTTTCCGGGAGTGCACATGAACCAAGGAAGAGAGCGGTGCTCGTTCGGGCATCTCTTATCAGTCCACCGGGATCGTCGGCTTCCTGAATCTCTATGGTCAAAGCTCACGCCTTGCTCCCATCACAGCCCTGCAGCGGAAAAGATAGACACTCCACCGAGACATCTCTATGGCTTCCGCTGTGCAGGGTGTTCCTTGTGGAGACACTCTAGACTTTATGCTTGATGTCTATGGTACGGGGCGGAGCTTTCCTTTTCTCTCTCATAGGGCCTCGGTCTAGCTGGCTTTCTTCCGGGGTGGGCGGGAGGCAGTGCAGTGATGGCGGACGAGGGAGGCAGGCTGGAGCCGGACCCTTACGTACCTCGCCTGGAGACAGAAGCGGAGGCCGCCGGAGATAGCGGGCTGCTGGAGTGTGGGGTACCCCTGGAATCCAACGGCTACGTGCTGTACAGGCACGTACGGGGGTGTTTTTAGGAAGTTCTGCCAGGCGATCCTATGCGGGGCTACTCAGAAGTAAATCCCGTTGCGTTCATTTGGATTCTTTCCCAATTAAGTTCGCACAGGATTGTGGCCAGCGTGGAGGAGGTGGAAGTTGTTTTTAACTCCGATTTATGTTATGGATACAATTAGTTTAATTCTGTTGTGATTTTATGCATTTTGTTCAAGCTGTCTTGGGCTTTCTTTTTATCACAGAAATGTGGGTTGTAAATGCCCAGAGGAACAAGATGAACTAGCATCTCTGCGGTAGCGTTTGATTACTAAGCTGCGAAATGCCAGCTTCTGGTTTCCTAAAAAAGGCTAAGCTTTCTTTTCAGCAGCTCCTTTATCCTAGTCAAGATAGTTGGAGAGGGGCTAATTTGTGGTTGACCACAGAAGGAAAGGCACTCATTTTGTGGGGAAAGGGCACGGTATCAGGAAGAATAAAATAAACATAAAATACTGATGAATTTATAGAAATGACTGTTTCACTTTCTGTAAACTACTTTGTGACCTCACTGGTTGAAAAGGGAGTGTATGGCACAATCTCAGCATTTTAGATTGTACAGAAGCCTTGTGAGTCTGTCCTGAAATTCCTGTGCTTGATAAAGTGGAGTTTAAACATAACAGCTTTTTTGTTTGTTTTGTTTTGTTTTGGCATGCCTTACTTTTACTGGATATATATCTTTTACAGGGACAGGAAGGAATGGGCTGACATTGAGCCAGTTCCTCAGGATGATGGACCACATCCAGTGGTTCAGATTATTTACAGTGAAAAATGTAAGTTTGGGGACATTTTAGTACACAAGCAGAATTTCCACAATGGGGGTCTGTATGGAAATGTGGCTATAAAAGTAGGCTATGTATGAATAAACGGATAGCCATAATTTGCTCTTCTGGCTGATGTTGCTCCATAGTTGTTTATCCCCTCAGATCTTTGCCTCTGTCTCTGTTTTCTCAGGTCCTGCACTGTCCTTTAGTTGTATTCCTGGAGAGTAGTTATTTGTGTTTTTTTTTTACTCATTCATCAAACATTTGCAGAATTGCTGATAAATTTATGCTGTAATCCTGTGTACGCCTTTGTTGAAGTAAACTTCCTTGAACATAGTGCAACATGATTCAGAGTAAATATGCATTAGTTTTTGTACATGTGTTTTTAAAAACAAGGATCTGGAGTTCTTCACTATTATTTCTTTTATGGGAGAGCAGGCAGAGCAGAAAGGCAAATGAAATTATTTAGGACATGAAAGAAAGTATGAGATTAGATCAGTGCACATGGCTTTTGGCAATAAGGTGGAGTTGAAGATGAATTATAACTCTACCTACTTATTAGAGAACTAGGATTAAAATTCCTTAACTATTAAAAGGTAAAATAAACTGTTAATGTTCAGTTCAGAGATGTCAGGACTTTAGTCCTTGTAGATAGTTTAGGTGCTGAGAGGTTACCAACACAAATCCTGCTATATTAACAAGCAGAAATGAACTACATCCAGGTAAGCTTACTAGCTGATACTCAGAAGCAGCAAAAGGGTAGGCTCTTCTAAAAATGTGCTTCCAGGTGCTTTTCTAGGTGAGAATGATTCATTTAATGTACACATGGTGGTTTAAAATAACCAAATGAAGTCTTTGCTCCTAGGAGGTTACAATATAAGGACATAATCCTATGTATGATTAGACTGACAAAGTCCTGCACCTCCCAGCATTCTTTCAAGTTGGCCATGTTGGCTGGGGCATGATGGGAGTTGCAGTTCTCTTTCCGACTCTGCATAGGTTTGTAACTTTAAACAGTGAAAAGATGGAAGAACAGCAAAGGAAACAATAAATATGAGCATCTCTGTTGTTTTAATTTCAGTTGGCGTGTGAATTAATGTTTAAAACCTTTTTAGGGGAGCATTTAGGTAAGACTGAGAGAGAGATAACACTATGGGTGATGTGGGAAAGAGTTCCAGGCCTAAGAGACAGCAAGAGAATGGGAGGAACTGGTCTAGAAGGCAGTGGACTTAAAGGCAGCACTGGGTTCAAGAGTTAAAGGAATGAAAGTCCTGGACGGGGATGTAGGGGCAAAAAAGAGATGGGTACAGATCTGTGGCGAGCTGTAAAGAGAAGGACTTGAGTTTGTATTGAATGGGGAAACAGTGTGGGGACTTGAAGAGAGCCATCCCAGAGGCTGAGTGAGCAGAGATACTGATTGGTTCTGGCAGTTCAAATTTGGATGTAGAGATGGGAGGACCAAAAGGTGACCAAGAAAGGCTAGAAAGTGATTTGACATTTTTTTTCTGTCTAGTTAAAGATGTCTACGATTATTTCCGAGCGGTTCTGCAACGCGATGAAAGGAGTGAAAGAGCGTTCAAGTTAACAAGTGATGCCATTGATCTTAATGCTGCAAACTACACTGTGTGGTATGTAGTAATGCATTCATTTACTGTAGCAATTGGTGTTTTTACAAAACTTAGGAGTTCCTGAGTATATATGAAGAATGCTAGGAAGATTCAGGGCTAGTCAGGCAAGTTGACATTTGCCTGTTGATTTGAAGCCTGTTTTATCCTATCTTTGTCTGGCCAGCTTCATAATGATCTCTGAGAAGAAGAAAGCAGTGGGCAGACTCTGTTTAAAATATTACATTTCTGTGCCTTGCTGCAAAGTAAACAAATGGAATTCTTCCTGTTAATTTCATGCTTGTCAAATGAGGCTTGACCACCATAGCCTGAGGTTTTGACCTCTAGATTAAGTTACAACACTGGGCTCTATATTTGGCCACCTTTCAAAAAGTGTCCAGAAACTGCAGTAGGTCCAAAATGTAACAGCTAGACTTCTGCCTGGAGCAAGCTGGAAGGGCTATATAGCAGCTCTCTTCAAAGAGCTGATGGTTGCCACTTTATTTCTGTGCCCAGTTCAAAGTACTGGTGTTCACTTTGAAAACCCTAAATGGCCTGGCTGCAGGGCATATGGAAAGCATCCTCCTATGGGTTCCCTGTCAACAGCTACTAGCAGTGAAGGCTGTAACCATTGTCAGAGGCTTTATTTTCAATACCCGTTGCTTGAGATCATGACCAGGTGGGTCCGTCATGCCCTACTGGCAGGCTCATCTGCTTGACCACTGTAGGAGGAGAAGAAGCGTTTTGTCCGATCCAGCATGACTTGTACTTTCTTACTTCTCAGGTTGAGCAATCTACTAAAGAGGGCCTTCTCTTTGTGGTGAGGTATGAAAAGTAGTGGTAAGCAGAGGAGAGGAGTCTGTGGCCCTCCAGATGATATGCGAATCCAACTCTCATCAGATCTTGCCAGCAAGAAGGAAGTTGTAGACCCACAAAATTCAGAGAGCCGTAGGTTCCCTCTTCCTGATGTCAGAGAGACATATAAATTTAATGTGGTATAGCTTGGTTGACAGCCTGTAGGTTTCAGTACTGCTTTGTGGCATATGTATTTGATTTCTTGAGATACCATTGCAAATATAAGCCACTTTTAGAACCTTCTATGGACTGGTAAAGCAGAATATATGTATTTAAGCAAATACAGGTATCCCCAACTCATTATGTCAGAGCCACATGCTTCTAGTCCTCTGGCCAAGGTTTGCATCAGTCTCTAACAGCTTCCCTTGCATTGCAAGTTAGAGATGTGAAGCAGCAGGAGTTTCTTCTGCTGTTCTTTATTTTTTTCTCCAGATCTCATTACAATTAAGAGGAAAACTCATGTCTGTGTTTGTAGCTCAGTGTGTTTGTCAGAAAACCTGAGGGCAAGTTTTGATTGAGAGGGTAAACAGTGGGAGAAACTGCTGCTGTATCTTACCTTCTCTAAATCTCCACAGGTGAGCAAAGGCTCTGCCTCTCCTGTGTACCTTTTCTTAGCTCCAAAGTTTTGTGCAGGTGAGAGAAAGCACTGCCTTGTTTTCAAGGGAGCTGGAGGACTTGGGAAGAGGCAGTTTGTAACTCTGTTGTAAAGCAGCTTGGAGGAGGAAAGAAACAGCAGGAGATGCCTAATACTGAATTCTTTATTTTTCCCAGGCATTTCCGTAGGGTTCTTCTGCAGTCTCTAAAGAAAGACCTACTTGAGGAACTCAGTTACATCACAGCTATCATTGAAGATCAACCAAAGAATTACCAAGTCTGGTAAAGTCTGGCTTCTTTTCAGAACAAAGGTTTTTTTCCCTTGTGAGGAAAATCCTGTTTACTTGTTATTCCCTGAACTAGAGGTGCACGATTGTCCCATGGATCCTATTGTGCAGGGATCCTATTTTACATGGTTACAAATGGCAAGAATGCGATGATAATGAGGTTGGTTTATAGGATAACACTGCATAGGTATTGCATGAACTAACAGAAAGCACTGGAGAGGGAAGTCTGAGTGCTTACAAAAGGTCTGAAGAAGAACAGCAAGAAATGTCTTGCAGTTGAATTGGTTGGCCATAGCCTATGTGTAACACATGAACCACATTAATAAATATATCTGTCCAGTCAGAACTTTCTTTGGGCAGAGAAGAACCATACAAGATACAGAAGTGATACCTGCTAAATAGGAGAAAAATATGCTGTTAGACATGATCCACAAACAGCATTCCAATCTGCATTGCAGTACAATTAGCCTCTGTATCTTTCATATGGTTGGGTCACCCTTATCTCTTATATGAATTGTTTTTTCTGTACTTGATTTTTAATGCGTTCATTAATGCACCACTGCTGTGGGGTTGTGTGTGTGGCTTTTTTTGAGGCGGGGGAGAGTAACTTATCTTACTGGCTACTGTCTGTATAATTAGCCATCTAGAAGGTGTCTTTTGCAAATATTGTACCCCCTGGTAAACACCCCCCCAGTGCTTCATTTTATATGTCCTGGCACAATCTGTTTTAAAAAATAGGCTGATTTATGGCAGTTTTTGACTTTGTTTATCATTTGAGCTTTCTCAGCCCAAAGGGCAAGAATATCAGCTAAATTGTTCGTAGTCATCTGTTGGGAATTAATTAATTAATTAGATCTTTATCCTGCCTCAAAGCAGCTTACATCATACTCTTGTGTTGCTCTCATTTTATATCCCATAACAACAACCCTGTGAGGTGGGTTGAGCTGAGAGTCTGTGACTATTTATTTTATTTATTTATTTATTAAAACATTTTTATGCCGCCCCATTCGCCGAAGCCTCGGGGCGGCTTACAACATAGATAAAACAAGTTAAAATCCATATAAAATAATCTTGATTAAAACTCACATTATAAAATAAGCCGCCCTGGCCAGATAAAATTCAATTGTATTTAGCATTTAAAATGTTGCTTAAAATGACTAGCCAAAGTCACCTAGTTGGCTCCATAGCTGAGCAGAGACTAGAACCCAGGTCGTCTGAGTCCCAGTCCTGTGCTTTTAATGAACACCCTGTATGCACAGAATGCACATGTTGCTTACATAGAACATCTTTGTGACCTGAACATTAATTTAAAAAAGGTTCTGTGCACACAACCAGTATGATTATATACATATCTATTCAGAAACAAGCTCCACTGAGTGCAATGGGATTTATTCCCAAGTAAGAGTACATAGGATTGCAGCCCTAGAATCTTCCATATATTGTTTGTAGTCTGCTTTATTCTTCCTGTTATTTTTAAGAAAAAGTCTCCACTGGTTTGACAAAAATGCCCTCTTACTCACCCTGGCGACTAAGTCCACCAAAATGCTAGTCAGCAAAAGTAGTTGCTCACCTGCTTGCCCACACTTGTTTCCGTTCTTTATGGCATAATGCCCATCACTTCTGTGAACTCTCCTGCCCAGTCACCTCAGCAGGAAAATTCACTTGCCATAGGCAACCGGACAAGCAGCTATATTCATGCCTGTCTTTGCTGCTCATTAATCTTCCTCAGTGTGAGTTCAGCAGGTTGGTGGGTGGTTTTAATTAGGCACCCTCAGTCCCTGTCTTTGGCAAGATGAGCTGAGTTTGGTTTTCCACACAACTGTAATATTGCTTGCCAAGTTAGGGATTCAAAGTCCTCTCCTTCAGCCTCTGGGGCTGCTTAGTCATAAATCAACCCTCAGCCTGCTACACTGATCTTTCTCCTGGTCTCTTTTGGAGAAGAAAAATCCTCTTCCAAGATACCCTGATACATACTAGCTGGTGCATGCTTAATGCAAAAATCTATGTATTTCTTCTGTTTGTTTGTTTGTTAATAATATCCCCAAATCAAGTGGATACCTAAACCTTGTAAAGCTGCTTTGCTGCAGCATTGGAACTGGTAGCTTGCATTGTTCAAGCTGTAGTATTTATTGTTTTTACCTGTCAAATGGAACAATGGCCTCCTGCTCTTGCACATTGGCTGGAATTCATTTACTATCAGGAAGAATGCGTGGTTGGTCAGTTTTCTTAAAGTAATCTATTAGGATTGTGCGTATTGAAATTTTGCAACTTGGGAGGGGACGCCCCCTGCAGTGCATTCCTGAATGGACAATTAGGAATATTGTGCGTGGAAAACACGTCCAACTACACACATGCACTTGCATCTCATGATGTCTATGATGGGCCAAGGAGATACTTAGATTAGTTACTACAGGGAGAACCTCTCTGCAAGCACAATACTTTTCAACAGCAGCTTACACTTTTAGCAAAGTGGTGTGAGACCAAGTGATGCAACCTATCATGCCGAGTCGTATAAGATGCAAATCATCTTATTTGGCCATTTTGTTACAACCTGTTGCACTCATTCTTCAGTTACCTTTTCACTGCACTCTTCTGTTTCCTGGTAAATACTGTTGTAGGGTGATGCAGTAGTAATAACTATATTTATGCTTTTATTCTGTTTGCTTTGTTTAAAAAATCAAATGCATCGGAGAGGAACTGAATGTGTACTGTTTTGAAAATAAAGACATCTTGTTTTTTAGGCACCACAGAAGAGTGTTGGTAGAATGGCTGCAGGATCCATCCCAAGAACTTGAATTTATAGCTGACATTCTTAACCAGGATGCTAAGAACTACCATGCATGGCAGCATAGGCAGTGGGTCATTCAGGTACTTTGATGTTGCTCTTACTAGCAAAATTTACATTGTTTCATGGGTAGAAAAGGGGGGCTTATATATTGCAAAGAGCCATGGAGAGTGCAACTCATGGCAGAATCCTGTTCACTAAATCCAAGCTGTCCGCTACAGGGGGAGGCAGGCTTTGCCTCCTTTACAGGGTCGCCCCTAGTTGTGCCACTTTTAACTTTTAAGAGAATGGCTGCTGAGAAAAGCAACTTGGACAGAGTTTGTGTCCCTGATACTGAATTTTCTCAGTCATGCTAGAGTGATGGGAACTGGTATAGATAATTGCCTTAACACACTTAAACTCGGATCAAGCGGTCTAGTCTCATGATTCCTTCTCTAATATATGGCATTCAAGATGCTTTTAATCTGCTAATTGTTGTTACTGTCAATTGCCTCTCCCATTCAGTAAGATTGACTTGTCCAAATTATGTTATGTTCATCTGGAAACTCATGCTAACAATCCTAAAAATGATTAATTACAATTGTCTGGGAAAATGAGGCAGTTATTTCCTCTTCTAATATTTTTCACTTACATTGTGCATTAGGAATTTAAACTATGGGATGATGAGCTGGAGTATGTGGAACAACTTTTGAAAGAAGATGTTAGGAACAATTCTGTTTGGAACCAACGATACTTTGTGATTTCAAACACAACTGGTTATGATGATCCTGCTGTTCTAGACAGAGAAGTCCAGTAAGTAATATTATATGTGGCATCATCTAGTGCCATTTACCTTTGTTGTAGGCAAAAAAGAAAACAGCATGAATTGTCTGAGCTCCTCTTGCTAACCTGAGATGCCAGATATGCAGTTTCTGCATAATAGGGATCTCAAATATCTGCATGACTGTCCTTTTGTAGAAAAACGAGGACCATGCACAAACAAGAGGGCAAAGAGGGAAGCGCACAGGTTTAAGGAGGAGACAGAAACTTTGGGTGAGGGGAAGACATGCCCGTATGAACAGAGCACAGTAGGGGTGAAATACAGCCTGGTTATTTGGGGTAGAACATGTGGAAAATTGAGCATTTCTGTTCAGGTTTCCAGGCAGTCCATGTTGCAGCACTTTCTTACAGGCATTCCCTTTTCCTATTTTTTCTTTTTAATATCTTAGTTTTCTCACTTGATGAGGATAGAAAAACATGCTCTTGAATATTTTTTAACAAGCAAATTACTCAATACTATATACTTAGCAAAGCAATTTTGAAGCGTATTGTGCATTCTTCTTCATGTCTTTTGACTTTATTTAGGAAGCTTTTTTGTCCTTGCAGAACTATCTCTATTCTAGGAGGAAGAAAGTAAGGGCACAATGTATTGTCCCATGTTGGCTGTCAGTGTGTCTGTCTCTGTGTTTGGAATTAAGAATTCTTTGACGTCTGGAATATGGCTCTATTTCCGCTATTGGCTCATGAGACATTTTGTTGTCCTTTTTCAGGTTTACCCTAGAAATGATCAAGATGGTGCCTCATAATGAAAGTGCTTGGAATTATCTGAAAGGGTGAGTTGTTTGTTAGTGGCCGAGTATGCCGTGAATCTCTGGAAGTGCAGAATGTACTTCCAGGCACAGGATTCAGTTTTCTGAGGATGCTGGATTTCATTGTTTGAAAATGTGTTTCTAGCTCTTGTGACTGCAAAAAAGTGTTTGTCCATTTGTGGACAGCACCTTCTTGCAACCATTGAAATCAGTGCAGTTGCTAAGGTTTCCTGTGGCTCTGAGTAGGGCTTCAAGTGCCTTGTCCCTTTTCATGACCAGCAAAGCTAGAAAGAAATTAAGCAAAAAATGATGAACCATGCAGATTGGTGCAATGGATATAGAATGCAGAATCTGCTTTTCCCCAGACTGTGTCTGGATGCAAAATTTTAATATCTTTAGTTTGATGTACACAGAACCCTGAATATTTTAAGAGGAAAGGAATTCCAGAGAGAAGCATGTAAGGAGAGTTGCTCCAAAGGATTTCCTACTGACAATTCTGGTCGGAGGAACAAGTTGAAAAGCAAGCAGGAGGGTGTTAGGTGAACCAACAGGAAGTGCCATCACAAAACATTTTGCTGTTTTGAGTTGGCACAGCGTGTGGCCTTCATGCAGACTGGCCGAAGTGATAGAAATCTTTTTAATAGCTAAGATACTGTTGTGTTTGCTGGAAAAAATGGTCAGTTTGGGATACTGAATGTTCAGGTACCCAAAAGAAACATTTGCTTCCTAGGTGCAATTGTATGCCATGGTTTTGGATTAATAGGTGATGAGTTGCCTCAAAAGTCACAGGAACATCGGAAGCTGACTTTTATTGGGTTGTGTCATCAGCTCGTCTCAACAAGGCATGGGGAATCTCGTCTTTGGCTTAGCAGCTGGATTCAGCTTTGGAGAAGCTCTCAGGGGGGCTGCATTCTGGAAGCTGTCAGGACAGGTGGGAGCACCTGTTGGCCTTATCCAGCCAGTAGGCAACCCTGATCTAGCTTAATGTCAGCACTGACTGATGGTGGGTCTGGTAGGGTCCTTTCCCAGCTCCACCAGGAGATACCAGGGAGTGAATCTGGGACTTTCCAGATGCAGCCCTCTAAAGAGCGGTCAGACTGGAGAGGTGGGAAGGTACTGATGAACATATAGACAGCAGAAAGGAAAATGGTGCGCTGCTTAACTGACATAACCATGTTCAACATTTGATTCTCTTCCCACCCTTGGTTGTTTGTGTTCAGCTTCATTTTTAAAGGACTTCTTGTAACTGTTGGTACTGACCCTGTTCCAGGATAAAAGGCTAGAAAAACTCATGTTGCATCTGAATATAATTTCTTTACCATACTCTTTCTTTCTTTTGCATGTAGAAATAACCAAGAGAGGCTTACAACTACCATACTAATAATATTTTTTTAAAAAACAGAACAGGTTCATCAAAATAGTTTCTAGCATTTGGGAGGGAGGTGGTCAGATCTTATGAGTGTCACAGAATGTGAGAGGTGATTGGGTTTTCATGTGAATTCTTGCATTACTTAGCTCAGGAACTGGGATGAGTGAGAATGTATGAGTCATTTCTGTTGTTAATTAATACCCCATGAATGCCCTGATTCCTGGGTTGTTTTGTTAAGTGCAAATCCAGAATGTATCCACGGTTCGTTGTTGGGTTAACTTGGTTCTTTAACCCATCAGGAGCCTGGAATTTCCAGCTTTGCACCTGGATTGTCAATTAAAAATGGAAATGAGTGCATGATTTGTGCATTTCACTCATCCCTGCGGTTCCTGGGTTAAACGCAGGATTGCCAGTGGGACACGAAAACTGGGTCAATGAATCTGCATTACGTGATCTGGAGCATGTACTCCTTGAGATGGGTAAGTTTGGGAAGATGGGAGACATGTAGGAAAGAGATGTTGATCAGGCAGATAAGAGCAGGGTTGGATCAGAGCAAGATCCGTTTAATCCAGCTTTCTGTTTCCAGCAGCAACAGTTGTAACAATTTGCATTTAGACCTTGCAGTTATATGGAAGGGTTATAAATCTCAGTAGGGAAATACCACCTGGAGACATACAAAAATCAGTAAGACAATAATTTGAAAATTAACATGGAGCGTGAGAAGATGTTGGAAGTAGATCAGTAGGGCTAATCCTAAATGAATGTTTTGCAATCTAAACAGAAGCTTACTACTCTAAACTTACTACCCTAAACTTAAACTTCTGAATATTTTTGTTAATTTCTGCTAAACAGCCAGACGATACAGAACCTCAGCCTACTTAGGAAAATAACAAATAATCTTCCTCCCTCCTTCCCATACACACACCAGGGCGACCGGGGGGCGGGGGCAGAGGCACAGCTTTTGTATCCTCTGTATAGAAGAGAAGTGGGGAAACTGCACAAATACGGATTTTCTCCCACTGCATAGATTCCCTTTCCTGCATGGAGGTACAGAAACCCCATCATCCTTAAGATGCTATTTGAATTGTCACAAACTGTTCATTGGGCATAATGAGCAGAAGGGGAAGAGGAATCATCAGTGGATTTCATAGTACAGGATTACTGTATCTGCATAGCATTAAAATGCTGCCATTTCTACACTGTGTGCATTATAAAGACAAGCTGAACTCTATTATTTCAGCCTCCTTAGTAAGCCAATAACATTATTTATGGAGGACAGATAGTATAAATGTGAAGTTCCTTCGCATAAAAATTGCTGCATTTCTTAATAAAACAATGTGGAATATAATAAACACATCAATGTATATAAAGTTCTCATACAAGTGCTCTTTTAGAATTGGAAGAAAGTTGCCTCTACCTGCACTTATTTATTTTATTAAGTAATATAGCCTCCAGGACAAGCAGACCTTACCAATTCAGCTTGACTTGGCTTAAAGACATCAGGAGAGACTATAACTACTCTTGTAGGAATGGAAGGAGAGTTTTGTTGGCTAGGACAAAAGAACTCTCTCATCTAGCAGTCTGTTCCTGTAGGAGCCAGCCAGATATTTTTGGGATGCCCACAAGCCCCTTTGTCTTGTTCACAGCTTGCTGCATGTGCTGTGTAGCGAGGTTCCATCTATCCCTTCCTGGTTAGGTTTTCACCCTTTTGCATGAAGCAAAACAGCCTGCATTCACCGGCATGGCATTTCAGAATGTAAGAAGAGCCGTGCAGAATCAGACAAAGGGACTATCCAGCCTTGCGTTGTGTTCTCACAAAGCTGCCTATGGGAGATCCACATGCAGGATGAATGCAACTCACCCTCCTGCATATGTCCCCTGGCTAACTTGTGTTCAGAGGCTTGCATCTCTCAGAGATGCTGAAGCAATCCACAGTGCAGCCTTGCTGTGACAACAATTTTTCCTCCCTTTTCCTTCTGCCTTCCTTCCTTCCTTCCTTCCTTCCTTCCTTCCTTCCTTCCTTTCTTTCTTTCTTTAGGAGACTTCTATGCCGCCCCATTCGCCGAAGCCTCGGGGCGGCTCACAACCATAAATAAACTTCAATACAATAATATAAATTAACAATATAAATTAAGTCGCCCTGCCCAAAGAATAATATAAATAAATAATATTAACAATTAAATTAACATTTGAATAAAAAGGTCTTTGCCTGGCGCCGAAAAACAAATAACGACGGCGCCAGGCGGACCTCTCTGGGGAGCGCATTCCATAGATTGGGCGCCACCGCAGAGAAAGCCCTCCTCCGAGTACTCACCCTCCTAATTTCCTTCATGGAGGGTTCCCGGAGAAGGGCCTCTCCCGCAGATCTTGAGGGGCGGGTGGGCATATATGGATGTAAGCGCTCCTTCAGGTAACCAGGACCCAAGCCGTTAAGGGCTTTTTAGGTCATCACCAACACCTTGAATTGGGCCCAGACTTCAATGGGAAGCCAGTGAAGCTGACGGAGGACTGGAGTCATGTGAATATAATGCCCAGTCCCCGTCAGCAGCCTGGCAGCTCTATTTTGAACCAGTTGAAGTATCCAGACCGTCTTCAAGGGTAGCCCCAAGCAGAGCGCGTTACAGAAGTCAAGTCGGGAAGTCACCAACGCGTGTGTCACTGTCGCCAAGCAGTCGTACTCCAGGTAGGGGCGCAGCCAAAGCTGAAAGAAAGCGTTCCTCGCCACCGCTGTCACCTGAGCTTCCAATGAAAGCTCTGGGTCGAGGAGCACTCCCAAGCTGCGGACCTTGTCCCTAAGAGGGAGTGCAACCCCATTCAGGACTAGGTTCAATTCACCCTCCCCGAAGCCCGATCTGCTGACCAACAGGACCTCCGTCTTGTCTGGATTGAGCTTCAGTTTATTGGCCCTCATCCAGCCCATTACCTCAGCCAGGCACCGGTTCAGCACAGCCACTGCCTCACCGGATTGGTGCAAAACGAGAGGTAGAGCTGGGTATCATCAGCGTACTGATGATTCCGCAGCCCACACCTCCTGGTGACCTCTCCCAGCGGTTTCATGTAGATGTTAAACAGCAAAGGGGACAAAATGGATCCCTGTGGTACTCCATGGCATAGCTGCCATGGTGCAGAGCCATGGTCCCCCAGCACCACCTTCTGGAATTGGCCATTGAGATAGGAGCGGAACCACTGCAAAGCAGTGCCTCCGACCCCCAATCCCACTAGCCTATCCAGAAGGATACCATGGTCGATGGTATCGAAAGCCGCTGAGAGGTCCAGAAGAACCAACAGGGACGCACTCCCCCTGTCTTTCTCCCTGCACAGGTCATCGTACAGGGCGACCAAGGCAGATTCAGTACCGTACCCGGGTCTGAAGCCGGACTGAAATGGGTCCAGATAATCAGTTTCATCCAAGAGTGCTTGGAGTTGTCCCGCCACCACCCGCTCCAACACCTTGCCCAGAAATGGGATGTTGGCCACTGGTCTATAATTAGTGGCCATCTCTGGATCCAGGGACGCTTTCTTCAGGACCGGTCGGACTACCGCCTCCTTTAAAGGGGCAGGTACCCAACCCTCCCTCAGAGAAGCGTTAATCACTTCCAAGATCCAGATCCCAATCCCGTGCTTGGCATTGTTTATTAACCAAGATGGGCAAGGGTCCAATAGGCAAGTGGTGGGACGTACGCGTCCAAGCACCTTGTCCACATCATCAGGCTGCAATAACTGAAATTCATCCATTAATTTTGGACCAGACAGCGACATTGGTATCTCCCCAGAAGCCTCTGAATCATTAGTAGAGTCTAGCTCATGATGAATCTGAGCGATTTTCTCCCTGAAATGCTTGGCAAAGTAGTCACAGCGGGCCTTCGAGGGTGGAACCAGATCTTTCTTAGGGCCAGGGCGGACCAGGCCTTGCACCACTCGAAAAAGCTCCGCCGGACGGCATTTTGAGGAGGCAATGGAAACGGAGAAGAATTTCTTTTTCGCCGCCTTCACCGCCACAGCATAGGCCCGATAGTGGGCTCTTAAGTGTGTTTGGTCAGATTCATCCCGTGATCTCCTCCACCTACGCTCTATCCATCTCCCAGCCTGCTTCATCGCCCACAATTCAGATGTATACCAAGGGGAAGAGTGGACTCTGCCTGGCAGGAGAGGACACTTAGGAGCGATCGTGTCAACAGCCCTAGTCATCTCCCCATTCCATAGTTCGACCAGAGCCTCGACAGGAGCACCAGTCTTGTCAGCTGGAAACTCCCCCAGGGCCTTCAGGAATCCATCCGGATCCATCTGGCTCCGGGGGCGGACCCACACAATCGGGTCCGCACCCTTACAGAGGGAGAGGCCGCTCTCGAGCACAAACCTCACAAGGAAGTGATCTGACCATTACAGGGGTGTCAGACATAAATTCCTCACCCTCAGACCACCCTCTTCCTGCCCCGTCGAGAAAACCAGGTCCAGTGTGTGTCCACGTTCATGGGTCGGGCCTGTGACATGTTGAGACAGCCCCATGGCCGTCATGGAGGCTATGAAGTCCTGAGCCGCCCCGGTCAGACCAGTCTCGGCATGGAGATTGAAGTCCCCCAGGACCAAAATCCTGGAGGTCCTCAACACCAGGTTCAAGACGATCTCCGTCAGCTCAGGCAGGGAGTCTTTTGGGCAGAAGGGTGCACAGTACACCAACAGAATCCCCAATCTGTCTCGATCGCCCAACACCAAGTAGAGGCACTCCAGCCCTGGTCTTGAAGGGACTGGAAGTCCCATGAGGGAGATGGAGGCTCGGTTAACCAAAGTAACCCCCCTCCCCTCCCCTCCCTTCCCCTCCCCTCCAGGCGTGGACGGTGCTGAACCAGATACCCGGGCGGGCACAATTGAGAGAGGGCAACATCCCCCCCCCTCCCGCCCAGGTCTCCGTTATGCAAGCCAGGTCGGCCCCCTCATCCACAATCAAGTCATGGATGAGGGAAGATTTATTGTGGACCGACGTGGAATTAAGCAGCAGCACCGTCAGGCCCGAGGGGCGGTTGACAAGACTACCTGGAACCCTCTGGCTGGGGGCAGAACCAGAAGGAGGGACGGGTGTCAGCCATCTGTCCCTCCTTCTTCTACGCAGACACGTTAAGCCCCCACCGCTGTAACGTCCATTGCCCGTAACCACCCCAATGGCGGCGCCCACGCGCTCCCCAGGAAACTCAACCGTCGACATGGCCAGAGACGACTCCATAAAAACAAATTAAAACACAATAAAACTGGGGTACTGGGAGAATACTAATACTGTTCTTTCCTGCTCAGACATGAGGAGGAGCAGAGGTTCTGCAGCATCCAGATTAATCCAAAAGAAAGCTAAAGGGAAGGCAAGAATCCTTGCCTCTACCTCTACCATGGCAAGAATGTACAAGCTAAAAGTAGGGACTCAATAGGGAATCCAAGGTCTAATCAGGCAGGGTGTCTGCCAATGCATAGCTTCAGAAGTTCCTGTTGATTTAAAACCTCGTAGAATTTATCTTGAAATATCTTTGAGATCTTAGGAAGGCAGCATTCATAACAAAACAGATGGCCCTGGGAAGGCCTTTTCCAGATGTATCAAAAAGAGTGTATTGGCTCCTGCTGAACAGGAAGAAAGTGGTCTAGGCTTTTAACTGCTTGAAATATTTCTTGAAGAGGTAACTTGAAATCTCAGAGCTCTCCAGAGAAAATTGATAGTTACTACTTTGATTAGATCAGGAACCAGAGGAAGATTGGTCATTGATGGTTTTGATGGGGAATTTTCAAATGCACCTTCGAATCCTAGTTTGCTCAATCCTTTCCAGACAGAACAGGACCTTCTTAGCCAAGTTGCTTGTGAAGAAACACACAAAATGGCTGCTGAACATGGCAGCTCTGGCAATATTAGGCATCTGCAAGGAAGTCCAAAGCAGCAGAGGGAGGATCATCAAAACTGATTGTTGATGTTCATCTGGTTTATTTATTTATTTAAAGTTTTTATATGCCGTCCAATGCTAAAAAATATGGCTTACAAAAAACACAAAAAACAAAGCAACCGTATACAACAAACAACACACAACGCTCTGCATTCAATAAATGATGATAAAATCAAGGATAAAATCAATCAACTGTTAAAATATTGGGAAAATAAAAAGGTCTTCACCTGACCCTGAAAAGAATAAAGCAGTGGCACCAGGCAAAACTCCCTGGAGAGCGTGTTCCACAGTTGGGGTGCCACCGCCAAAAAGGCGCTTCTCCAAGTAGCTACCCTCCTCATTTCCTTCAGAGAGAGCTTCTGGAGAAGGACCTCTGCCTCAGCTCTCAAGGGGCGGGCAGGCACAACATCCTCTTTTTAAAGGGGTAAGAGAACAATCAGTCCTCAATACGTGTGTCATCCTTTCTGTCTTGTTATCCTTCCTGATGGTTGAGCAATAGCGAGCTCCATCTTTACAGAAGTTGTTGCAATTCATCAATGCAATGTGCTTGCCCCTAAGGGCTTAGCAAAAGGGTTTTCCTAGGCCCACATATTTCTTCCACATGAATAGACCAGCCAGCTGAACATTGTCTTGTGCATCCTATCCATAGTAACTACCATGGAAAATGACAGACAGATCTTGAGTGTTAGGGGGCTGAACATGTTGCAGGAATTTACAGCAGCATATCACCTGAACTCGTGAGGATGCGTGTGCTGAGCCTTGCGTGACTCCTCACAGTGCAGTGCCTCTTCTTAGTCACATGGGCATGTGACTTGTGTGTGGTTGCACAGGTGGTAGCAAGGCAGCTCTTAGGGGCAGTCTTTAACCTGAGGTGTAGCCTGCAAACAGCAGATCCTGTGCTTTATGTGTTTTCTAAATGGGGGATGTCTACTACTTAGACGGGAAATTAGCTCAGATGCTTGTTCCGAGTCCTTTATTTATATAGCTCTCTAATTTCAGAAGTGTACATATCCACATTCAGTTACCATAGCCACCTACTAACACATGGGCCAATATGCTTGTTCTTTTGAACCTAACTTGTAAAGAGGCAGGAATGACAACAAGTTGCGGAAATTAATGTTGACAAGCAAAGGAAGGGAAGGTGGGCTCTCAAAGTGGCCATGCAGGAGATTGGAAGGCTACTTGGCCAAGAAGCTTGAATGCAGGCAAGAATGGTGGGCCATGCAGCAGAAGTCAGTCCTGGAAGAAATAAAAAGAAAATCAACTTGGAATGGTTATTATTACTGGATTTTAGAGAAAGCACAAGACTTCACCTGAGGATTGCCAAAAGCTAGAAAAATTCTATCAGCACAGACTATTATTGAAGTGCTCAGCTCTTAATTGCAAAGCAAGATGGGGAAAAAGTGGCATGCTTCTCTAGCCCTGTTGCATGCCAGGTTATCAGAACATAGGCAGACAGAGGATAGATTCATACGGAGTTGGGTTCTTGCTTTCCTGAATAGTGAATATGGAGGGTCCACTATTGTTAGGTGTTGGAGCTGTCACAATTTGACTAAATGAAGAATTTGAAATTGGAGTGGAGAACTTTGGAAATGGGCTTGGAAAAGTGATCAAAACTGACCAGAGCTCTTTGGCAGCAGCTTCGGAATAGGTTCTCTGCAATCCCACACTCAGTTGGGATTGAGCACATAAGACCATCTAGAGATCCTGATCAGATACAAAAGGGGATATTCATGTTTTAAATAAATAAATAAACAAACAAACTAAGCAAGGAAGCATGGAATACAATGCCCTGCATAGACAACCAAAATGAGTTGGTAACACAGCTGATAGGGTTGCTGTGCTATGACCAAAACCGGATCCCGGACTCGATAGGTACTTTACGAGGTATAACTAAAGCTTTCTGTCTGGGTAAACAAGGCAGCAGATCTCACTGGGCAAACAAGGTAATGGGTGGTGCCCACTGAAAGAAGCAGGGTTCTTTGGCTGTTGAAACGTGCATAAAGCGTTGAAGCAGTAGAAGTGCTAGGAATGAGTCACAAGGAACACGTAAACTCTGGCTTAAATCTTGGAGCAGAGCTGAAACTTGCGAGCATTCAAACTGCCAAATACCGAGGCAGTTACAGGGTTTGCAAGGAAGGGAAAATATGCTCAGAGGCTGCAGCCAAGGTGACATAAACCAAAGGTAGCAGTAGGTCTATGCTCATCACTAAGTGGAAAGTGCAGAGAAATTCCTTACCTCTTAATTTTGCACTTACCTGGATGCCGCTAAGTAGCATAGCCCAGTCTTCAAAATGCCAGATGGTGTGGGGTTAATGGGACTTGGGTAGCAGTAGGCCTTGCTGGAGATGATTTGGAATTGGACTATTTCTCCTGCCAGGGTGTTTGATTCAGCAGCACCAAAGGACTCTTGTGGGTTACTTTGCTGGGTGGTGGCCTGGCATTGAGGTAGGCATTGTGTGTTTTCCCCAGCGTAGGGAAGAGCTTTCTTTCATTCATCCAAGGAGAAACGAGGTGTGTACAGTGTGCCTCTTTAGCAGTTCCAAAACTTCAGCTATATTCCTGGCAGCTTCCAGGTCATGACTTGGGGAACAAAATGGATTCTTGAGCCAAGGCATGAGAGTAGCTAAGACTGGAGAGAGCCAGCTCCACTTTAACAGTCTGGGAGAGTCTTTGGGCGGGGGGTGAGGAGGGAGCCACGAGTATAGCGATAGCTACTTGATCCATGTCGGTCCATCTCCTAGGCATACACTGGGCAAGGGAACATGAGATCCAGGCTCACCACTGAAGCAGCCACACCTTTGTATATGTGTGTGTGTGTGCTAATTCTGTATATGGGAAGCATCCTAGGAGGGGCAGATGGGGCCATCAGCACGAATTGTGCCTGCAGCCTGACCCTGGAGCTGGCTCTAGCAAAGGTAATTGTTCTTCTCTGTTCCCTGGCACTATTTGGAGGAGTAAGCCAATGGGCTGTGGAGTAAGATATCCCCACTGCAAAGCTGAACACTTTAAGAAATGCCCCATACTTCTGATAAGTTCATGTACATACAGGTGTTGCACACAGGACCTGTGGTGATCCAGCTCCTGTGTCTCCTTCATAGCTGACCTTGCAGAGGGAAGGCTCTTCCCACTACTCTGAATATGCAGCACTGATTTCTGATTCTTGTTGAGATGTTTGCAGGTTAAGGATGTATTTTACGACCTTTCCAGAAAGGCTTCTGCAAAATCTTGGCAGGCTGATTACTAACTGCTTGCTTTTCATTGTTCTTATACCTCAGGTTTTATAGGAAATGTTGCGTTAACTACTGTACAGCAATCGGGTGGTGACGGCATGAAAATCAGTGTGATGTTTGTGACTGGTTTTGTTTCAGGATTCTGCAAGATCGTGGCCTTTCAAAATATCCAAATCTCTTAGAGCAACTTCTAGAATTGCAGCCGAGTCACAGTTCTCCCTATTTAATTGCCTTTTTGGTGGACATATATGAAGACATGCTAGAAAACCAGTGCGAAAACAAAGAAGAAATTCTTAACAATGCACTAGAGGTTAGTTTTTTGGGGGTGTTTTTTGAAGTTGTTTTTTCTGGCCTGTGTTATTGTTTATAGTTTATTTGGTAACTATAAGCAGGTTGTAATGATGACTGTCTTTATTCTCCTATAGAAATTAAAGAAATTGAAACCTAGTGTATCAGTTTGCCAATTATATCAAATTTTGGTGCACTGAACAAACTCAAACTGAGGCATTTCTATAATATTTCACCAAGTTTTTCATTTTTGCAGAATTGTAAATAAAGATTTCTGCACAGTGTAGTGCAAGCTGGGAGTTAATTTTGGGGAAAGTAGCATTTGTCTAAATGCAGTGATATTAATACGCTGCATTGTATATTTGCTGTCACTGTTGGTTTCACGCATGCCAATTATTAGCCTGTTTGATGTCTGCTACAAAGAAAATGTATTATCTCTGGCATGTTAGCCCAAGGGTATTCCGCACATGCTTGCTTTCTTTGTGTGTACCCATGTGTATCTGTATATGTGTATGTGTGTTACCCCTTTCCCCTATATGTTATTCCATGTACTTGAAGAAGTGTCTGATTCTCATTGCTTGCATAATACAACTGCTGACTTTTTGTTAATGACTACCAGCCAGTTAGTGTCTGTTTTAACACGCAAATGGCAGAATTTGCAAAGGTGCCTTCCAACTTACTGTCTTCCTAGATCTAGCATTGTATTTGCTAGTTATTGTTTTAGTAACAGTGACTGATTTTAGAGCCTTGGCTAGAAATTGTAGTCTGCCAGTAGGACACAGTCTTCTGTACAAGAAAGGAAACAGACTAGAAAGGATAGAAAGCTGTATTTATGTAGTGTCCATTAAGAGGATTGGGGAACTCTGTGTGTTTCAATTCCTTTGCCAAATCTTAAAAGCCAGACTGAACTGCCAAATGAGCTAAATAGAATATTCCACTTGGAGAAGGGAAAAGTCTTGATATATACAGATAAATCTCAGAAGAACTTACTGTGCACTCCAAAACAGTGTGGTGATGCTATTGCTGCTCATTTAGGTGCTGCTATAATGTTCTCGTGCATATCATGAAAGGACAAGCCCCTGCCCTGCATGGCTTACAGTCTAGAAATAAACAAAACTGAGGGAAATGAGGATGTGTCAATTGGGAAAAATACACCCTCAGTCCATGCACGCATACTTAGTCTTAATTATAATAGTGGATGAGGATTAGGAAGCGGTGCCAAAAAGTTAATGTGGAGTGACTTTGTAGAATTATGGGGAAATGCTTCAGTCTGCAGTAGGTAGAATAGGGGTTCATTTTTCTAAGGCCCGCTCTCAGCATATACTAATGAAGCAAGCACATAAAAGGGGGCTGCACTAGGCACTTCTGATATTCTCTTTTACTACATGCAGAAATGTGTTATGTATGTTTAGTGTTCCAAAAGATGACCCCCCCCCCCCCCCCACTGCAGTCTAGTGGTACAGTCCACCATTCCAGACCTGATTTGGCATAATACGTAGAACAGCCTTGACTTTTTAGCTAAGAGGCCAACCCTAACCTTCACAAAACTGGTCCAACCTTTAATTGCACAGGGATCCATCCCTACTCCAAGCTCAAGGCAACGTTTATAGGATTTATCTCTCAACATCTGTGATGTTACACCAAGAGACAGTCATGTTTCCAAAGTCATTTACTGAGCTTGTCTTTGGCGGACCAGGGTTGTCCTGGACAAACCAGCATTCTGGCCACAATATGCTGGCTGTCTACCCATAGAGGTTTCATAGGCCAATTCGGGTAGATGGAAATCGGGTAGTTGAGTATTTTTTGCTGCGACCCTATTCCTGAGCTATCTTGACAGCTAGTTAAAATAAAATCACTGTGCTATTAAAATAAAATCAGCAGTGCCAGGTATGACTGCTGCATCAGCATTTCTATGGACGCTTGATGGGTGTTTCACAGAAAAGTTAACCATAGAGGATTCGATCCTTTTGAGGGCCATAAATCAGCACAGAAATGTTTTTTTAATCAATATAAATAATACATTTAAGAAATCAGCTGTAGAATTGATCCCTAAAAGTCCTGCCTTAGATTGTTGAGATGTAAACAAGGAATTTATGTAACTGCGATATTCTTCTTGTTAACCAAATGAGCGTTGTCTCC
This sequence comes from Varanus komodoensis, assembly GCF_004798865.1. NCBI lineage: Eukaryota > Metazoa > Chordata > Lepidosauria > Squamata > Varanidae > Varanus > Varanus komodoensis. Next base: position 2,520,140 of record NW_025335985.1, on the reverse strand, counting down.
CATTCTGTTGTAAGCTCCTTGGAGCAGGAACCTGTTGTCTTTGCTTATATTACTTTGTAAAAGATGACACACACATAAATGCATACATGGGTGTTCTATAGTGAATAATAACTATGTGAATACTATTTTTAAACAACTTGTTATTTTCCTTACTCTAGTTATGTGAAACCCTGGCTAAAGAAAAAGACATAATACGGAAAGAATATTGGAGATACATTGGAAGGTCCCTTAAGAGTAAACACAGCCCAAATGAAGAACAGAATGTGCCAACTGAAAATGATCCGCAGTAACTTCATGCTAGTGGAAAAGAATACAACATTCAGCTCTGTGTGTATTACAAGAACTCATGGCAGGAAGAGCCAGGCAGGCAATTAAATAGTGTTGTTTCCTCTCTTCCCCAAATATGTTGTAACTTTACATTACTGCAGAGGTATTGCTTCTAACCACACTGAGAGTGCAAAGCATTCTGTGTAACAAACTGACCTGTGGTTACTAGTGCTATACACATTAGTTGTGGGACGGTCCGGAGCACTGTGCATTTAAAAAAACAACACTTAGTAATTACTTGAATTGTACCAAATAAATGAATTGTTTCTTACTAGTATATGAATAATGCTGTACTTACCATTATAATGTTCTAAATCAGTTCCCAGCCATGGTCACTACAAAGTGACTATAAAGTAAGCGCATGTAAGATTCTGAATGTATTTGAGTTGGATTGCAGAGACCTGATGTGTAGAGGATATGTAAAGTAACTTAATTGTGGTTACTGTGAGGAAGGGTACGCAGTTGTATATTGGAGCAGCTATGCAACACAGACTGTGTTCTCATTGTACTCAACTAATGCCATCAATAATTTGTAATAAAGGTATAATGCTTGTGCAGGGATTTAGAGTGTTTACAGTGTTTCGATAATTTGGTTCTGTAATATTTAGTGCAAAAATGGGGATTGTGACTACTGGGGGAGGTGTGGATTACTGCACCACAACATTTCGCTGTCAGTTCACCATAAACTAAGAATCCTGGCTTCTGGTCTCCAGGTGTGACCAGTGTCACTCAATAGCCAAAGCTCCCTGGGCAGTTTATTTATTTATTTATTTAAAACATTTCTATGCCTCCCATCGCAACAAAGCCTCGGGGCGGCTTACAACATTAATAATACAATTAATAATTTAAAAACTGGTACCATCTCAGCTATATATATTAAAATCTATAAATACAATAATAAATTAACAATTAAAATAACTTTTAAATAAAAAGGTCTTTACCTGGCACCGAAAAGCAAATAATGACGGCGCCAGGTGGACCTCTCTGGGGAGCACATTCCATAGGTGGGGCGCCACCGCAGAGAAGGCCCTCCTCCAGGTACTCACCGTCCTAATATCATTCACAGAGGGTTCCCGGAGAAGGGCATCCGCAGCCGATCGTAGGGGGCGGGAGGGCATATATGGATGCAGACGTTCCTTTAGGTAACCAGGTCCCAAGCCGTTAAGGGCTTTATATGTCATAACCAACATCTTGAATTGGGCCCAGACTTCAATAGGGAGCCAGTGAAGCTGACGGAGAACTGGGGTTATATGAGAACAACGCCCAGTCCCCGTCAGCAACCTGGCAGCTCTGTTTTGCACCAATTGAAGTATCCGGATTGTCTTCAAGGGTAGCCCCACGTAGAGCGCGTTACAGAAGTCTAGTTTCAATGGAACATAAAATACAGACAGCTATAAAAATGTGATTTTTGTATGGTAAGCTTTTATTAAAACCAAATTTAAAACAAATGTTAAAAAGCTGCAGTAGCTTATGCAAATGAATCACAAGACCTGTTTAAGCAACTAACAAAGCTCCAATATAGTAGAACACTAATTGCCCTGTGGTAAAGGACAGTCTTAACCTGGCACCAAAAAGAGATTGTTTGGCACCAGGCATCCCTTGGTGGGAAACTGGTTCCATAGCCAGTGGGCCACCATGGAAAAGGCCCTCCTTGTTGCCACCAACTGAACCTCCCTTGGAGGGAGCAATTAAATGCAAGCCCCAGGTCTTGATTGCAGTGTCTGGGTAGATTCTGGTTGGGAGAGGTGTTCCATCAGGTATTGTGATCCCAAGCTGTGTAGATTGTGACCTTTCTGGTTGGAGAACAGCTGTCTAGATTACAGTATTACCTAGATTCTAAACTGCTACTTCTGTCTGTGAGACATGAACAGGGATGTTGGGAGTTTCTTACCTTGGTCCTTTAGGAACAATTTTGTCTTGAGTTCTTTGTGGCAGAAGCAAATTTTTCACTACTCAGTTGTACATATACCCAGTTGTACATGGAGTAGAACTTGTCCGCAGTGTTACAAGGTTGTGCACTTCAGCGCAACTATTTCACATGCTTGGAAAATGACAGCATTGTATCAGAACACGGAAGAGGAGCTGTTCTAAATTGCTAAGCAAGAAGACCAAGATTATAGCTAGTTAACCTATTCTAAACTTAATATGACATTGCCATTTACAGTGCTGCGCTGCTTTTAATGTGAGGTTCTGTACCAATTTATTGTACTTCTAGACCTTAGCAACACATTCAGCACATGGAATGCAATACAGACTCTATATAGTCTATATAGTGTGTGTGTGTGTGTGTGTGTGTGAGAGAGAGAGAGAGAGAGAGAGAGAGAAAGAGAGACAGAGAGAGAGTCTCTACATATAGACTGTCATAGACTCTACAATGTCTGGAAAAGAAGAATATAGTTGCATGGCACTGAAAAGGTCGTTTTGGTGCCAGGCCAGCCTCCTTTGGGGAGTACATTCCATAAGTGGGGACAACACTGAAAAAACACATCTTTTAAATTTACCCACCTAACTTAATTAGATGAAGGCATCCAGAAGAGGGTATCCAAAAAGGACCTAAGTACCTAATCAGGGAAAGATGGAAGGAAAGGTTTGCTTAGGACTCCAGTCACAAGCCTTTAGCTCTTAAAGGTTCACACCTTCATTTCGAATTGGGTTTGAAATGGACTGGGAGGGTTTATTTTGAACAAATTGGTTTCTAAACCATTTTAAAGGTATTTGGCACAGAACATATCACAGTAATCCAACCAGAAGGTTACAAGAGGATGGATAACTACTGCTAGGATCTTTTTGAGGTAGCCACATTGACATAAGCTGATAAAAAATGTTAAATACCACTCAACAAGGCAAACAGGCATTTTTACATGAGTGGATAGGCATAATTACATATAAGTACTTTTGTCTCTGGAGGAGCTAGGTGCTGCCACCACTTTTTAATAGCAAAGAAATTGCCCCTGCTGTTCATAGCGTCCAACTCCTTGCTTCCCTCCCCAGGTTTTCTGCACAGCCTTATCCTCCAGAGGTTTTTGACTCCAAATTTCAACAGCATAAGGGGTGATGGGAGCTGCAGTCCAAAGCATCCAGAGGGCCCAGTTATCTTAGGTCTTTGGGGTTGACTCTTTCAGTGCTCCTAGAAAAAAGTGAAACCAAAATAGAGAAAAAGAGTGGGGCATGGGGTAAGCAAAACTGGCAAACTGCTGGATGTCATCAGCCAAGAAACTTGGGCCTTGGCTACTGAGCTCTACTTGAAGAAGACTGTGGAATATTCTCTAAGCCAAAGTCAACGTTGGCTATTAAGCTGTGTGACTGACATGAGAGATACTGCCCACCCTCTGCAGCTCTAGAGCAGCAGTGGGCAGAGATAAACTGGGATCTACTGGTAGATCTAGAGGCATCACTGAAAAGAGGATGAAAGAATACACTGATTTGTATGTGCTTATATATAGGTGCAAATTCACACACAATTTAAAGAGGAATCTGCATTGCAACGACATGGAAGGCTGTGACCAGACCTGTTTGTTCAGTTGGCTGTTCTGGTCTTAACATCTGATGAGCAACAAATCTGAGGGTTCTCTATGCTTGTATTAGGCAGCCCTTCAAACAGGTCAATTTCAAAACAGAAGACACCTTTCTGCCAGACCTTCAAATGGAGCATTGACCTTTGGAGAAGAGGAGAAGAGAGAAACCAGGTGGATTTCTCAGAGATTTGTGGTAGGTTGGCAAGTGTTTCTAAAGTAGCAACAGCTAATGAAGTACACACATACCGCAAACACCTTTGGATGCTGAAAAAAACAGCACATGTCCACCTGCCTGAGTCACTATTTTGCACCTGGTTCCAGTTGAAGGATCTTGGAATTCTGTCCTAAAAGAGATCAGGTCCCACAGCCTGAAGCCTGCCCACCCTGTTGTAGCAGACTCTGTATCAGCAGCTTCTCTTACCAGGTTTGTTCTACCCTTGTGTCTATTTCCCCTGTGGGATGCAGAAAAAATCAGATGTTTTATCACTTGATTCACCAAGACATGGATTAAGGCATGAAAATGTCAGGGATGAGGAGCTGAGTCTTTGCATATGAATAAGCACCAATATGGATTTTTCAGGCACTTACTTGCATTAATTAAAAACTTTATTTGGTCCAGAAGAGCTGGCACCAGTGCATATTAAACTGTGTTGTGGCTGAAGAACACTTCCTAATCTGACAGCATCACTGATCTCCCTAGCTCAGGTAAGGAGGAGAAGTCTCATTGGCATGTCTTCAAAGCTCTTTCACACACAGGAGAGCAGTCAAAGGCACTCAGAATGCTCTTGACACGAGACTGCATTCAAAGACTCCACTTGCTAAAGCCTCCATTGTTAATACTGGGAAGGAAAAGAAAAGCCCTTTGCCTGGATATTATGGATCTGAGATGCATAATATCATTAGCTGCTATGCAGGGGAAATATTCCATACAGGAAAGCCTGAACGCTCAATGGAGCCCACAGACCAGCAATTTTCTACCCCTGTTCTAATACCACACAATGTTGTATGGGTGAAACAGCAATAAAGATGATGGGACCTACCATCCAAAGCATCAGTTTGGGAAAGGCCTTGATGTCACATATGGTATAGTCTAAGGGTTTCCAATATATTTGGACTCATGGGCTCATCTAGGAATTTGAGAAACTGCTGTAGCCACTGTCACAAAGTACCTGTCACAGAGGATGTGGCTAGTCATATAATAGTTGCCATGAGGGTCTTGGCCCTAGCTAGTCAAGAAGTGTTGGGGATGGGGGAAAGAAATAAAAAGGCTAGATGCTAGGAGGGAGGGAAAATGGAAATAAATATACTAAATACTTAGCATACTATACAACCAAATAAACTCTAAATATACAACTTCCTGGTTCAACCAGTCTTCTTCCATCCACACAGAATTTTCTCCTTTGTGAGAGCTCTCTCTTTCCTCCCAACCTCTAGTCTTGCTGTTTCTCTCCCCCGATCACTTTCCTTGCTTTCTTCCTTCTTCATCCCCTGCCGCCTTTTTTCTCCTGCTTCCAAGCCCCTAGCCTTGCACTTTCTCTCCACTTCACCTCTCTGTCTTAAAGTTTCTCACCACTCCCAGCCCCTAGCCTTGCTATTTATCTCCTCTCTCCTACTTCTTTACTTTACTATTTCTTCCCGCTCCTAGCCTTTAGCTTTGCAACTTCACCCCATTCTACTCTTTTCCCTTGCTTTCTTTTCCTGCTTGTGGTATGGCTGATCTGTGGCAGGTTTAGGAACCGGAAGAAGAACCTGGTACCCTAGTATTTCCCCATTTTTATGTTGTGTTTTTTTAACAGGGCAGGGAGGGAGGAGCTGTACAGGTGCCATTGAAGAAGCTTGGGGAACCCTGCCTTAGAGTGAACTAATCAGAGATAAAATATGGGGTAGTTCTTAAAATCTACTTTATCTCTT